>NC_092509.1:107958850-108311350 GCF_047511675.1 Marmota flaviventris | reverse complement strand
ACTGTCCTAAGCTAAGGGCCAGGTGAGGAGGGGGACACACAGAGGGACTTGCTGCCTTCAGAGTCGGGGAGAGCAGGGAGCATCCCAAATGAACGGCTCTCTATGGCACAAAGGTCACACTCACATCCCGGAAATGCAGCCTGTGCAGCTCCAGTCCATCTGGGCAGCTGGGCAGCCACTAAGAAAACTTCAGCTCCTTCTCACCCCCAGCCGCCCCCAGGTTCAGGACACCTGGCCTGAGCGCCATCATCTAGAAAGCTCTTGCTCATCCTTCAAGGTCAACTTCAGTGTCACCTCCTCCAA
This sequence comes from Marmota flaviventris, assembly GCF_047511675.1. Classification (NCBI taxonomy): domain Eukaryota; kingdom Metazoa; phylum Chordata; class Mammalia; order Rodentia; family Sciuridae; genus Marmota; species Marmota flaviventris. Next base: position 108,311,047 of record NC_092509.1, on the reverse strand, counting down.
GAAGCCTTCCTGGCGTCTCTTGCTCAGGTCTGACGCCCCTTCTGTTTTCTAACTGCAGTCCACGCTTACTGGTGTCTCAGCCCTGATTCTATTTCCGTGTTTGTTAATCTTCCTGTCTTTCCCACCCTTAGAACAGTGCCCGCCCTGCCCTGCCGGGGTTCTGAAGGCAGAGCCCACGCGCTCTCCTGTCTGCTGTCAAGGACAACAGGATGAGTGGACAGCCATCTGCATCACAGAGCTGCAGATGACTCAGTCATTGAGGGATCTGAAGCCCAAAGTTCACCTGAAGGAGAGAGAAGAGGGCGCTTCCAAAACCTCAAGCCAGGAGCCTTGCAGACGCCCGGTTTGCACAGAGCCTTCTGGGCTCTTCTGAGGCCTGGGAGGCTGACGTGGAAGAGGCTCACCAGACCTGAGTGGGCTTCGGGGACAGGGACAGGTGACTGGGAGCCAGCCCTGACTGGACACTCCCCCAGGGCAGGTCATCGGAAGAGGCACTTTCCAGGCCCCACCCAGGGCCCCTTCTTGTCCTCGGCTCTAACTGGCTACCAGGAGCTGGGCCTTCACTTCCGGCCCCCAGGGTCAAGCACAGGGCCTGGCCCCAAGCCTAGCGCAGAAAGGTGGGCAGCAGCACCTGCACCACCCTGACAGGGGGGTGAGCCAGGCCTTAAAAACCCCAAGAGTTTCTGGGTTGTTTGAGGGGAGGGTCCTTATGTTGGTAGCAAGTGACCGGCCTTCCGAAAGGTAGCTATTTAATGGGTAAGTGACCAAACTGACACTTCCCCCAAAGAGCATAAGTGGCCAATAAACAGATGAAAAAGTGTCAACGTCATTAGCAATTAGGGAAATGCAAATCAAAACTACCCGAGATTCATCTCAAACCAGGCCCAGGGGCAGTCACGAAGAACCAGATAACCATGCTGGAGAGGATGCGGAGAAAAGGGGCAGTGTTACACTGTGGCTGGGCTGTAAGTACAACCGCTGTGGAAGTCAGCGTGGAGGGACTCAAAGGCGAGGCCTGGATCCATCCTATGACCCAGCAGCACCATCCTCAGCATCTACCCTGAAGAATCAATCACCACCTACAGTGAAACGTACATACCGTGTTTACAGCAGCAGGATTGGCAACAGCCAAGTTACGGAATCAGCCTAGGTGTCTACCACAGATGGACAGATGAAGGAAATGTGGTCTACACGCACCATGGAGTTTACCGGCCATAAGGGAGAATGAGATCATGTCATTGCAGGAAAGTGAGTGGAACTAGAGACCATCATGTTAAGGGAATAAGCCAGACTCAGAAGTCCAAGTTTTATGTGTCCCCACATGTGGAAGGCAGAGAGGAGAAAGGGAAAGGAGGAAAGTCCACAGGGGGTCAGGAGGGGGAAGGGAGTGGGGAGGGATGTGAGGGGAGAAGGGAAGTGCGGGGAGTGACCCTGGCCAATCATGTTGTCCTGTTGTGAGCGAGTGCAAACGTGTGACGACAAATCCCACCATCACCTACAGTGGACCAATAAGATACAGAATTAAGAAGAGAGCTATTTAAGCTTTTAAAAAAATAATAAATTGATTTCAGAAAAAGTCCAAGTATATTTTATACTCTGTATAAAGTATCATGGAAATTAGGCTGCAGATTCATGATGTCTGAGAAACCCAGGCCTGCACAGAAATACACAGACGGGGACCACGAAGAACTCACAAGACACTTCAAAACAGAATCAGGTGGTATCATCAAAGTGATCTGAAATTTATAGTAGATGGTTGTTATTGTTATTATTAATAAAAATTAAGGCAATCTGACTTGTCAGTGCAGTGGTGAGAATAGCAAATTGGGAGAAGATGAAATAGCAAGTTTAAGTTTGGTTTTTAAGGATCTTACAAATGGGGCTGGGGCTGGTGGTGGCTCAGTGGTAGAGCGTTTGCCTAGCATGTGGGGGGTACTGGGTTCAATTCTCAGCACCGCATATAAATAAATAAAATAAAAGCCCATTGACACCTAAAAAATATTTTTTAAAAAATGTGGCTAATTTCTGCCAAGTCAATGACTGAGAAGAGGTGGGCTATTTTATGACATATTTTTTAAAAATAAAATGGATACATACATCTCACGTAAATGGCCTTTGGTACTTTGCTTCTCCAAGAAGTTAGAAATAAATAGCTTTGCGTTTAGAAAAGATGGAGAACAATGGCTTTTCTAACTGGAGTGTTCTGGACGGGAAGTTACTCCTTCTCGCAGACGCAGCTCACAGTCTCCAGCCCCGAAGGTACCACGGGTCCGCCACACACTTGTCTATGGTGCCTGGTCTGTTCTCTTTCTTCACCGGGCCTTTTGCTTAAGCTATAAATGAGCACAAAACTATCAACCGGCTCCCGCGGCAGCATCCGAGCTGCAGTGGTGGCTCCTTTTTAAGAATAAGTGGCATTTCCAGCAAATTGATCCAGAGTGGTTTCTCTCTGTCCCTCAGCCCAGGCCAGGCCAAGTCCGAATCTGAAGTCCAGCTTCTCTCTGGTGCCCGTCCACTCTCGGTCTCTGCCACGGCTTGATCGCGTGTCCCTCCAAACTCATTCTGGGACTTAACCCTCAGGAGGGCAGAGTGAGAGGTGCCTGTGGGCGGTGAGCCAGCCTCCAGGCTCCACCCACCAGGGCCCTCTGAGGGAGCCAGGGAGCTGCCTGGCCCTTCCACCCCTTCCTCTTACAACCACACGGGGCTGTTCCCGGCTGGCTTCACTCCTTCCCTCATGTGAGGGTTCAGGACTGGGTGAGAGGCTCCCTCTTGGAAGCAAAGACAGAGTCCTCTCTGGCCCCAATCTGCTGTGGCCCCTCCAGCCTCCAGAACTCTGGGCAACACATTTCTGTTACGCCTAAGTGTCCAGGTCTGAGGTGTTTTGTCACAGCCATAGGATCGACCGAGACAGCCCCAGCCCAGTCCCCTGTGTGTGAGGACCCTGCCCTCGGCCAGGTGCCCAGAGGCCTGGAGACTGTGTCTGTAGATTGCATTCTCTTTCCCCAGCAATGGCTTCATAAAATGACCTACTGATGGGGTTTCTCAGGGGGCTCCTCTCTCCTGGCAGCAGGTCGAGAGACGTGTTCTGCAGTCCTGAGCCTCATCTCCCCAGGAGGAAGCTGGCACTTGGCGACCTGCACACTTCCCTCCGGCTCTCACACTTCCTGAGCACTGGGTGAACACGGCTCCCTGACGCTGGGTGAACAAAGGAGGTGCCAGAGGTGGAGGTCAGGACCGTCTGAGTCTAACCGTCTTGTGAGGACCTGCCGTCATCCGCCGGACCGCACTGAGGCTCAAGCTACGTGGCAGCTTCAGTTTGAGATGCTGCCTGTCCCCAGGAGCCAAGCCTGGGTAGGGATCTGCAGAGCACCTGACGCTACAAGAATCTCGAGTCCCTGTGTGCACTGTGGCCCCGAGGCTCCGGGGGTGAGCTGTGGAGAAGCAGGTGATGCTGAGGCCAGAAGCCCCAGGTGGACCCCAGGTGGGCCCCAGGTGGACCCCAGGTTCACCACTCTCCAGATGGGACCTCTGTGAGCTGAGGCGCCTCGGTGCCACATCAAGTCATTCATGTGGCTCAGAAGCTCACAAGGCCCCCGAGCCAGCAGCCCAGCAATGGGGACCCTGTCACTACCCCTGTAAGTGTGGTGAGGTCAGGACAAGTGTGGTGTGGGGCCGTGGCAGACGAGGGTGTGTGTGAAGAGTGGCCTCATGCAGGTGAGGAGTGGGTCTCAGCTAAGGTGTCATCGCCAAGCCCTGCTCCAGACACACCAGTTGTTCACAATGTGGAATTTTCTGAATGGTTCAGAAATACCACTGCTCTGAGCCCAGAGAGCCCCCCATTACAGCCAGCCCAACCACTCCGAGGGAGCCCCGGGTCTCCCCATAATTCACCCTGACACACGATGCCCATTCTGAATTCCCTCCCTTTGCTGATGGCAATCATCACAGCACCTAGTACTGTGTCTGGAACACGGTGAATACCAAAAAGGAATAGTTGGTGACTAAGTTAATGAACAGTATGGTGTTTGCTGATTACTGTGTGTAACTAGATGTAGAGCTGATCAACATCTCCTCCACATAAGAAATCAACATTGCTGATGTTTACCAGAACAAAAGCCCTGGGAAATCTCTAAACAAGTGAAGAGTGTGTGTGTGTGTGTGTGTGTGTGTGTGTGTTCACTCAAGCAGGCGAGCAAGAGAACAGGAGAGGAGAGAGAGACTTGCTGAGAAAGAGAAGCCGGCAGGAGAAGTACCGATTCCCACCAAGGTGAGGGAGTTGCTTAGCAACCTCCTCCCAGCCAATGGGAGGGAAATGTCAAGCCTGAGTCCCTCTGACTGGCCGACAAGGGAGCGAATGGCGCGGCCGTCCACCCTGGGCTGCTGTGCCAGGGTGCAGGGTGTGCTCTCTGGTTGGCAGCCTCTTCAGGAGGGAATGGGAACTCTGAGCCCATGGATGGGGAAGGGTCAGGTCCTCCTCAGAGCGGGACTTTCCACTTAAGTCGGCGGGCATCGAGGGGCCCCAGCCCACCCATCTCTCTGCGATGGGACAGGCCACGCCGAAGCCTGCCTCCCTGCCTCCAGGGGAGAGATGTGGCACATACTTGACAATCACAGAATACCCAGACACCTGGCTTGTTCTTTGTCTAAGGAAACTCACGTGTCCTTTCTCTCCTTGGCTTTTAACATACAGACTGCTGAGCAAGCCTCGTCAGCAGGTCCACCCACCCCATGAAGGACTTTAATTGACACTTTTATGTCATCTCCTCCGCTGAGTAGCAGCAACAACAGCCTAGCTAGTGTTACTGAGCAACTGGCAGCAGCCCCGAGGCCCCGACCACACACATTAACCCGCTTCTTGCCACATGGCTGGACTTGGCTGCTCCTGTTGCCCTCACTGTACACAGGCAAAATCCAAAAGGAATGCGGCTAGTAACCGGGGCACGTGTCTTTTGAGTCCAGGAAACGCAGCACGTATGGCGCTGTGACTCTGACCTCCCGCAGTGACCCCACAGCCCTTCCTGCCCTCGCCAGCCCGACTCTTGGCCTGAGGATCCAGCCCTGAGCCTTTCTGGCCGGAACGGCCCATCCTGGCACTAGCCCATCACAATGCAGAGCCTGCCCTGGCTCCCTTCAGCAGGGCCCCAGCCCAGGCCAACCCCCCACCCCTCTATAAAAGAGCCAGAGGCTGGGGTTGTCGATTGGCATTTCTTGTACCTGAATTGCTATCAGCGTTTTCAAAGCACTTTCCCGTGAGGGTTTGGCTGCACGGCCATCCTGAGACTGGACGGGGAGGTGCTGAGACCTGTTCTGGAGATGCGAAGCTCTGCATCTGAACAGAGGTGGAAAACAGACTGGAGCCATCAGTCTCCAGTTTAGGAGGGGCCTTCTCTGAGGCCAGGGCCCTTCCTGGCTTTCTCAATGTGGAAAATAAAGGAACGAGGTGGAGAGTGAGGAGGCCCGGCCCCTCCCCGGAGTCTTTGCGGGCATCAGCTCTGGGCTGATGCCCTGTGCCCAGGCCCTCAGGACCAGCTGAGCCAGCTGCCAGTGGGCCCTTGTGGCACACAGGACGGTTCTGCCTGGGCCCTTGTGGTGGACAGGACGGTTCTGCCTGGACCCACGCAGCCCCAGGACAGCTTAAGGGGTGCATCGCCGGTGCTGGGGGGGGAGGGGGCATTTGTTCTTCTCCCCCTCCCCACCCCCTGCCCCCCTCCTCCCCTCTCCTACTCCCTGCCCCTCCCCTAAAATCTGTAATGACGAGGTAGTGAAAAGCAGGGAAAGATTGATAATCGGCCTCATTATTACTAGCATTATATATAATTATAGCAAAACCTCACTCATTTGGATCAATTGAGAGAAAAATCAGTCTAAATTCGTGACAAGTTGGCAGATTACTTTTAAATTAGAATTTTATTACTTCTAAGTAACACACGTGAATAGTTTGTGTTTCAAGTACCACAAGCTAATGGTTACTAAGTGGGGATTTTATAAAACCTGCTTTAAAAGACTCTTTTGTAATTAACACCCCGTTAATATGCTAATGACGCTCCTACTATGCTTTCTAAATTGTTGAAAACAGATGCACTTTAAATGGGCTCAACACCTCTCCGATCATCTCAGCTGCTTAACAACCTTTTCTCCTTATTATTTTTTGTGAATGAGCAAATACAAATTAGTTCATACCATGACCCATTTAATCACAATTCCAAATTAATTATGCTATAAATTAATAAGCCCATATTGTTTTTGTTTAGAAATCGGACTTTTAGGACTTAAAGGACCATCTCATTTCATAGAAGAGGCAATCATCTCAGGGAGGTTGAGAGATTTGCTCAGGGCCACACAGCACAGCACAAAAATCACTAGCTCTTTCAGCTCGTGGGTCTGAGTACACACTAGCCACTATGTCATGCCTGACACTCACAGAACTCTATAAATATGTGCTATTATTTCCATGGCAATTACTGGTACTGATTTAATCAAACTATTTTTTGGATGCTGATTTTGTGCCTGGCCCCAAGTTCAGCATGACAGACAAGCAGTCCCTCCCTGGAGGCTGCAGCTGCACACAGACCTCAGTCTGCCTGGGAGTGATCCGCAGACCAGGACTCAGCCCCTTCAGACAGACAGGAAGCAGGTTCAGCAGGACCCCAGGGCTTGCCCTGAATTACTGCGACCCAGGACCCAAGTTGAGCCTCTGGCAGTGCCTGCCTTGGCCTGTGCGCCCCTTTCCCACCCAGGACCAGGTCACAAGGCTGGCTGGTGCAGATGAACGGGATGCCGTTGCTAACAAACGAGAGGCGCCTGGGGGTCCCCTTCAGAGGAACCGCCTGTCCCTCTGCACCCGTTTCACGTGCTGGCATCCCCTGTGCCCACTGGGCCACCGAGACGTGCCCAGGAGGCTCTCAGTGCTGGAGTCCTTGAACACCACACCGCCCTGCAGCGCCATGAGCCACCTCCTGCGGCGACATTCCCTTTGGGTGATGTACACAGCGTTGTCTGTTCTAGATCCTCAAGACCGAACTTCTCTGGATCTACTCACACCCACCCCGAGAAAAAATGTCACAAGTCATTAATTTCCAGATGTTTGGGGGCTTCTGATGGCAGCCCATCTCTGCACTCCTGCAGGGCAAGGACTCGCCAGTCAAGTCATGCCGCACAGCCTGGCACGCCATGCCGGTGAGCGGCTGGCAGGGGTCCCCGCGGGCCTTCTCCCGACCTTCTCCTGGGTTCCCACCTTGCTGGGGCTGACCAAGCACAGCAGCTCTGTGCGCCACGCCCTCCAGGAGGGGGCTTCCACATGACACTGGTGACAGGCAAAGTGAACAGGGGACAAGGGAGGTGCCGAGGCACAGAAGGACCCCAGGCCACCAGCCTGGGAGAAAACACCCCAGATGTCTGTTAGGCAGTCCCCACCCCCATCCGACTTCTCATAGGAGCCTTTTGAATTGAAGATCACGGACTTCTCCGTCCTTGACATCCGGATACCAAATACGAGATCTCGTCAGGATCTTAGCATGACCTTTAACCTAGACCTCCCCCTGCCCACAGCACCCACCCACAGTGGTGGACAAGAGGGAGCAAGGATCTCCAGGTCCCTAGATGGCAGAGGGGGAGAGGCCTGGTCCGGACTTGCCAGGTCCCTGGCCTGGGGCCCCAGTCTCCTGAGAATCACAGGTTGGAGGTTCCTGGTAAAGGCCCCTGAGCATTGTCCAGGCCGAATTTGCTAAAGTGGGGTTTTCTGAGACGGGCCCCCCGTAGAGCACCATTCCCTCCACTTTGCCAGCATTGCAGGGCACTGGCGGCACACTGAGAAGGGGCAGCCCCCTCTAGACAAAGCCGACAGGCAGAACTCTGGCTGAATTTAATACCAGCCACCACATTTTCACAGAAAGAGAGCAAGCTTTATTACATGTTCACCATCGCCCAGGCTTTTAAAAGTTTAGTCCCCGTGCCGTAGAAGGCCATCCCTCTGCCCGTGGGGGGCACTGGGAGGACTGTCTGTGGCTCAGCCCCTGCTCCTCTTCCTGTCATCTCAGGTGGCCCCAAGAGGACCAGGAGAATCCAGTTTGAGGACCGAGAACAGCCACAAGTCCTGGGTGAGCCCATCTGCCTTCCCAAGTGTCGTTACCTGTAACCGATGGGTCAGACCAGAAGACCACAGGCCCTGACCAGCTCTGCGACTTCAGCTCCCAACAGGGAGCGGGCCGCACGGGTCAGAGCGGAAGGGCTGGGATCACTGCCAAGGAGGGCAGTCAGGAAGCCTGCTCCTCGGCCCCGGGGCAGCTCTCCTCCTGGGGCACAGCCTGAGAGGTCCGCCTGCCTTCCTAGGAGACTGAGCACGGGGCAGGGCGGGAACAGGGTTCTGCCTGTTAACACAAGGCGCCGTCCAACTGGGAAAGCGCCCAGCCTTGTGGAGGGCCCAGCGCTCGCCAGTGTCTGTCCCTTTTCAGCAATTACCTGTGTTCCAAAGACAAAGGGACCACGGGCGTGAGGAGTGCAGGGACGCGGAGCCCCCGAGGTGGGTCTGGGGCTCTGCCCCATAGGCCTGGCTGAGGCTGCCCGGGCTGGAGCGGCTCTTCCTCACCAGTGAGGTCTCCTGGGCAGAGGCTCAGCCTCCCTGCCATACGTCCTCATCCTCATCGGTGCATGGGGTCCTCGTCGGTGCATGGGGATGGTGGTGACAGAGTCTGACCTCCCATGTGCATGTTAAATGAGATGAGCACCAATCCCTGGAGTGCTTGGCAAACAGTAGGTGCCCAATAAATGTTAACCGCAGTTTTTCACTCTTTTGTGAGGATCACTGAGCCCAAACTGAGTTGGCCCGTGAGAGCCACCTAAACCCAGGCGTTTGGGAAAACAGACTTCCATTCCCTGGGCCTCTGTGTCCTCTGGTTTCCTAAAACAAGAGCAAACGCCATCTTCCTCGCCAGCCAGACACCAGGGCTGGTGGCAAAGTTCACAGATCCAGAGGCCACAGCGGAGGGAAGGAGAAGGCAGGCCACCTGGACTCCTCCGCGGCACGATTCTCCTTTCAGTTGCTCCTCAGCTCTCCTCTCTTGTAAGATCGTAAATGTTTCAGAAAATAGTTCATACTAAATATGCTCCTTCCTAAATCTCATAAACAGTCACTCCTTCCTACATAAACCCTTACGCCCAAGGTATGTTCCAATTCGCCACCCACACATCTGCGGAGGGAAAGGTGTGCTGTAGCAACGCAGGCCTGCGCACACGCGTGTGAGCCGGCACTGCCGTCCGACCCTCCGCTGCAGCTGTCCCCAGGTGGAAGAGGGTCAGCAGGGAATCATGCACATCAGTGGAATTCTGCGAGGTCACTGTTGCTCCTTGGTAGCTCCTTGCTCCTCTGCTTCGTCTCTGTGCCAGGCCACTGTGTGTGCAGCGCTGAGGACGGATCCTGTGGTTGGATGGGAGCTCCAGACCCCCCAGGGGCACCCCACTGACCCAGCTTTGCAGAGCAAGCATGTCACCCACAGAAGCACTGAGAGGTGGCTCAGCAGAGCACAGCCCCCAGCCTGCCTGGTCCCCATCCTGGGCCGTGCCATTTCTACTCGGAGGCCTGGCTGAAGTTCTGTGCCTCTCGCTGCCCTGCCATCCTCCTCTGAACAGGACCACAGGAAGGACAGTGATCCTGCCTGCTCCTGGGGTTGTGCTGAGGATTGATGTGGAGACGCTGGCTGAGTGCTTGTGTCTGGGGCCAGTGTTTGTGTTTCAGGATGCTGGTCAAGGAAGCAAGGCCGGCCCCTCGGCTGACCGCCTTCTGCCCTGAAGCTCGGGGCACCGATTAGGGTTAGGGTTAGGGTTAGGGGCTACAGGCACTTCCTCGCCCCAGGAGAGCAGGCCTCTTACCAAGCAGCCCGGGTGTAGCCGCAGAGGAGAGAGGCTCCCCACCAGCAGGCAGGTGCTGAGTGGGGAATGTGGGCACCTGTGTGGGCCACTGGGGCCCAGCACCCACGAGCCTCGGGCCACCTTGACCAGTCTCTTGGTGGTTGGTGGGTAATTCTGGGGCACCTGGTAAGCACAGCCCAGTTACCTCCACGGGTGACTTTGCTTCCCCGGGGATTCTCACGGGGTTCCTCTGTGGCTCCCCTTGCGTGTGTGGCCCGGGCAGGAGCTGTCCACCAAGTCATCAGGAGCACAGCACAGCTTGCAGCATCGGGGCAAGGATGGTGAGAGGCTGTGGGTGACCTCCGCCCTTGTCCTCAGCACCCCGGGCCTGCCACAGGCCTTGTCCCTCTCCTCAGCTCTGCCAGGCCTCAGGCCTCCCTGACTTGGGGTGGAGACCTTCGGGTCTGTGTTTAGCCTCCTCTTGACTGGCGCATGCAAACAAAATGGAAAATATCAACAGACCCAAACAAGATGACTATCCTCCCCCTGGGGGTCAGGGAGGACTGCCTCCAAGGAGCCCTCAAACAGCCCGCAAGGCCTTTCCCTCCCACCCCAGGGACAAAACTGCTTCTTGAGGCTGCACCTTGGGTCTGCTCTCCGAAACCTCATTGCAGCAAACACTGGAGCCCCACAACTATGAGAATCTGAGCCACAAAATATGTGGGTCAAAAGATGAGGATTTAATTGTATTTTTCCAGATCCCTGTTTCATTATTCTACAGTGATGTCTGCCTTTACATTTATTTGCTTGTTTGTATGTGAGTGGGACGGAAGGAATGGAAACCTGACACCAATGTATGGACGGCTCTGCAGCAGCCCTCCCCCAGGGCCAGCTCCCCTCACACTCCCCCAAAACCAAGCCTGCGATGATGAATCCCATTTTAGAGATGAAGTCAGTAAGGCCCAGAAAGGTCCGGAGCTTGCCTAAGGTCACACAGCTAAGTAAGTGAAAAGCTGGGAACCAGACTCAGCGCGCTCTCTCTCTCTCTCTCTGTCTCTCTCTCTCCCTCCCTCCCTCCCTCCCTTCCCTCCTCCTCCTCCTCCTCCTCCTCCTCCTCCTCCTCCTCCTTCTTCTTCTTCTCTCTCTCTCTCTCTTTCCCTTTACTACATCAATTTAAAGCAATAGCATCATAAGTTTGTGAGAGGCTTTTCTGCAACTCAACCCTCTGTGGTCCCAGACTGGTCCCCCCACAAGTCTGGGATTACACATCTAAAGGACAAAAGGACAGGGCACTCTGCAGCCCTTGGAGGCTAAGGTTTCAGGTCCCCAGCAGCCCCAGGGCTTTAGAGTGGGCTTCCTCTCCTACACCTATCTACTTGACCCTTTTTCTCACCTCCACTGCCTTGCAGGATCAAACGGCCTTGGCGGGCTCAAGAATCTGCCTGAGGATAAGTCTGCTCCTCCAACAGTCAGACTCAGAGAAGCCCAGGGGAAGAAAGCCTGAGCTCTGGATGGGGCGAAGAGGGAGTTAGGAAGAGTCCAGCGAAAAACTGAGACCAAGTGTCCAGGACGCAGAACTGGCCTCCACGCTCCCAGGTCTCGGACTGGCAGGGATAAGAGGAGGCTGCCTCCCACGGGGCGGGCGCATGCCATGCTGCTCACTTTCAGAGCTGCCCCAGCCTGGGAGGCAGACAGGCCTCCTCGATCGGCCCTTCCAGGGCCGGACTCCATGCTTGCCTGAAGGACTGAGCAACGCCCCAGCCTACTACCCCAGGTCAGGAGCCACGTCCACCCTACAAAGTGGGCTGGGTCCACCCAGCAACGCGGGCCCAGCAACGCGGGCAGACCTTATCCCCTTATCCCCTGCTGGTGAACCGGCCGGCTGTCCAGAGGAGGGCAGGGGGCAGGAACTTTTCAGTTCTCAAGACCTTACAAAAATATCTGTCCTGGCGCCCAGATCCATAAGGGGAAAGCTCCCCCTTGGCTCCCAAATGCCAGCTACGTGCCACCGCCTGCCGCTGTGACACCAGAGGCCAGCTGGTCAGCTGTTGGCTCCCTTTGCAGGAACTGGGAGGCTGTCCCTGAATGAGAGACCCTTCGCAGGGGTGTGCCTGGGCCTGGAGGAAGACTGTGCACCCAGTCTCCGGAAGCTTCTGCAAGAGTGCCCTGGCTGCCCCGCCTGGTGTGGCCACTGGAGTCTTCAGCTGGCCTGTTGTCTCCTGTGAGAGCTCAGACCCCCTCCCCAGAGCTGACCCCCCAGAGTGGCAGCCGCAACCTCCCTAAGGAATGGGGGTGGGCAGCCGCAGGGGGAAGAGAGGAGCCATTAGCAAGTCAAAGGGAGAAGAGTGGCAAGTTAAAGGGCTGTTTTCTTTTTGAAAATCCAATTATAGTGAAAGCCCCTTTCAACTGGAACAACCGGCGACAGGGGCCAAGCCCTCCCACTCCCACCTTCCCGGCTCCAGATTAGATGAGGGGTTTGAGCGAGCCGCGACCCTCGCTCCTCCACCGCCGTCCCCACACAAACATGTGGGGTATGACAATGCTCTTCTCGATCTTTGTCTCAGAGCGTCCCCGCTAGACGCTGTCCTTGGGCTGCCCCCAGCCCTCAGGCTGCAGGCTAACGTCTCCTCGGCGGCGGACCCTCGCTCCGCATCCGGCCGCGCACTCGGGCACAGGCTGCACGGCTCCGGGTAAACACAGGCGCCCTCCTTCTGCCCAGCACCGGCCCTTCCGTCCTCCCTGCCCCCCCGGACAGGTCCCGCCGCCGAGGCCGGCCGACTCACCTCCAAAGCCTGCAGGAAACTTCATGAAGTGAGGGTAATTCCCATACATGTTGATCCTCAGTTCATCCTCCGCCTGCGCCCACGGAGGATCACGCCCCTCGGGCTCCGCACAGCCCGCGGCTTCAACTTGGGCTCGCGCGAGTGGCCATCGCCTGCGAGCCGCCGGAGCAGGGCTGGGCCAGCCCGCGGGATTAGTCAGGCATCTGCCCCCGGAGCGCAGGTCCACATGGTGCGCCGAGCGGCGGCAGCTGGTGCCTGTCAGTAATCGCGCGTAAAGCCGCGCGCTCCTGCGCCTGCCGCCGAGACCCTGTTGCTAGTTTGATTAACTCGGGCGGGTTGTGCTGCGACTCAGCTCCCAGCCGTCCCCAGAGGTCCCCGCCGGTGGCGCGATCTATTATCCGGTAACCAATCGACGTGTGGCCGCCCCAGTGGGTCAGGAGGGGGAGGGGCAGGCCAGGGAGACCCTTTGGGCGCCTTTTCCTCCACTTGCACCCACAAAAATCAATGGGGCTTTATTGAGATGCGTGTTCCCACGCCGGCTCCGCCGCACTCGGTGCTGACGGGCGGGGGTGGGGCGGAGAACAGGGCCCTTTCATGAGCACCGATCAGAAAAGCGGACTCGGCCCAGCTGTGGAGAACTGGAACCCAGGCCCTCCTGCCGGACTGCGCTCCCAGGAGGGAAGCTGCCCGGAGCCGTGGGGAACGATGGGGAGGCGGTGCTGCATCAGGCTGTGGTTCTCATCCTCAGGGTCCCCGAGGGATGGACTCAGCTCAGATACCACATGCAAAGACCACTCTGGGGCCCATGGGCACCGCCAACCCTGGCTGGCACCAGTCTGCAGAGGGGAGTCTAAGCTCGGCTGATATCGGAGCTGTTGTCCAGCCCTTGTGACAAGGTGCTGCTGGCCTGTTCTTGAATGCCTCTGGGAGCAGGGAGCTCAGTACTATCCCAGTTCAGCCCTCTGTGGTCCTCACCACCAAAGCGCTCTCTGCTGAGCTGGAACCTGGCTCTCCTCCGTGGCTTCTGTCCCCAGGACCTCAGCTACTTCCTGGAGCCACACGAGGGAGACCTATGGGGTCTGTCACAGTGGGGTCCTCTGCAATTCAGGCCCCTCGTCACGTGCTCTCTGTTCTTGCACCTCTTGCCGGCCTGTGTGCAGCAGGCGTCACCTGCTTCCAGGCACACCGCAGCCTGCAGACCCCACAAGGTGGGCAAGGGACTGGCCAGACTTGGATGCAGTTTCCAGACAGCCTATCCCCTGCCCTCCAGGTGACTGTGCCAGGAGGGTGGCAGACGTGCTGTCAGCACAGTCCCCAAGGGCCAGGGTCACAGATGAAGGGCGCACTGCGGGCGAGCCATCTCCTGCTCGCACAGGACATGGATGGCAGCAGGGTGGTGGGCCAGAGCAGGCCCAGACCAGAGCAGGAAAAGTCGGGGTGGGGACGGGCGGGAGGGAGGGAGGGAGGAGGGAGTGCTGCAGGCCTTCACCGGAGGACCTCTGCCCACCGCAGGCACCTCGGGCAGCCCCACGTGTCAGGGCACATGCCTGCCCTCAAGCCATGGCCCCTTGATACCATTCTTCATCCCATTCTTTGGAGACTGGTCAGGGGGCCCCTGGGCAGTAGGGGCCTGTGTCCCTCTGAAGTGGGAACTCGGGGGATTCGCTCCTCAGCCAGGGCTGCTGGGTCCTGTCTGTTGCCCAGGGCTCCTCCTTCCCGCCCTGTTCACCGCCCCCGACAATGCGGTGCCCTCCTTGCAGAGTATCCACGTCAGGGTAAGAACGCTGGAAACAGGCGGCAGAGGAGCAGCTCCCACCACTGCCAAGTCCGCTCACGGGTGCCCCTGGCCTCTGCTCTACCACTCACCAGTCGCTGGCCGGCAGAGGCTGCACCCACGGGGAGAGCCAGCCAGAGGCCAGTCTTGCCAGGGCAGAACCCAGCTCCGCAGCTAACAGCCCGAGGGCATCTCATGCGGTGGTGTGTCCCTGGGCCTCCGTTACCTCACAGCGCCACTGTGAGCGGTAAGAGCGGGCACCCTGTTCCCTTAGAGCACGCCAGGTACGTAGCACCGGCTCAACATGTAGAGGCTGATTAGATGGTGGTGCCGGTGACAATGAAGGTGGCTTAAACCACTTTACCTTACCTATGTCCTTTTTCTCATTTGTAAGAGGACAGGGCAGGGCTAGATGAGTCCCAAGATCCCCTTTAACTTCAAAAGTGGATGCAAACTCGCCTGCCACCTATTCTAGTCCATGCTGTCCTTTTCTCCTGGTGGAACCTGAAGTTCGTGTCTCCCTGAAGTGCAAACTATGGTTTTCTGTTGCGCACGGGTCGCAGGGGAAATGAGTTACTCCGGTGGCTTTAGAGGACTCCGCGCTTGTGAGGGTTCTTCCAGGTACTCAAGGACTCAAAACCCATCCTTTAAAATGCCCACTCCAGACTCTCATCCAAGGTCAATGTCAAGATGATCTGCTGGTGGGTTGGGTTGTTCTCCCTGTCACTAGGTGAGGTACATCGTCTGCTTCTTTTCCTCACAGAAGAAAAAACAAATTTCTAAACCCAGCCTGGAAAGGCTTCAGGGTTGTGTCTCCACTTACCCTCCAGCTCCACAGAGAGGAATGCGCTCAGGAGACTGGCCACGAGGCCCAGGTCCACACAGCTCTGCATTCGACCTTGAGCAACCTTGCCAGGTCTCCGGGTGTGTGGTAAGAATCGGGCGTGTCTGCATTTTTACACTGCACCATTCTGTGCCATTTCTTTGAGTGGTAAATGCCAAGAGTTGGTGCGTTCTTGGTTCCTTTAGGTCCAGCTGCGGCGCATGAGACCTTCTCTCCACCTTCAGCTTGGTATTCACACTCCTTTCCTCTTCCCACCTGTCAAATCCCCACTGCCAACCTAGTCCCTGCTCAGCTCCCACCATGACACACACAATACTGTCCCCCTGCCAAAGTCAGACACAGCTCATCATCCAGTGTGTTCAGCTGCCTCTTAACACGCGTGGCCTTGAGGTGTCCCGGTGCATTGGAGCTGAACAGTTTCTGTCTTTCCTTTGAATATGTCTTGTCTTCAAAGATGGCGATAGTGTATTGTGTAGGATTTTCCCCCATAAAAGTGCCAATAGGCCAGGCACAGTAGCACTGCCTGAAGTCCCAGTGGCTCTGGAGGCTGAGACAGGAGGATTGCAGGTTCAAAGCCAGCCTCAGCAACAGTAGGGTCCCTGTCTCTAAATAAAATATAAAATAGGACTGGGGATGTGGCTCAGTGGTTGAGTGTCCCTGAGTTCAATTCCCACTACCCCTGCCCCCCAAAAAGTGCCAATAGATGTTTGATATTTATTTTTGTATCAAAACTGCTTGGTATACTTATAATATGCCAAAAACAATATACTGAAGCGCTCCCCAGCATGCCCTCCTGTGATACCTTCCGCGTAGTTTACATCCTGTAAGAAACCAAAGCTTTGCCAAAGTTCAAGAAATATGAATGTGGCGTTCCTCTTTGGTCCCCATTCCTTGCCGGGCACCACTGTGTCTTGTCTGAGGTCATCACTGACGTCATGACGTTCTTCCAGCTGGCTATTTCTAGCTAAGCCCTTCCCAGACAACTGCGCTCACTTCGGGGGCCCGTGTCTCCAGCTGTTGCTGGATGCGCATTAGGAAGGACCACATGCTCCTGTCCATAGCAGGAGTTAGGAATTCCTGCACAGCCACTCTGGGCTGGCTTCTCGTGGGGGGAAGGATCTGGTCCTCTCACACGTTCAGCTTTCACTGAAGGCCTAGCAGTGCCTGGAGTCAAGGACAGAGGCGTACCTGCTCGGCCTTATATTCATTCACGGCGAAACCCAAGAGTGCAGCCTGGCCTCTGCCTCGCTCATTGTCTGCCTGACCCGCGATGAGTTGAAACAGCATGGGCAGCAAACACAATGAAAAACCAAAGCCATTCATTTGACAATTGCCAATA
Organism: Marmota flaviventris; assembly: GCF_047511675.1. Classification (NCBI taxonomy): domain Eukaryota; kingdom Metazoa; phylum Chordata; class Mammalia; order Rodentia; family Sciuridae; genus Marmota; species Marmota flaviventris. Next base: position 108,294,464 of record NC_092509.1, on the reverse strand, counting down.
AACACTGGATACAGAATTAGATCAAAGTGTCTCCGCACTGATGCTACGGGTTACAGTTTTTTTGTTTTGTAGTACTTTGCCTGTATAACAGTTATGATGTTCCAACATGTTTTCCCAAATATTAGACAAAACCAGGACAGGTTCTATTATCTCAATTTATAAGTGAGCAATTTGACGCAAGGCTGTGCAGTCAGAGAAGACAGTTACTCTAACAAGATGGGTTTGGGATATTGTCTCACAACTAGACAATGACAGAATGGGTAGAAAAACCAGGCCCAGGGGTGGGAAGAGAGGAGGAAGAGGGGAGTTCTGGGGAGGGGTACTGGCCAAGTGATCTTGTTGCTATGTCGTGTGCAGGCACAGTATGGAACAGTAAATCCTCAGGAGGCTGAGGCAGGAGGACAGTGAGCTCAAAGCCAGCCTCAGCAAAAGCGAGGTGCTAAGCAGCTCAGTGAGACCCTGTGTCTAAATAAAAAAATACAAAATAGTGCTGGGGATGTGGCTCAGTGGTCAAGTGTCACTGAGTTCAATTCCTGGTGCAAAAAAAAAACCACCATTATGTACAACTATAAAACACCAAGAAATATGTAGAAAGAAGAATAAGTAAAAAACTTAATAGAAGAAAAATAGCACTCACCTCCCCACCCCCCCCCCCAGAGGCCCTCACGTCCTCTCTTCCTACTGGGACTCCTGCCCGTCATCTCCAGACTTCTCCTTTCTCCTCACTCTCTCGCTCCCTCCCTCTCTTACTTCATACTGGAGACTCAACCCAGGGCCTCCTGCATGCTGGGCAAGCACTCCACCCCTGAGCTGCATCCCAGGATTTCTTCTTACTTTTTTAATTTGTGAAAATGGGGTCAATAGTGCCTAATACTGTGGCCCAGTTTGTTCCACATTTTTACGGGTGCCTTGTAGTTGGTGGCACTATCGTGGTCGGGTCTGCTGTTGCATATTTGTCCCGCACACAATCCAACAGTAGGAATTGGCCAGTATCCCTCCCCAGCACTTCCTTATTCCATTTTGAGACAGGGTCTCCCGAAGTGGCCCAGGCTGGCTTTGAACTTGTGATCCCCTGCCTCAGCCTCCGGGAGCTGCAGCATAGGCATGTGCCAGCACGCCCAGCTTGTCTCTAGACTTCTAAACACTGTATTTCTACTGCTATCTGCTGGTTCTTTATATCACTGTCTTCCTAGTGAGGAAGATGATGATTTACCACTCTTCTTCTCTGTAATACTGGGTTCCCCTGCCTACATCACCCCAATTTCATAATTTTTATTAAATAAACATTTGACATTTACATTCTTAAAAAATTTTAAATAAAGATAAACACCAGGCCCCGACTCTGACTGCTGCCAAGGAGCCCCCACCCTGCTCCCTCTCCCAGGGGGGGTGTGCGGGCGAGGCAGCTCCCGCGTGTTGATTCCCCCCCCCTACTGTTAACAGCGGGCACTCACTGGGCACTGAGGTCTGTCCTCCAGTAGGAGGTCACGAGGGAAGAGATGGAGATGGTCCTCGCCTCAAGGAGCCCCGCAGGCTGAGGAGAAGTGTTGAGAGCCACAGCCAGCCGGAATGGCGACTGGCATATTACCAGAAGGAGTGGCTGAGAGGTGACGCCGCCAGCGAGCCATTAAGATGATGATGATTAAGTTAAGCTGAGTATAATTGCTGTGGCTGGATGATGCTGGGTTGAAACAGGCTGTGTATTCAGTTGTATATGGACCCCTGCTGTCCCGCAATAGGGCGCTCCTGCTGCCTCAGGCCCTGCCCATTGAGTTCCCGTTGAGTTCTCGGAGCCGGTGGAGGGCGGAGGAAGTTGGGGGGGGAGTTCCGGTTGGTGTGTGGTATCCCTGAGAGGGTGGCGTTGGGGGGAGTTGGGAAATAAAGTTTGTTCCTGCTTGAGTGGCTCCTGAATTTGTGCCCAGCCAGACTGCGGCAAAGAAGGATGTTCAGCACGTTCAGCACGGGAGGTGCTAGAAGGACACTAAGTGGACAGGCTCAGGGACACCACAGACAGAAGGGCAGGGCAGGCTTCTTAAGCGAAGCAACGCACTGGGACCTAAAGGACGAGTCAGGTCCAACCCGGAGGGAAGCAGGAAGGTGGGGAGGGTGTGCCAGGCCACCTTTGGGTGGCCCCAGGTGGCGGCTCTCCCCCTTCTGGACCCCTGTCGTCTGTGCAGGGACACTCTTGTCCCTAAACGTGTTCCTCTGTATGTCACGTGGATGCACCTGAGGCAGCCGCCTCCTGGATGGAAACCCCAGGATGGCAATGTGTGCTGAGTGGTTTCTGTGGCCCCTAAAGCACAGCACCTAACACAGAGGACCCACGCCCAGCGCAGGGGTGAAGGGTCGGCTGCCATGCTGGGAGCTCCGAGGCCAGCCAGGGCGCTGGCCAGGGCAGGGAGCGTCCTGGTCCCAGGTCCCAGCAGTTCTCACAGCCGGTTTCCACATCCTCCTGAAGCCACACTCGTGTGTGGACAGGCCCACATGGGGTCAGTGCCGTCCATCAGCCTTCCTCCGTGACTGAGATACCCTAAGGGCAGACGTGAGGGAGGACGATTGGCTTCACATTAGAACTGGCTCAGCTACCACCAGAAGCAGGGCCACTTCCTGTCACCTAAAATGTGTCTTCAGGTGTCACTGTGGCCTAGAAACTGACTAGTGTTTGTGTCAGGTAATTGGTCCAGTCATGGGGACAAGCTCACTGAGTTGTTCACCTTTAAGGAAGCGGTCTGAAAACTGGCCTGATCCCGGACCACCAGGAGTCTTCAGGAGGTCCCAAAGCCTGGGTCACCTCCAGACCACGGCTTGGTCTCGGGTGGAGGCCACAGCAGCCTCAGAACCCCAGGGGGCTGCTGTGTGTCCAAGCTTAGCAGCACTGACCTGAGGAAGGAGAGGCCAGGAAGGGCCTGTCCACAGAGAAACAGCTGCCCAGGGGGACTCCAAGGAGCCAACAAGATCCACTCCGCCATCTGCCAGGACACGCGGCTCCCGAGCCCAGGAAGCTCTGGCTGAGCAGGGGAGGTGGTGGCTGTGGCCATCTGCGGCGCAGACGCAGCACACGCCGGCTCAGGCTTGCTGGCACCGTGTGCTCAGGGGGCTCGCGCCCACCCACCCTCTGCTGTCCGACTCACTCCTCTAAGGCCTGTCCTCCATCCATCTTCCCTCACAGCAGGCAACGCTTCCACCTGGTCCAACAACAGCGTCCGACCTGCACTGAGTCGTCTCCCTTTGAACCTTGTCTGGCTGCTGAGCTGGAGTCTGCTCGGGCACAGGCACGGCCCTCACTGGCCCTACCCCACCCAAACCTAGGCCTGGACACAGCGAGTCTGGTAAACGCCTGTCAGTGGACCTGAGGCAGACATCACCCACAGGGCAACTCTCGGCCCGCTGTTCCGGAGCCGCGGGCTGCGGGCTCCAGGCCCCTGACACGACTCTCCACAGACCCACGTTGCCATAAATCCTCGAGGTGGAGGGCGGATCACGTAGGTGTCCCCAGATCTTGTTCCCCGGCCACAAGACGATCACGGAACCCTCCCTGTGGTGAGCAACCCGACACAGCTGCAGTGCCCACGGGAGCTCCCGGGACACAGAGCCGTGATCTTGCCGAGAAGATTCACGCACCCGGGGAAACGTCTGGTCCTCTCTGGAGAGGAGCCGCAGGGCAGATGAGGGCCCTCGGACCCAGAGCCCTCGCCCACAAGGTGGAGACAGTCCTGGGGCTCAGGGACACCTGCTCCAGTCCCTGACAAGGAGGAAGGGGGTCCTCAGCACAGCCAGCCCAAGGCCACACCCGCCGCTCGCACTCTGTGGAGACTGACCACGGCGCTGGCCCCAGCCGCGGACTTGTGCACACTCAGGTGTGGGTTTGGAGGCGGTGGCCCTGTCACACAGAAAAGCAGTCTATTTCCAGGTCCCACTCACTCTTGGGACAGAGGCTCCAAATATACCACCCCGTGACAGCAGGAAGCTGACCATCAGGGCAGCAGCTGAACAGGGCAGGGCAGACGCAGACGTTCACACGTCCACCATCAGCCTTGGCACGACCCGAAGGCCACTGAGAGCTATATTTACACAGGAGCAAGTGTCCATCATACTTGACATGGTTTTCATTTAAGAGCTCCCAGGGGTGGGCTTTATGTGTCAGGAAAGGCTACCGTGCTGTCCCCTCTGAAGGCCCACAGGCGGACATCACAGGACAGAGCTTGGCGAAGCACACCTGCTCTGTGCTGTGATCATCAGGTCATAAGAAGGGCTTGCCCCTGAATAAACCACGGTCCTGCACCTCTGTGACCACAACACCTGGGAGATAGCAGCAGGCCACTCCCACACGTCACAAACGGGCATGGAACACCATAAAGCCAGATCCAAGACGGCCGCTGTCGAGAGGGTTTGGACCAGACCCTGGGAACCGGCCTTGCTGGGGTGCCTCTGGCCACAGGGAGGCCAGGGTGGGGGTCAGCTGACAGGCCTTCTCTACAGGCCCAATGCCACAGCCCTTAGCACCACAGCGACAGCGACTAAGCCCAAAGAGCCAGAGGAGTTTGTGCTGCAAGGAAGCGAAGGTCGCCCGCATCCCAGCGACTGGCCCAGGAGCAAAAGGAGGGAGACGTTGTGGGTGGAGAAGCAATCGACGGGGGCAAGCAGAGAAGGCTCTCGTCAGAACCTACCACAGTGTTTTGAGTTTGAGGAGGCTCCTTGCTCGACATTAGCCTCAGAAGAGGGACTGAACCCAGTGTGTCAATCACAGGAACCTGAGGAGGCACCGTGACATCAGGGGTGACGAGGGAGGTGGGCTCCTAGGCCCAGGAGCCCTGTGCATCGGTCCCCCGGGGGCTGTGAGGCACAGGGATGTCTGGCCCACCCGATCCCTCTAAGCCAGAATCTTGGGGGCGGGAGGTGCCTGGGCATGTGTACCCCCCCAGCTCCACAGCCGGTCCCGAGGGCTGACGGTGAGGCCCCCACGCCTTAGGAAGTGTTATCTGCCGAGAGCCAGCTCTAACTGCTATGCCAGGCTCAGTGCCAGGGATGGCCGTCCCTCCTCTGCAGAATGAGCATTGGTGCCATCTGAGTGTGATGTCCTCAGGTCACAGTTCCAAGTACTAGGACAGGGGAGGCTCCAGATTCTGTGTTCCTTCCACCTGCCCGCCCTGGCCATGCAGGCCTGGACTGTCCACACCGTTAGACCTGGGGAGTAGGAGGCCCAGGCTCTGGTCTGATGAAGGTTCTGGAAAGTCGGTGGAGTTGGGGTGCTGCCTGTAGCTGCAGGTCCTGGAAGGCTGGGTAGAGAGAAAGTGGGTGCAGAGGCGCAGCCCACAGGAGCAGCCCCCGAGGATGGGCCGAGACCCAGGGCACTGCCGGCCGGGGGAGGGGGACGGACAAGCGCAGCTCCTGAGCCAAGGCCTGCACCCTGCACGCAGCGAGGCTTCCTGGCTGCGGTGACTTGGCCCTGAGCAGCTGTGGAGGGTGTGACATGTCTGAGACGGCCTGGGCACAGTGACTGCCTGTGCCACTTCAGACCCCTGCCGGCCGGTATTTAGCCTTGAGATGCCAAGGGGAAGCCCGTGTCTGGGGGCTGCTGCTGCACACACCACCCCCCGGGGCGGCTCGGTCCTGCACAGAAGCTGCTTGTCCAGCTCCGGTCCTGCTCCCTCCGCCTGCCAAAGCAGAGATGCAATTAGCCGTAGCCACAGGAAGGATGTCCCCTTGACTTGGGGCACATGGAAGAAGGCCCAAGGGTTCCCAGCCACCAAAGCAGAGGCACCCGGGAGGAGACCGAATCCACCGACAGGCAGTTCTCTGGCCTCCTTGTCTCCTGCTGAGGGGCAGCGGGTGCCTGCTCCACACTTCAGGGAGGGCCTCCTAATGCACAATACACAGCTCCAACACGGCTCCTGGGACCACGGACTCTTAATGGGTCCCCTTTGTCTGCAGGGGCGCCCACACTGGGCCACGTCCCACTTCTCCAAGGCTGTGCCTCCGCAGCGGACAGCACTCGAAGTCTGCTGACGAGGCCCAGCTCAATCTTGCCGGGACCCTGCCCTGTTTCTCAGACCCTGCTCTTGCTCACACTGGTGCCCCAGGTGAACACCTCCTCCCTCCTGTCCACCCTCCTCCTCTGAGTCCCAGCCAGTCCCTGGACATCCTGAGTGCAACCCTCGCCCCTGCAGCCAGCAGTCTCCTCTCTCTCCCATCTTCTCCATGAGCGTCTCTGTGTCGCGCTGTCTCTCCCTGCTCTTGAGGCTCCGCGGCACCCACCCCCAGCAGCTGTACCTGCTTCTGATCTGCACCCTGCTTGGCCCGTGACCTCTGGATTCTCCAATGAGCACCACACCCACTGGATCGCTCCACCCGCTGCCTGAAAACCTCGGCCTCCCGCCCTTTGCTTCTGCCTCGGGTGGGCGCTCCCTGGCCTTCTCACCCAGGGCTTGTGGCAGGGTTCTGCTCCTCCTGTGGGCAGGACATCTCACCTACCTTTCTGACTTGAAGTCTCTTCCTTAGGCCAGGTGTGGTGGTGCACATCTGTAACCCCAGTGGCTCAGGAGGCTGAGGCAGGAGGATCACAAGTCCGAAGCCAGCCTCAGCAACTTATCGAGCGAGGCTCTACGCAGCTTAATGAAACCATGTCTCAAAACAAAAAATAAAAAGTGCCGGGGATGTGGCTCAGTGGTAAAGCACTGCTGGGTTCAACCCCAAGTACCAAAAAAAAAAAAAAAAATCCTCTCCTTTAGAAAGCAGTTGCTGTTGTGTCCCGTCCTCCCATCCCCTCTGAAACTGGGGCCTGGGTCTCCGCCCATTCCTCCCCTCTTCATCTCCAGCGCATATCAGGATGCCACCAACACCTGTCTAGCTGGCGTTCCACACCTGTCTTCCTCCAGGCTGTGGACAGAGCCCAGGGCGGGGCACGGCTGTAGGGTTAGGGTAGCTGGAGAGTGAATGGCGGCACCTGTCTCAGCTGGAGTGGCCTCCTGTGCTGGGCCTCTCTCCACCGGCTGGAGTGTGGCTGGTGCAGGCTTGGCGCTCCCTCCTTCCAACAGGGCCCTGTTCATAAGAACTGGTACGGGGCGGGGCTGCCACGTCCAGTCCTCCACAGAGAAGCAGCCTTGGACCACTGGTGGCGAGTCGGCCTCCACCCACTGGTCTGATTCAGGAAGAGGCATCTTCCACTCACACACGGGCGCATCAAGATTGAGCACCATCTGAGAGGTGCAGGATCTGTGTGCCCGCCGTCTGCCCGTCTCTCTGTCTGGCCACCTGGTGTCAGTGAAGGGAGAAGGTAGTGGCTGGTGCCACGTCTGGCTTTGAGTCAGAACTTCCCCTGAGTGTCTGGGACCTCGGGGGGTCGGCGCCCTCTGAACCCAGTGCCCAAGTTCCCTCAGCCTGTAGGGTGAGCATGAAATCCCGAGTCCACAGGGAGGTTGTGGGATGGAAAGTGGACTGTATTTGAAAGTCGTCTGTCAAATGGGAAGTGAGCTGGCATGACGGTTACCATGGCTGGTGACAGGGAGGGGATGTGGCCGAGCCCTGGGCGCTGCCCAGCACTGGGCTGCTGGCAGGAGTGGGATGGGAACCCACCTGGACCTCGGCCCTGACCCTGACGCACCCTGCGCTCAGGGATGCAGGCTCATGGCCTTGCCAAGGGGCTCCCTGCGCCTGCTTCCTGGGAGGAGCAGACTTGCTGATAGAGATTGTCTTAATAACGCGAAGTGCCCGGGCGCCATGGTAACGGGCATTACAGGATCTGGGGAAGAGGAGCCGCTTTTGATAAGAACCCAGAGCCTGCAGAGGGGGAAAGGGGGTGGGCTGTGCCCAGGGCAGGGGTGGAGGAGAGCACAGAGGTGGGCAGACCGCGTGAGCCCGGGAGGGAATGCAGGGGCACGGTGCCCTCTGCTTGGGGCCTCCCAGCTCAGATGCTCCCACTTTCCAGGGGCCAGGGCGGCTTCAGACCCCGGTGTGCTCTTCAGCTGGCCGCCCCGCGGCTCGCAAACACGTGAGAACATGCAGAACCTGCAGCTATGATTTGACCAAAAAATGGGAGACGCGTTAGGACTGCTGCTTCCCGTTCCCAGGTGGAGGCCTCAGCAAACGCTCTCCCCGCCCAGCTTGGCAGGGCCCTGCATGAAGGTGCTCCCTGAGTTTACCGTGAGGAGAACCCATGGGCCTGTGTGCTGTGCCCACGCTGTGCCTGCAGCCCCCCGTCACCGAGAACATGCCTGTCTGTCCCCGTCACACCAGTGGTGGGAAGGCCACGGTGCGGTGAGTGCACACTAGACAGAGATTCCAGCGTCCTGCTCCAGACGCCGGCCTGGGCCCTCTTCCACCTCCGCCTCTGCCCAGGAGTCCAGCGGCTCAGCCCGGCCAGCTGTGAGAGCCGGGAGGTTTCTAAAGGGAAGCGTCTGCGGCAGACACTTGTGTCATGAAGCTCTTCCTCAGATGGTCCTAAATGTCCCCTGTGGGACTTTGCTGTCTCTGCTGTCCTGCTCCTTTCTCAGCAAGAACCCAGGCCCAGCCCACTGCAGCCGTGAGGAGGGCTGTCTCCTGCTGGTCCTGGCACACACCAGCAGCCGTGGAGGCAGGTGGAGCAGAGCTACCTTTTGCGTTTAGGAAACAACCTCCCCCCCTGCCGCTGGGATCAGGGGGAGGGGTGAGGGCGGCTTCTCCAGCCACCCAGGGCTCAGCCGCCAGGCTCCGGGGCCACTGGAAGCCAGCGGGGAGTGGCTCCTCGGTGGACATTTTAGAGCAGAGCCAGGCTCTCGGGTGGGGCTCCAGGGTCAGATGAGAGCCCCCGGGGGAAGGAGAATGCCCACGGTTCTGCCCACTGTTCCCTGTGAAGGTGAACACAGTTGAAGGTGGACTTGGCCAAATGCGCCTGAGATTGGAAAGAGCCATGAGAGAGCCCAACGGGGCGACTCTGGGCCATGAGGGGTGGGGTGACGTCCGGTCCCTCCCGCCGTCCTCTCACGACTCCACAAGCTCTCCATGGCATCTGCACTGACGATGCCTTCACAAGAGGAAGATCTGAAACAAGTTTGGCTTCTGCCAGAAACACCCCTTAGCCTTATGCACCGTCTGGTTGGCCAGGGGCAGACCACGGTCACAGCAGACCACGGCCACGGGCAGACGGCCAGGAACGACAAACAGACCAACCTCCCTGGAAGAGCCACCAGCCGAAAGCCAGATGGGGTCAAGGAGGCCGAAGACGGCCGGTGTCACGGGGTGGGAGGAAAGGCAGCTCTTGTGCCCTGGTGGTGGCACCTGGCTAGGTACAGGCATCGTGGGAAACAATGGGGGTGGGGGTTCTAAAGAAATGAACAATGACTCTGCCGTCCTGCAGCAGTGGCTCCAAGAGACCCCACCTGCGAGGGCATCAGTCCCCAGGTTCACGGTGCACTTCTCACCAGCCGAGAGGAGCAGTGGCCAAGAGTGGACAGGGAACTGCCGCGCCCAGACCAAGGCCTCATTCTGCTGAGTGCAGTGACAGGGCACGGTCTTGTCCCCTGCCGCGACCTGGGCACGCCTGAGCCAGGTGCTGCGTGAGCGTCAGACAGACAGACACACGCCACCGTGCACGACCTCACTTGTGCGTGAGGTCTCTTTAAAAGGCAAACGCAGAGTGGAGGACGGAACAGGTTGCCAGGCCAAACGGGGAAACGGGGGGAGGCCAGAGGACGTGGAATCGCAGACCCGCAGGGCCAGCAGGTCTGGAGACCCACGTGCAGCGGAGGAGCACAGGTGGCAACAGGGTTCTGGGGACCCGCCAAACACTAGCACTCGGCTGCCCTTCCACGCAGGAAGAGGGGACGTGAAGTGGGGGCCTCTCACGGCTCACTGAGGTGGCCTCTCACTGTTAGGGACCCTGTGGCATCATGTCCGTACCTAGAACGTACAGTTCAGTTTCATTTCTTTTTTAAAATTTCAAGATCAACCTGTTTTTTGAGCTTCCCTGGGCACAGCCCTCACAGTCTCACTCACCTGAGTGCCACTGTCTGTCCTGTTAGTGAGGTAGTCCCTGGCCGCTTGGTGACCCTCTGCTCAGGACGCCCTCAGGCCTCCTGGAGGGGCGTGCCATAAGATCCTGGGACTGCGAGCTCTGTGAGGCGTGTCCAGGGGATCAGGAGACGGGGGGCCAGATCCTGGCAGAGCGACTCCTAATGTGTACGACCTTGAAAACTGTACTTGCCCTCCATCAGCCATGGGATGTGAGGGATATTTGTAAGAACGAGACCAAGAAGCAGGTGAAGACCCTGAGCTGGCGATGACACAGACGGGGGCTCAGTGAGCGCGAGGTGGGTCTGCAGTGCTGACCCCACAGAGGATAGTCCCGCCCCACGATGCTCGTCCTCCAGGGTCTCCATCTCCACACGGCATTTCTATCTGCCACGCTGTTCACGCCAGCAACCCGGGTCGTCCCTGAAGCCACCTTGCACCTCCGCCCCTGCCTCTCCCGCCTTGTCCTGCCACGTTCTCTCCAGGGAGCCCGCCTGGTCCCACCTCTCCCTCTGCCCGGATTCCGCAGCACCTCCGACCTCTCTGCCCCCACTGCTACCGGGGCACCCCGTGAGCCTCAGACAGCCAGAAAGTGGGCTTCAAAGCCTAAGTTGGGTCTGGCCACTCCCAGGCTTCAAATCCTTAAGGACTTTTCGTTGCACTGAGAAGAAATCTCTGTCCATAACTTGGCCTCGAGGTCCCCATGACCTGGCTATTTTGTCATCCTAAACTGATGAATTGACCATGGTCACACAGGCCTCTTGGACGCCTGGAATACGCCGCGCTCTTTCCTGCCCCAGCATGTTCCAGCCTGCAGTCTGTCCCTGTCTGCCTGGCCAGCCCCCGTAGACGGTCCCCTCCTCAGGAGAGCCATCCCTGGGACTCCAGCCTGCACAGACCTCCCAGCTACCTCCCTGTCGTTTCATCTTTACCATTTTGTATCCACTGACCCACAGTGAAGATGATGTTGCACCCTTGAGACTCTAGTTTGTACAAGCACAGGGATTTGGGGACCTGTTGACTTCCGCCTGGAAGAGAGGCCTGGATACAAAACAGGACTGTATCCACCCACGAGGCGCATGCCCACATCAGAAATCAATCACTTTACTCTTGGAGCTAAAATCCCAGTGACTTAGGAGGATGAGGCAGGAAAATCACAAGTTCAAAGCCAGCCTTAGCAATTTAGCAAGGCCCTGAGAAACTTAGCAAGATCCTGTCTCAAAAAATAAAAAAGGGTGAGGATGTGACTCGGTGGTTAAGCACCCCTGGGTTCAATCCCTGGTACGAAATATATATATATATATATATTTCCAAGGATCCCTAGGTGTTTGAGAAAAATCACCATCACACACACACACACACACACAAATCTAGACGAATAAATTAAGCCCTGACCCCAGAGACAACAAAACAGGGCTTTCAGGATGTGTTACGTGTGCACACACCTGTGTGTGTGCTTTTGGGGAGGGATGGGGGGCTACCAGGATTGAACCCAGGTTGCTCTACCACTGAGTTACATCCCCAGCCCTGGTTAGTTTTCATTTTGAGACAGGGTCTTGCCAAATTACTGAGGCTGGTCTCAAACTTGTGATCCTCCTGCCTCAGCCTCCCAGGTCACTGGTATTATGGGCAAGTGCAATGGGTCCTGGAAAAATAGAACTCTTAAAACCATTCCAGTTGTTGTGCTTACAGAGATTAAGAGAGATATTATACCCGTAAAACCAAAGCAGTAGCTATAAGAACTAAAGACTCAAACAGCAAGAAACAGTTATTACAGATTAAAGACACATCTGCTAAAGATGTACAGGAACAACCGGAAGACAGACTCATCCTCCAGACCACAGGTGGAAAAGACAGAGAAGAAAGATATCCGAGAAAAGGCGGGGACCGAGAAGCGGATCATCCATTGATGGCAGCTCCAGGGACTGAGCACAGAGGAAATGGAAGGCAGAAAATATCAGGAAAGAGAGAGGACGCAGCCTGGAGCTCGCAGATACAGGCCAGCTGCACACCAGGCCACCCGGTCGGAGCCGAAAGGCACCGGCCTGGACAAAGGCCTCAAAGCTCCCCAGAGAGGGAAGGCAGAGCTGGTCACCTGCAGGACAACCACTAGCAGACCAACTGCCACCACTCAACGGTGCCGGAGGCGGGCCTCGGGGAGACCACGCCAGCCCTGGGCTCTGCCAGGGGCTGACGGCGGGAGCTGGGTCCTGAGGAGCAAAGACCAGGAGGCCCCCACGCACACTTCTGCACACGGCACTCAGAGACCCGAAGAGTGGACATAAGCCTGGGTGTCATGGGTGGCCTGGTGGCAGCACCGGAGCATCTGGGACACAAGCCCTGCGGAAGGACAGGGCTTTGAGGAAAATGCCCTCCAGAGCCGAGAAGCTTCCCGCAGAGCCGCGGGAATGGGAAGCCAGGGAATGGGAAGCCACGGGAATGGGAAGCCAGGGAATGGGAAGCCAGGGAATGGGAAGCCAAGGAATGAGAAGCCAGGGAATGGGAAGCCAAGGAATGGGAAGCCAGGGAATGGGAAGCCAGGGAATGGGATGCCAGGGAATGGGAAGCCACGGGAATGGGAAGCCAGGGAATGGGAAGCCAAGGAATGGGAAGCCAGGGAATGGGAAGCCACCTGGAAGAGCAGCCTGTCCTGCCCAGGGGAAGAAAGAAGGGCCTCAGGAATCCCGGAAGCATGAGGCAGAAGAGCCACAGTCACACTCGGGACAGCTCCGGGGCTAGAGGGGTTCAGCAACAGCAAAGCATCCTCTCCACGGGCCCTGGCAGGCCTCGGCTCTGAGAGAAGCATGGAGAGCGTCCAGTGCTGATGCTCGCTGGCCTTCAGAGTAGCACAGGAACAAGGCAGAGCGGTCCTCCTGACTGAGGCATGTGCAGGGCCAGCAGGGCCGACAGCCAGGGGCAGCGGGAGGTGAGTTGGAAATGGGAGGCCAGTCCACACTCGAGGTGTTGACAGTCACCCTCCAAAACCACACATTAGAAGCTATGACCTTCAATTTGAAGGGTCGGGCGGGCCGCTCAGAGGCAGGGCAAAATCTTAGCCTGCTTCAGGCCTGGGCTCCACCCGCAGCAAAGAATAAAATGTGTGGTGGGCAGACAATAAAAAGCCAAAAGCCCAACGGGAGCTCACAGCTTCCTCTGCCGTGGTGAAAACCCGGTGAACACTGATCACAGTTGAAGGCCAAGAAAAGGGTGTGACACCTACACAGTGGAGCCTGGAAGACTCCACAGAAGAACCAGGAGCAGCGGGTGGTCGGGACAGCGGAGGAAGAGGACCAGCAGGACCAGCAGGAGGGGGGGAGGGACACGAGTACTCTCACTCGGCCTGCTCTGGGCCTGCACTACTCTATTAAAAGGAGAGTGAAGAGCAGGCGTCTGAATTCATGGAAGCTCCAGCTGAGAGGCTGGGCCCAGAGGCTAAGAGGAGATGCATTGGAACAGAGGAGCCCACAGGCAAAGGGCAGTCCCTCAGAGTTTGGATGGGGGAGTCCCCAAGTAGAGCACCTGTCCAGGTGTGCTCTTCTCATGCACAAACATCCTAAAGGCTGGTGGTAGGGTGTATGAGGTCTAAAGGGTCTGAGAGGACCACAAGATCTGGAGGAGCCAATCCTGCAGGTGGTCTACACTGGAGACTCCACAATGCTGGGCTGATTGAAGGTCGTATGACTTGGTGGTCAAACATCACAGACGACTCCAGATCAAACAGCCTCACTGGATGGTCATCACTGGCCATGAGACCTCGAGCAGCTGAGGAAAATAATCATACTCATCTCCAGGGTTTGGAGCCGAAGGGAGCTCATTTGGTTAAGCCTTAGGACCCAACACAGAGTGAGCATTCACTGTGCCCCCAGCCCTGTCTCACCTGCCCACCTGACCTTCCCCCAGCCCCATCTCACCTGCCCCTCACTCTCCTCCCCAGCCCCGCCTCACCTGCCCCTCACTCTCCTCCCCAGCCCCGTCTCACCTGCCCACCTGACCTTCCCCCAGCCCCATCTCACCTGCCCCTCACTCTCCTCCCCAGCCCCGTCTCACCTGCCCATCCCCCTCCTCCCCAGCCCCATCTCACCTGCCCCTCACTCTCCTCCCCAGCCCCATCTCACCTGCCCCTCACTCTCCTCCCCAGCCCCGTCTCACCTGCCCCTCACTCTCCTCCCCAGCCCCGTCTCACCTGCCCACCTGACCTTCCCCCAGCCCCATCTCACCTGCCCCTCACTCTCCTCCCCAGCCCCATCTCACCTGCCCGTCCCCCTCCTCCCATCTCACCTGCCCACCTGACCTTCCCCCAGCCCCGTCTCACCTGCCCCTCACTCTCCTCCCCAGCCCCATCTCACCTGCCCCTCACTCTCCTCCCCAGCCCCGCCTCACCTGCCCCTCACTCTCCTCCCCAGCCCCGTCTCACCTGCCCACCTGACCTTCCCCCAGCCCCATCTCACCTGCCCCTCACTCTCCTCCCCAGCCCCGTCTCACCTGCCCATCCCCCTCCTCCCCAGCCCCATCTCACCTGCCCATCCCCCTCCTCCCCAGCCCCATCTCACCTGCCCCTCACTCTCCTCCCCAGCCCCATCTCACCTGCCCCTCACTCTCCTCCCCAGCCCCGTCTCACCTGCCCCTCACTCTCCTCCCCAGCCCCGTCTCACCTGCCCACCTGACCTTCCCCCAGCCCCATCTCACCTGCCCCTCACTCTCCTCCCCAGCCCCATCTCACCTGCCCGTCCCCCTCCTCCCGTCTCACCTGCCCACCTGACCTTCCCCCAGCCCCGTCTCACCTGCCCCTCACTCTCCTCCCCAGCCCCATCTCACCTGCCCCTCACTCTCCTCCCCAGCCCCGTCTCACCTGCCGCCCCCTCTCCACGCCGCCCTCTCCTCCCTCACCTCTCAGTACACCTCTGCTCCCTGAGCACTGGAGCAGACTCTGGCTTCCTCTTATTACTTTCAGAAGACCCTGTAGGTGGGAAGAAGTTTAATCGGTAATAATGATGCTTTCTATTTTTAGAGCCTTGCCTTCCGCACAGCCTGCAGCTTGCCACAGCACTCTGGAGTCGGTGAGGGGTTCAAGAGTCTTCTGAAGGTCTTCTAGGAAGTCTCCTGCAGCGAGGCCGACTTCCGGAAGCCTCCCTTGGGCAGGTGGTGGCCTCCGCTAGTCCGACTCGGGAAGCAAACTCCGCTCCAGGCCAGTAAGCTCCACCCAGCCTGTCCCCACCAGCAGACCCCGCTGCCCACCCCCCTCCTGTCGCTCTCTGTGGGAGTGGGTGCCACCAACCCCTGATGTCCTCCTGGCCTCTAGCCTCCCACCCAAACACCCTTCCCCTAAGGCACGGCGGGTTAGAAGGGCACAGAGTTGTGGGGACACGAGCAGGGATGAGGATAAGAAAAGTGTCACAACTGGGGCACAAAAGGAGCCACCAAAAAGAGTAGCCAGGGAGGACATGGCCCAGGACAGTTGTTCCTGAGTGCTGGACATCGGCTCAGCAAGGATCGCGGAGCAGCCCCGGGAGGCTCGCAGAGCACTGTGGAGCAGAGGAGCAGGGCCCCGGATGTCAGAGGGCGTGGGACCCCCAGTGGAGGCCTTGGGCAGAGGAAAGACCCCGATTTAAATGGGAGAAGAGGTGGCTTGAGCCGAGAGGAGGGGGCACAGGGCAGGGACCGCCTCACAGCCAGGTGCAGGGCTCCACCCACTGTCCCCACCCACTCCCTGCACAAGAGGCCCGCCCCTTCTGCAGGGCAGACAACCCCTGACCTGGGGCAGTGTCCAAACAGGGCCAGGGAGAGTCTTGGATTTGGAGCCACGCACACACTGGGGTCACCTCCTCCTTCCTCCTCCCTGCTGCTCCTCCTCCTTCCTCCTCCCTCTCCCCACCCCCTCCCCTTTGCAGGGGAGTCACCCAGGGCTGTGTGCCCTCAACTACATCCCGCCCAGTGCCTCTGTGTCCTCAGCTCTGAAGTGCAGCAGGGCCCCCACGGAGGCCTGGCCAGCGCCCCAGCAAGAACTCACTCAGGGAGACTTTCTACCTTTCTTCAGCACTGGCCAGGGGGGCTTTACCACTGAGCCACACCCCCATCCCTCTTTATTTTAATTTGAGACACTGCCTTGCTAAGTTGCCCAGGTTAGCCTTGAACTTGGGATCCTGCTGCCTCAGCCTCCTGAGTGGCTGGGTGACAGGCGTGTGCCACCATAGCAGTCTTAGTGGACATACTGTTGTGCTGTTCTCTTTGGGATCTTCCCTACATTCCTCATGAGTCTGCGTCCCCAGACTTTTAGGAAGCAGGGGTCTCGGACAGCCAAGGGGCATGTGTGGTCTCTGGTTTGAGGACTGCTGACCCTGGGCCATGGACTTTGCTGGGATGGCTGACCCTTCAGAGGGCTAGGCTGGTGGGGAAGGTGCGTGCACACGTCTGCGACCATGTCGGGGGAGACGGGAAGAGGCAAAGACGTAGTGAAGTCCTGCTGGGCTTGCAGGAGGAGAAGCCAGCCTGGCTGGAGTCCTCCACTCCTGCCTGGTGGTGCCCAGGAGAGCCAAGACTAGGACCGCATGTCCACTCCCTCTCTGTGGAATCTCCACTGGGGCCCCGCAGCCCAAACAGACCCTCCCCCTGTGCACTGCCCCCTGGCCTTGGGGTGGTCCAGGATGGGGCGGAAGGGGACCCTCCGCTGGCTGCCAGGGACCCACCGCAGTTTCCAGGGCTTCTTCCCAGGACAGAGTCTCTGAACACGTGCTTTTCCGTGACATCACTGGCGATGGCCTTTGGGGCCAGCAGGGTGGAGTCCCAGGGGAAGGGACAGGCCTCGATTCTTTAGTCATCACAAAGCTCGGGATTGTGAGCTGAGCAGAGCTGGAGGGCAGCCTCCGGCGGACATTGTCTCCTGCTGGACGGGACGACTTTCCTGCCCCTGGATGCGGGGACTATAGTGAGCCTCTTGTTTTTGCACTTTTTCTATATTAAAAAGCACATTGTTGAGCTCAGAGGCTGTGTGTGTGTGTGTGTGTGTGTGTGTGCCCGCGCTCGTGGGGCCTTGCAAAAGTGAATTTTGCTCTTAGAACAAGTGGCGATGATGTGGAGTGGAAAACTTCCCAGCCAGCAGAGGAGCCCATCTCACATGTCCCCGGAAGGGAGCCGGGGGCGGGAGGAGCTGCTGCAGGGGGAGCCCCAACTGCCACTGGGAGGATGAACCAGCTCGGAGTCCATGGCTGGGTCCAGCCCAGCCAACAGCCGACCGCCCACGCCACTCAGAGGAATAGCCAAGAACTCCTGAGGAAGAGACTCAGTCACCTTATTGACCTGGGATTTCAGCCACCTCCCCCAACAGGCGACACACATGGGCACCACCTCTGACCCTACACGTGTTTGCTTGTGTTTTGCTCCTTTTTGAAGGCTACAGCACTGGCATGGCCTGTTCCACCAGTTTGGAACATAAATAAAGTCGCATGTGTGTTTTTATGTGCCTGTTAATCACTTAAGTCCCCACCTGCCCACGTGGAAGAAGGGCCAGTCCATCTCTCCTGGGCTCTCCTCCCGGGTGCATCCTTGGCCACTCGGTCAGTGTGAAGAAGTGACTGAGAGGCCTGATCCATCCACCAGCCCCTCCCACCCGTTTCCTGCTGGTGGCTGCTGCGGGTGAGACCACCAGCCTGCAGGCTGACACGCGTCGAGGCCAGGCCAGTCCTGCTCACCCAGACCCTGCCTGGGCGGCAGGGCTCCCGAGCGCCGTGCTCCGGCTTCTTGACCATGTGCCGACCTCACTCGTCCCAAAGCCAGGTCCTCCCGAAGGGGCAACAGACCTAGCCAGGACCCCTGGTGCTGGGACTGCAAAGGGCCCAACACCCTCGAGTCCACACCCTTGCTTCACGTATGAGGAGATCTGGGCCTCTGGCCGCGTGTCCCACCCGAGCCATCCGGGCTTGGAGTGACTCTGGCGGGTGGGAGGACGCGAGATTGAGCCCAGGGGTTCTTGGCCCAGTCGCTGCACTGGGATTTGAATGTGACCCGTCCCCTCTGACCCAATGCACTGGTATCGAGAGGCCGTGGGCCTTTCAGAGGTGCCGAGGCTTTCAGGGGTCAGGGCCTTTCCAGGTCTGGACCGCAGCGTGAGAGCAGCCGAGAGCAAGGCCACCCCTTGCTTGTGCCTCTTCACACAACACCCTTGTCCTTCTGCCGTCCACCCGACCTGCACTAGAGCATGCTGGCTACACACTGTGGACTTCCCAGCTCCAGAACCATGTGCAAGATGAACCTCCTCTGCAGTCACCCTGGCCTCACTCTCCAGAAAAGCCACCTGTGTGCCAGCTGTCCCCCAGGCCACAAGGAAATCCTGGGAGAAAATTAACTGGCAAAAAGAAAGGGCTTGTCTTGGCTCGTGGTCTTGGAGTTTCCAGTTCAGCATCCAGGGCCCCAGGGCCCTGACCTCTGACCAGGCAGCACACCTGGGCAGGAGCAGCCAGCCCAGCAAGGTCTGCGCCATCGTCACCTGCCATTTACTCATCAGGAAGCCCAGGCTGTGGTGTGCACGGTTCACACCAGCGCGAGTCCCACCAAGCCTCACTTTCTTTGTCACCTTCCCGGCGGGAACTGGTGTCTTCAGGCTGCATGTGAGGGGCCCTGGACACATGAGGCTGTGGGCATGCAGACCTCCGCTGGCCCTCCATTGAGGTCAGCGTGTAGCCCTGGAAACATGTACGCACTGAGCACCTGCCTCGAGCCCACGGCAGGCAACTGCTCCAGCTGTCACGGTTCCTGGAAGACAAGCAGGCCAGGAGATGCCCAGGGCTGGCTGGGCTCAGCATGGGCATCCTGGGCCAGGTGCCCCGGAGACAGACGTCTGGCCGGGAGAGGAGGAGCAGCCCCATCCAGGCACAGGTGAGCTCAGGTGAGAAGCCTCTGCCCCAGAAGAGGATGGAGGGGCAAGGGAAGCCGCCACACCATGAGGAGAGAGGCAGGGCCCCAAGCGATGCCTGACTGTCAGCAGCATCCCCCAAACGCCAGCCGACCCGAGCCCAGCAGCGCCCGAAGGTCCTGGGCAGAAACAACCAGCACCCTGACACCCACCAGTGGCTGCGCCAAGGGGCCGGCAGGCCTGCAGGGAGGGCCACGTTCATCAGGGCTGAGAGGCAGGGCAGGCCTAGGCTGGCAGAGAGGAGCGGACAGGACACTTCAGGTGGAGGACATGCGGCTCACAAGAGCCCAAAGACTGGCTGCAGGAGGGGCTGCGAGAGCGTAGAGGTGGCGAGGCCAGCAGGCTGCAGGCCGGGGAAGGGCGACTCGCTGCAGGTCCTGGAGCAAGGCTGGTACCGGGGAGAGGCTTTCAGAATCACAATGGCAGCTCCTTGCTGGTGGCCAACACTCTGCTCAAGGTTTCTGGTCACCGGACACTGCTCCTGGTTCTTGTGACCACTCACCACAGGATGGTTATTGTCTTCTGTAACCAAGGAAATAGGAAGAGAAATCAAAAGGTTTGCCTGCGATGACACACGCACGGGGAAGAACAAAACCCAGGTCCTCGTCAGGGGGAGGGGGACGCACAGTGCCTTGGGAAGGGTGGCTCTTGGAAGCAACGGGTTGGAGTTCCAATACCTCCCGCCAGTTCCCACTAAGCCTGGGCAGATGGATCACCTTTCTGAGCCTCACTCTCTAAGCTTTAAGAATGAGAACTCCTTAGACCACAGGTCACAGAAGAAGGAACACCAATGTTCCACAAACACATGGAAAGTCTTCAACATCTCCAGCAATTAGGGAAATGCAAATCGAAACCACACCGAGATTCCATCTCTCCCCAGGCAGAATGGCAGTTATCGAGAATACAAGTAACAGTAACTGCTGCTGAGGACGTGGGGGGAAGTTTCACTCATACGCTGCCACACTCATACGGACCATCCATTGCCCAGCTGGTGGGACTGCAGATTGGTGCGAGGACTCTGGAAAGCAGTATGGAGAGTCCTCAGAAAACTTGGAATGGAACCACCATCAGCTTGGTTATCCCACTCCTCGGTCTATACCCAAAGGATTAAAATCAGCCTACTACAGGGTCACAGCCACATCAATGTTTATAGCAGCTCAATTCACAATAGCTAAGCTATGGTGCCCTTCAACAGATCAATAGAGAAAGAAAATGTGGTATATATACACAGTGGAGTATGACTCAGCTATGAAGAAGAATGAAATTATGGCATTTGTTGGTAAATGGGTGGAACTGGAGACTATTATGGTAAGTGAAATAAGCCAATCTAAAAAAAAAAAAAGCCGAATGTTCTTTCTCTCTAACATGCAGATGCTAACAAAAAATAAGAGGGTGGGAAGCAGGATAGAAGTTCATTGGATTGACAAAGGGGAATGAAGAGAAGGGGGTGGGAAGAGGAAGACAGTGGAATGAGTCAGATATAACTCTCTTGTGTTCTAATAGAACATTCGACCAGTGAAACTGCACATCACAGAGGTGAGGCAAAGAACCTCACCCCCCCACTGGTGCAAAGGCCTATCCACTAGTATGGCTGTATGCTGGACCGGTAGTCAAAGACAGTTAAGATCCAATTGCAATGGTACCAACCTAAGACAGGAGGCTGATGCCTTGAGGTCAGCTCATCCGATGACAGGTAAGGACCATGTGTAGTATTGGACAGCCTAACAGGCGCGGTCCCTAAGCCACATGCTTGTTGTTTAATTAAACAGAAGCGGGGAGATGTTGAGAGCCACAGCCAAGTCGGAATGGCCCCTGGCATTTTGCCAGAAGTAATGGTTGAGAGGGGAGCCATTCAGATGATGCTGGATTGAGGCAGGCTGTGTATTCAGTTGTATATAGACCCCTGCTGTCCACCTCGGGGGCGCGCTACTTTGGAGTTCTCTCGGGGATTCCTGGGGAGTTCGCGTTGGTTGGTGAAGTTCCGGTGGAGGGAGTTCCGGTTGGTGTGGTGTGCCTGGAAGGGCCACGTGGGTGGCGTTCGCGGGAGTTCGGAAATAAAGTCTGTTCCTGCTTGAGTGGCTCGTGATTTGTGCCCAGCCAGACTGCGGCACTGCACATCAAGTACACCACAAGAACGGGGTCCTAATTGGAATAACTTACACTCCATGTATGTGTAATATGTCAAAATACACTCGACTGTCATGTATATCTAAAAAGAACAGATTTTCTTAAAAGATTAAAAATTCACTAAAAAAAAAAAAAAGAGAAAGAAAAGCAAGAACCCCTGGGCCGGCGTGTGGAGGGCACGGAGGGCGTCCTGCCAGCACAAGCTGCCTCCCTCTTCCTGCGGCTCCCACTTGGGTCCCAGCCAAACCAAGCTACTGAGCCACATCCCCTCTGTCCCCCCCCCAGGACCAAGCAGCAGAGGTGCGCAGCCCAGCCAGGAGGATGAGCCCCTGTGGGAGGCTGAGCCTGAGGGGTGCTCTGGGGAGCCGCCCCCAGGCTTTCTCCGCAGAGCAAGCCCAATGCTTTTATGCAAGCAGAACGAGGTAAGTAACGCCCACACAGGCCTGTTAGAAACCCACCCTGACCTGTGCCTGGGAGTAAAAGCCATTTCTTCTCCCCAGGGGAGCATTTCCACACACATTGCTTCTGTTGACCCTCAGGACCCGGCAGGGGGACCGCGGGCTTAGCTGTTCCTCAGATCAGGTGAGAACCCTGCGCTCAGAGGAGGGGAGCCGACCGAGCTCCCTGCTCCTGGTCCACACGGCTCCCTCCCTGTCGCTGTTCATGTCCAGGACCATCCGTGGCCCAGCTGGGCAGCAGGTCTGGAACCCTCCCAGCCCACTCAGCCCAGGTCACAGCAGTGTCCACAGGTGGGAGGGCAGGTACAGCTTGATAAGGCAGCCACCCGGCACAGCCTGCACCTGCGGGAAACCCCCTCAGTACGAAGGGGGTCCCTTCCTTCCCTGTCTTTCTTAGGCAGAGACCCTAAGGAAAGCAGGCTGCTGGCCCAGCCAGACTGGCACCTGCCGGCGGGAGCCCTGCTCCACGCAGAGCACCCAGGGCTGAGGGCAAAAGCAGTGTAAGGACACGCAGGGCACCGGGAACAGACAGCCAAAGTCCCTCTGAGCCTCCAGTTCAGCAAAGGGAGGCAGAAAGAACAACTAGGAGCAACTTGGAAAACTGGGAGGTGTGTTGGGGAGATGCCGTGTGAGCAACAGGACTCCAGGGAGAGGGCGGGCCTGTGGGGAGCCGCTGTGCCGGCCACTGTTAAATAGGACGGTCATAGGAGAAGTGGACATCTCAACAAAGACCTGACGGAGTGAGGGAGCCGCCTGTGTGTATTGGAGGGAAGGGTCTTCTGGGGGAGGGGACAACCAGCACAAAGGCCCACCCACAGGGAAGCCAGTGTGGCTGGCACAGCCGGGGGTGGCAGGAGGTGAAGGAGGGAACAGGAACTGGGTCCTGTGGACTCACAGGGTCCTGTAGGATGTCGTGAGCATCTGGCTTTTCCTCTGAGTCAAATGGGCACACTTGCAGGATTTTAAGGAGAGGACTGAAGTGACAGAATCCTTAGAGGGTCGTGTGCACAGACCGAGTGGGGGAGGGCAAACAAGGAGAAGGGGGGGAGCGGGACAGGACCCACTGAGGAGGAAGGAGAAGTGGTAGTCTGGCGGTGTTCTAGAGGTGGGCCCAACAGGATTTCCCAAAGGATGGGGTGGGAGGCGGAGGAGAGGGTCCACGTCAACCCATGATGTGGAGGAAGCGAGGTCCATTTCTCAGCAGGGCAGAGCAGGGGAGGTCCAGATGGAGCTCGGGTTTGGATGGTCGAGCCGAGATGGCCACTCGGGTCCAAGTGGAGATGCTGAGGTAGCAAGCCACTGAGGCCGCTGTGTCCTGGCTGGCACCTGCAGGCCACAAAGCAATGCCCACCTCCCCGTCCCAGGCCCAGGGTGGATGGCCTGCGAGAGAGGCCTGTGGTCAGCCTGGTTGTTGGTCACCAGGGGTCCATCTTCCAGGCCTTGCCCAGGGACCCGCTCCACCCAGGAGGTGGCTCTGAAGGCTCAGCAGCTTGCGCCCGCAGCGCTCCTGTCCCCTGACCACCTCGTCTTGGTTTCCCTTGGTGCTCCTTCATGATCTGGGACTTCGAGAGGCGCCCGCTTCTCTTGAGGTTTCTCCTGCTCTTCCCAGAGCGAGCCATTTCTCCAGGGGCCCCGTTGGTTTACTGGTCAGTGACAATTGCAAACCACACTCTGGTGGCCAGGTGTGCCCTTGCCACTGGGTGTGCACACAGGCCCGTCCGTGGATGAGGTGCCAGCCACGTGTGCACTGGGCACTCTCTGCACCCGTCTCCTGCTGGCGCTCAAGCAAGTGTGAGCTTACAATGACACCTTGGGCCCGGCGGCAGCAGAGGTTCACTCCACCCCTCCCCTTGGTCTGCAGCTTCGCGCCTTCCCTGCTTGTTTCTCCAGTGATGACCGACGCTCTCCTGTGTGCCCCGTAACCCCGGGGGCTACTCAGCACCCAGCTGCTGGGACCGACCCCAGAGCTGGGGCCTAGCAGTGTGCAGTTCTAGCAGCCCTCCAGTGATGCCTGGCCTGGGGCCTCCCTGCAGGAAGCCCTGATCCGCAGGAGCCTGGGCGACCCGAGAGGGGTCTTCGCACTTAGAAGGTGGAGCTGCAGGCTTCAGGGAGCTGAGGGTTCTGTTCTGTGACCCTGCCACCACTGACTCAGAGGACGCCTTCTGAGCTGGGGACCATTCCCACTCCACCTCCCGGGGCAGAGACACCGCCTACTTGGCAGGCTCCATGTCTCTGAGTCTTCATTCTTTCATCTTCTAAGTGGGGAAATCGTACTGCCTCGAAGGCTGGCTTTGAGGACTGAATATAGACTTACACCTAAAACCTGTGAAAGGAGCCCCCTTTCCCTTTAAAACAGTGCTACAGAAAGTTGCTCCAGGAAAACCATGTTTACCCCTTTAATCCTGGCTGTCCATAAAGCTGCAGGTCTCTCACAGGCCACCGGCTGCTGAGAGGAGTGCTATAGTCAGGGCACCGTGAGGAAATTCTAGGACATCCCGCCAGCCTGGGGCATCTGTTTCACCCGTGGGAGGGAGAACACTCTGTTTTAGGTGCAAACCCCAAGGGATCGTCCTGGTGACAGGCTCCCGTGTTCCCAGGGGCTGCGGAGCCCCTCACCCAGTTCTAAACAGCTCTGGCTCCAAACAGGTCCCCTTCTGCAGGGCTGGAGGTGTCCCAGTGACAGCCACCGGCTGCGTGTGGCTGCTGGGCACCTGAAGTGTGGCCAGAGCTACCTCCAACCTTTTTATTTTGTTTAATTAAATCTAAATCACGACGTTGGGTCGGTGGCTGCCCTGCTGCTGGCACGGCTCTGGGGGGCCTTCCCCTTCTCCCACCTAGGAAAACTCTCCTCGGGCCTTCCTTCTCTTCCCACAAAGAGGCAGACCCTCCGCAGGACCCCCAGAACCCCTCAGGCACGTTCCAGAATCTGTGTGGGGGACTGATTTGGTTGTTCTGTTCCCCAGAACACGGAGCCGCTGGACGGCAAGGACTGTGGCTTCCCAATCTGTAATGCCTGTACCTGGCGCACAACAGGTGCCTATTTCACATTTGTTCAGCAAAACGATGGTGAGTGGGCACAGGCGTCGTGGCTGTGCCCAGCCTTGGTTTCCTACTGCTACTGAGGGGAGAGGAGCCCGACCGTCCCATCTCCCCCTCTTCCTCTGACGGTAGGGAGGGAGAGAAGGCGTGAGCCAGGTTCAGACAGGGGCCCGCATTGGTAGGATCAGTATTCCCAGGAGGGACTTCTGACTTCGAAGCCCTGGGAGGGATAAATTACCTTTAAAAACAGGAAAACATGATAAGATCATATTTAGTTAATATGCACAGTTTGTCTAGGCATTTATATTTGTGAAAACTATTCCTATCGTCATCTGCTTTGTATTTTAGCACCTGAAGACGCCACATTGGAGTTGTTTTTTAAGGAAGCTGCACTTGTGGCTAAGCTCAAGTGTCCCCCCAGGTTATGGGGGCTCAGACTCTGGGGAAATGCCCGAGTCCCTCCAAAGCTGGCTGCTCACCACACCCTGAGGGTTACATCATTCTTAAAAGCTGCACCACTTTCTTCAAAGCAGTTACTGAGCAAAGCACTGGCCACCAGGGCGCAGTTGGCTGCTCCCCAAGACTCAGAGACTCTGAGGGCAGGAGGGACTCTGGCAGGACTGCCAGCTCAGTAGATGCTGCCTTTATGATAAGGTGGACACTGACTGGCCCGGATGCCCGAATCAAGCCCTGAGAGGGACGAGGACCAAAGGGAAGAGGTGAGCTGGGCCCTGTCTCTTGCTGCAGCCAGCGAGTGGGTTGTCGGGTTGGGATGACTCCGCCCAGAAAAGGGACTGCAGGAGGAGCGGGGAGCAGGGAGGAGGGACCCTGCCTGTCCCCGGGGTGTGGCAGGCAGCTCACCACTCAATGCCATGTTGGGGGGCAGTTTTGAGGAGCTCCCAGGGGCCCAGGGCTCAGCCAGGAGGGAGGCCTGGGCCACCGCAGCACCGTGGAAGAGTCCACTAAGAAAGGAGAGGCCTTCACTGTGGGTCCACCACCTGTGCTGACCTCAGTCCACCAGGAGGAGGCGGGAGGGAGCGTGACGGCAGCCTGAGCACGGACCCTGCTGTCACCCCCTGCTGGCTGCAAGGCCTGGTTGTCCTGTGGTTAGCCCTCATGGAACTAAGGGAGCTCCTGGGGTTCCCCAGAGTCCCTGTAATGACAGCATAGCCCCCAGGACCTCGAAGGTGACCGTGATGAGGGGGCCTTTGGAGAGGCCACAGTGCGGGGCCCACGCCACCTGCCTGGTGCCATAGAGGAGAAACACCAGGGGCGGGAGCCAGGGAGGGCCAGGGAGGAGGCAGCCAGACACCTCCACGGAACCAGCCTGCTGGCCCCTCGGCCTTGGGCTCCGCCCTCAGAACTGGGAGAAGGCAGGCTAGTGGAACCGCGCCCTAGCGGGGTAGCACACGGGAGGCCTGAGCCAGGTATCCCAGGACACTGGCCACAGGGCAGACCCCGGCGTCTCACTGCTTGGCTCTGGGGTGGGACCCACCGCAGTCCGCACACAGGAGCACTAACAGAGCACATGTCACACACAGCTCTGGTGGCTCTGTCACCTATGGCAGGTTTAGATGTTAAGGCAAACCTGTGGCTTTCACCAACGTCACCCAGCTGGGCACGGAGACCCAGGGAAGCCCAGGCCCTGAGTCCAGGTACCGTTTCTGGACCACAGCCTGTGCTCCCTGGAGCGAAAGCCAAGGCCTGAGGACCACTCATTACTGTCCCTTCCAAGGTCAGCTTGGTCCCCCCAGGAACGGCCACTGAGGTCTGTGTAAGGCCAGTGACATAGACAGAAAATCTGTGGCAAGTCAGAATTCTACCTTTACCGGACCTTCTAAGCCCCACATCCTGCCCACCCAGCCACACCGAGCAGCTGGCTAAGAGGCCTGTGGACCCCGGGACCTCACAGGGTCACTTGAGAGGGGCTGCTGCTCCCACTATTTCCCAGGACAACGCTGCCAGGAGGGGATACCTTGTGCATTTTTATTTTCTGTGGCTCATGGGCTGAACCCAAGGCTCCTCCTGCTAGGCCAGGGCCCTTCCGCCGCGCCTCGTCCCCAGCCTCGACATCTATTTTTAATGGGATCTATTTATCATTTGGTGTATTTATAACCTCCTTCTCAGGGCACTTGTTTTCTTTCCAAAGTTGCAGAAGCTTTTTAATAGATGGACTTTGGCAGCAGAGAAATGACTAGAAGCAGGTGGGCCCAGTTGTCTGTGGGCCCAGGGCCCTGCCTGTTCCTGCCTGCTCCCTGCCTGCTCCCTGCCTGCTCCTGCCTGCTCCTGCCTGCTCCTGCCTGCTCCCTGCCTGCTCCCTGCCTGCTCCTGCCTGCTCCCTGCCTGCTCCTGCCTGCTCCTGCCTGCTCCTGCCTGCTCCCTGCCTGCTCCTGCCTGCTCCCTGCCTGCTCCTGCCTGCTCCTGCCTGCTCCCTGCCTGCTCCTGCCTGCTCCTGCCTGCTCCTGCCTGCTCCCTGCCTGCTCCCTGCCTGCTCCCTGCCGGACAGCCGCTCTCCATGAAGAACCGCCCCGTGGGCTCCGGTCCTGTTCCTACCAGAGGTTGGTCTGTCCTGAAGAGACAGACGGTGCTCGGTGCCTCCTGAGAAATGGGCACAGGCCAGCCCACGGCTGGGGTGGAAACCTCTGCCCTCCTTTGACTAACAGTGTCCTCCCATTACAGGCCGACCACAGAGCCATCATCTGACACTCGATGTTCTCAACAAAATCATTAGACACAATCATTGGAGCAGGAAAAAGTCCTGGAGATTCTCTCCCTTTTGAGATGAAGAACAGGGAGTCTGAACGGGACTGGGTCCTGCCAGTCCAGGGTCCTGCCTCCTGGTCCAGTGGTTCTGACCCATCTGTGGCAGGGACACTCAGCCAAGCACGGTGCCCACGCAGTTCTCTGTGCTGTGGCCACGCACACACATCTGGGAAGGATCCGTGAAAAAATAATCAGAACTGACCACAAGATGGAAAACAGAACTTTAAGTACAAGGATTTCAGCTGGACACGAGGAAACCCTTCTGGCTGCCAGAGAGAGAAAACATCAGAATGCGCCATCACAGGGAACACAGCGATCCTCGGAGGCAAGAAATCAGCATGTGTCTTTGATTGTTGGAGGGTCACCTGACCCTGAAACAGGGAGCTGGAGGAGGAATGCCTTCATGTCACCCAGCTCTGCTGGACTTGAGCCCGACCCCAGCTGCCCCTGGAAGGCTCTGGCCAGACGGCAGCAACCAGGCCTGCAGCACCCAGCTTAGACCTTGTTGGCAATCTCCTCTTAACCCTCTGCGTCCTCTTGCTATTGTAGTTTTAGCAGCCTGTGTCCTGGGCCCAAGGAGAATCTGGCACTTCTGGATCTTAGTCTTTGGGAATTCAAAAAAAAAAAAAATTCCCAGAAGTGACATGCTGAGCAATTAGGTCCAGGCAGGCCCAAGGTCAAGTGCAGAGGAGAGCCACTGACCTGGGCAGGCAGCCAGCCACGGGACCACACAGCAGCAGGGAGCTGACCAGAGCAGAGAAGGCCGCTGCTTTCGATCTTCTTACCTAACCTCCTAAATGGAGTTGCTTGAGGTTTAAGACCCACCAGGAGCAGAACGGAGTCAGAGGCCTGACCACCGTGGGGTCAGAGATGCCAGGATCTGCCCCACCCTGTGAGGCCACATCAACACCTAACACTGAAGCCAGACTTAAATCAAGTGGCTAGGAAAATCGGGTCTGATATCGAGTCTAATAAAATGGAGTCCATAAAGAAAAGGGATTCTGATCTGAGCCCGGGAAGTCAGAACTGGGCTGGGAGGTTGAAACATTAATGTCCCCGAGGCCCTGCCCAGCAAATAGGGAGGAGTAATCCAATCACCAATCACCGTAGGCCCTTCCTGCCCAGCTCACGCCTCCCCGCCCCCCTGCTTTCCCCCTGTGGCCTTCCCACCTGCACCCCACCACAGGCAGGACAGAGAGAGATAATCAAGATAAAGGACAGGAATGTAGGAGGACAAAAGAAGACCTTAGATATAAAAGGGATAAGACCTCCCAATCCCACAGAATCCGCCTTTTGGGACCCCTCTTCCTGGGGTCGGGGTCTTCTCTGCTATCCTTTAATAAAGCCTTCTACTCTCCACTCTCCACTTGCTCAGTGCGCTTCCCAGTGTTGTGCCTCAGCACTCGGGGAAGCCAGGACTCCTCGTGGTAACCGGCAGTATCAACATCACCCTGGGGACACCCAGAAAGAAAGGGGAACCCACCCACCAAGGACCTTCCCGTGTGCAGGAGAGGAGCTAGCTCCACCCCCAGGTCACCCGAGGGTCCCTGCTTTCTCCCAGTGTCTTTCAAAATATGCCTTTAAAAGGCAGCTCTGCCATGTCCCTAACAGATGCCAGCAGCCACCTCTGGGCCTCCCTGGGACCCTCCTCAGTCCCTCCTCTCTGCTCAGTCTAGTTCCCCGAGAGGTCCAGCAATGGCCAAATACCTGTAACTGGAGACTGCCTCCTGTGGTAGTCCCCCCTCAGAAGCCAGCATGAGCTACCTGCCTGCCCCTGGGACCCTGCTCTGTGCAGAATGAGCCCCCATAGCTGCAGTCACAGGAGAGGTAGGCCCTCCCCTCTCGGCACAAGGTCACTGGCAGAAGGTCAAGGCCAAAAGGCTGCAGGGCAGAGGAGGGAGGGTGTGCTTCCTGCTGGCCTCCCTGGCCTCCCTGTGCTCCTGGACACTTGCTTCCTCCTGGGCTTGGGTTCCACCTGCTGTGTTCCAAAGTCGTAGCCAAAGCGCCAGAGGTGAGCAGAGCCAGGCCCTCTGGGCGGAACCACCAGGTGCCAAGTGCACGAGACTCGCGGCTCTGCAAAGCTGCTGTGGACTCACATGAAGGTGGGACCCTGTACCCAGGCGTCACGCAGTTCTGTTCCTGAAGCTGGACCGCAGGCTCATCCTGAAACCCCACATCCTGTTGCTGTCCCTTACTCTTGAGCCAGAAGAGGACCCACAGTTTAGACTCTCCTTCCCTCTCTCCCTGTGCTGCGTCGGGTTCCTGCTTATA
This sequence comes from Marmota flaviventris, assembly GCF_047511675.1. Classification (NCBI taxonomy): domain Eukaryota; kingdom Metazoa; phylum Chordata; class Mammalia; order Rodentia; family Sciuridae; genus Marmota; species Marmota flaviventris. The sequence continues at coordinate 108,264,917 of NC_092509.1, read as the reverse complement.
TTTGCACCAGAAAAACATTAAGAAAAAAATCAATGTGCCTTCCTCCCCGTGTCCCCCAGAGTCCCAACAGAGAACTCGCTCTAGATGAACGAGGGTGTGGGCACGTACGTGTACACACACACGCACACGCCACAAACACTTGGGCTGGCATCTGGCAGGCAGTCGAAGCCTCTTTTGACAACCACGACTACGTGAAGAGCCCCAGCAGTGACTCTACACCTCAGGGAACAACAGTGTCACCCAATGCAGGTCTTCTCGAGTGAGTGAGAAGCTCTCCCTTTTCTGGATATTGTCCCCAGTAATTAGGAAAGGCTCCCCCGGCCCCATCCCCTCCTCACATCTCTACATCTGGGGAAACGAAACAGAAACTGCCCCAACAACGTGGGGACGCTGGGCCTCCAGCGACGTCAAAGCCAAGTTCTTACCTAGCGCTGCTCTGCCATGCCAAACCTCACCGCAAAATCACAGCCTCTCCAAAGGGTCGGTGTTCAGAGAGCCTTCCGGAAATGGATTCGAGGCACACAGTCCAGAAACCTCTGCTGTCCACCACCCACGCCTGTCCACAGGGTCTCTGCAGCGAGAATGTGCAGAGCCCGGGGCAGCCCAGCCCAAGCAGGGCCCTGCTGCTCTGTGGCTGTCCTAGCATGTGCCGCCAGCAAACTTCCAATACTGAAACTGGCGGGTTATTCCTGAAATTTTCCACGTACTATGTTTGGCTCATGCTTGACTCCAGGCACCTGAAACCACAGGAAGTGAAACCCTGGACCAAAAGGGGCTCTGTACTGACTTTCCCCACCAGAATTAGGGCCTTACGGCCTCTGCCTCCACTGACCCAAACATCGGCTCTGTGACGTGCCAGTCTCCTCCTCCAGAACCCACCACAGTGTCACTCAGAACCTAGGCTGCACGAGGCTGGAACCCGACCAGACTCATACTGCAGAGTCCAGCTGCGGCCTCTCCAAGGTCCTGCCTGACCACGCCCTCCCCTCAGGCTGGCCCTTGTGCCGGGGTGCACTGTGACGAAGACCCTTAGCTTCTCTGGGTTCAACCTCACACACATTGCTCCCCACCTAAAGGCAGAACATGCCAGGAGTCCACTGCCCGATCCCGGAGGCTCCAGGGAGGGACGGACATGAACGTGTTCTCATACAGGTGGCAGCTTCTCTGCCTGAGGTCTGAACCAGCGCCACCGGCAGCCACGGGGCCAGGAAGGCTCACAGAGCCGGGATCTGGTGAGTCTGGGGAACGAGTAGGAATTTGTCCGGCAAAGGAGGGGAATCGAGAGAAAACCGCACGGGCAGAAGCTCCAGGGGGTGAGAAGGCAGGCTGGGCTCTGAGCACCTGGTGGGGCCTAGGCGGCCGACTCGGGGCCAGCAGAGGGCTGGAGAGACCCGAGGCAAGCCGAGGATTCGGCAGTGACCCTCACAGACCTCAGGAGCCGACGGATCCGGCTGGGATGTGAGCTGATCCGTTTTTTAGGAAAGTAAGTCTGGTGCCAATAGGGGTCAATGGAGACTGCGGTTGGGACCTGGGAGGGACCTCAGTGGTGGAGCAGAGATAAGTCCTCCTCAACCCGTGGGAGCGGCAGGCGCATCACACATAGCAAACCTGACCTTGGGTGTAGTGGCTGTGCTCAGAGCCGGCCATCTGCCACCAGGGCTCCAGGGCCCCCGCAGGCCACCTGGAGAGGACAGGCTGGGGACCAGGACTTGGGTTTTCTCCGGGTGCAGAGGCGGAGCTGAAGAGAGCAGCAGTGTCCAAGAGCAATACCAGAACCAGGAACCATTCCTCCACCAGGGGAAGAGACCTGGCCACCCCAGAAGTCCCCAGAGAGGGTGCGCTTGGATGGGTAAGAGCTGAAGAAGATGCTTGGGTTCTCCCAGTTATGTCCCCAACCTGTTCCAACATCATCATTGCCGCAGCCCGGCTGGCTGGGCAAAATAACCCGGGGGTGACGAACGACTTGCGTAGATTGATACAGCAGGAGTGGGAGCCGTTTATTGCAGGACAGGAGCAGTATTTATACATTCCATACAGCTTATCTAATTAGCATAAACTAGATACAGCAGTCAACCAATCAGGAATCTCCACACTTAATGCCTCGCTTTTGTTACTTCTCAAACCACTCCCTCTGGCATTTTGCCAGGCACCATCCAGACTTGTTTACGAACTCTAACATTCCCCTGGCAAAATGCCAGGTGTTATTTTGACTTTGTTTACAGACTCTAACACATCATCACCTCAGTTCACACCTTTAGTTGTCCCCTCTGAAACATGCTTGGGGACTTCCGTGTGGAAGCTGAGATTCAGAAGAGGAACTCTAGTCAGGACAAGAGCACACGGCCGACTGCCCAGGCCGGCCACCAATGCACTGGCTTTAGCACTGCAAGAGCACCCTCCCGGAAACCCCAGCCCTGGCAAACCAGGGTGGCCGGCCACCCCAGAGCCACACAAGTACCGCGAAGGTACAGTGACTTCACACTGCTGAAACTTCAAGGTAGATGGGTTAGGTTTTCACCTGGGGAAACAAGGTGGTTTATCTCCTGTGTGACCTTAGGACACCATTGATGGGAACCTGACGGCATCTCCAAGGCCCAACGTGGAGACTCCCAGAGACGGGGCACAGGAAGTCAATAGCCTTAGCATCACACTGGGTGCTTCCTGCATGCCAGGCTCCGTCGTGAGAGCTCTGCACAGGTCAAGTCACCTAGTGCCTCACAGGGACGTTCTGCAGATGAGAACGGAGGCACAGAGATGAAGTCCCCAACAAACGTTCATGGTGGGACTCCGGCTGCCAGGTCCAAAGTCCACCCTGGAGGTCATAGTTGATGACTCGGGTGTCCCGAGCACCTACTGTGTGCCGGACACTTTACCAAGGGTGCTTTCCACACAGTGTTGCAGCTGACCCTCACCCGGTCGTCTGGGACCAGATGGGCCTTCATCCCTGTCACCTGGGCCTGTCCGGGAATCATGACGTGGCATTTTTGTATGTGGAGGAGGCTGAGCTTTGGACCAGGACTGACAGCAGGACTGGAGCAGTTTCTGAAGTGAGCACATTAGGACGAGGACATGGACGGGCAGAGGGAAGGCGGAAGAGGAGACAGCAGGGTGACTCTGAGGTCTTCTGTACTGAGGGGCTGCTGGCGGGTGAGCCACCGTCAGGACAGGACCACAGAGGTCTGGTCTGAGAGATACCCTCGACCAAATCTCTGTGCCCTCAACTTCATATGTTGAACTCCTGCCCCCACGTGGTGCTGTGGACAAGGGGCCTTGGTGGACAAAGTGGTCAGGGGCAGAGCCAGCTTGCATAAGAGCAAGCCCCAACCAGCCCACCAGGTGAGGGCACAGAGGACAAGGCAGACCCCGTCTGTGCACCGGGGAGCAGGCCCTGACCAGACGTGGACTCTGTCTGCATTCTGAACCAGGACTTCCAGCCCACAGGACAGTGAGAAGAAAGCTTCTGTTGTCAGTGAGCCGTCCGTCTGTGGCCATGTGTCACAGCAGCCCCGAGGGACGCAGCCAGGAGGGAGGATGACCAGGACTACTGAGCTTCCACAAGTAGGCAGCACGCGCACCAGGAGACTGGGCCAGAAGGCCTGGAGACCGTGTCGGAGCTCAGCAGCAAAGGCCGGGAGCCCGAGGCTCAGTGTGTGACTTAGGTCGCAGGGTATGTAAGGTTCCCCTAGAAGAGCAGACGAGGAAGGAGAGCCCCCTGGGGAACACAGCATGCCAGGGACCCTCAGAGGGGAGTCGCCCAGAGGAGATGAGGCCCAGAGGCGGAGGAGGAGGATGGGGAGGAGGATGGGGAAGGGGGGGGAGGAGAAAAGAAGGAGGAGGAGGAGGAAGGGGAGAAGGAGGGGGAGGAGGAGGGGGAGAGTGGAGAGGAGGGGGAGGAGGGGGAGGAGGGGAGGAGAGGAGGCGGGGGAGGAGGGCGAAGAGGGGGAGGAGGAGGAGGGGAGGAGGAGGAGGGGAGGAGGAGGATCAGGCAGCAGGCAGTAGCTTGGAGCGCACGGGCCAAACAGGCGGTGGCCAGCAGGGCTGTGCCGCAGGAAGGACACCAAGCCTGGGACGAGGTGCCCGTGCAGGGTGTGGCCGGACAGCCACCAGTCACCCTGTTCCTGCCCTCAGTGCCTTCCCTGGGGCAGGAATGAAGTCAGCCAAAGCCCAGGGTCACGCTGCCTCTGCCCCATGTATCAGACTCCAGGGCCGAGTCTGAAACTGAAGGCAGGCAGGCCACCGCTGCTCACAGGTGGACTCCCGGCTTCCTTCCGCTCCAAAGTCCCAGAGACACAAGAAAGCAGAAGCAGACATTTAAAAGCAAAACAAAACAACAAAACCAAAACAATCGAGCTTTTTCCTCTACAGCAGGAGAAAAAGAAAAATTCTGCCCTGATGAAATTTCCGTGCAGGTTTACGGCTGCTGCTTACAGCTCCCGACCTCTGACCCCACGTGGGAGATGACCGCATCTTTAAGTTGTCAGCTAAAGGTAGTGAAGAGAGGGCTGAGCTTGCCAGGGCCCCTTCCACTGCCAAGCCCAAGCAGCCTGCAGAGGCCTGCAGTTCTGAATGGGCGCCGTGGCGCTCACGGGAAGCATCTCTGCTTCAAGACACCCTGGGAGAAAACAGTACTGGAGCCAAGGAGACCCCCACTCAACTCATGAGGGGGACACACCACTGAAGTCAGATGCTCGACCTGCTTGCCAGAGTTGACGGTTATTTATCTGCAGCCTTCCAGGGGTTTTGTTGGGGTCACTTCTTAGGCTCTGAAACCAGGCGCCACGCCCGGCCCGTGTGGTCATGCAGGCATCCCGAGACCCCGCGAGTCGACCGCACTTCATTTTTCATGTAGCAAAAGGATCAAGTGAAGCATTCCTGTGGGGGAGACCCCGCCCCAGCCCCTCCAACCGCCTCTTTGGGTCTGATAAGCCTCCCTCGTAAATCATGCCAGAGAGGAGGCTTCCCAGTCACACAGCTTCCCTTCCTCCTGGCAAAACCCCAGCTCTGTCCCTGTCATAAATCCACCCTGCAGAGCCCCGGGGGGTCCTGGGGGCAGGCAAGGAGTGAGCGGAGCCCCACACCCAGGCGAAGCCTCCTGCGGGCTGTTCCAAGCCCCAAGCTCGCAGCTCGCGCTGGCACTGTGCCCTTCTGGGTCTCATCGGCCTTCCTGCCAGAGCGATGCGGTAGTTTCCAGTCCTCCACGTCACCACCCCCATCCCTCTTCCCAGCGGTTGTCAAAGCAACAGGCTAATTCCCTGGGAGCTTCCGGGAGCAGAGGCTGCAGGCGGGAGGGACGGGGTGCAGTGAGGTGAGACAAGCATCAGGTCCCACAGAGCCGCCCCCTGGCCCATCTCCACTGGCCGCAGGGCCCAGGACTGAGAATCACACTTCACCTCTGCTCCACAAAAGCTGCCCAGTCCTGGAACAAGAGGAGAGAGGGGTGCAAGGGGCTGGGGCTGTCAGTCTGCCCCTGGCCGGCCAGTGTCCACAGCGGACAGACCCCTCCCAGGACCTGGGCCAGCCTGGCTGTCCTCTCCATTCAGGGACCCGCTGAGAACCGGACCAGAGGCTGCCACAACCCGCTAGCTACTGAGCACAGCATGGAGCCCAAGTCCAGCTCTTCCAAGTGCAACCACTTCCCCCACGAGTCCAGCTTTCCCGTGGTGTCGGCAGCCACTTGTGCATGGTGGGAGGATCCGCCATGCAGACGAGCCAGCGAGGCTGCTGCGGCTCCGAAGAGAAACCCCGGTCGAGCCGGAGCTGTCCACCCCATCAGCCACAGTGCAGCCGCACTTGGTCTTGGGGAAGCTTCAGACTCTGGAATAAGGGGCGTCAGGGTGTTACGGTGCCCCTGGAACTGGGTCCTGAGGCTGGGAGGCTGTGGGGAAACCTGCCGCACGACTCCCAGGCCTTGGAGAAAGGCTGCGACGTCAAATAGCCACAGGTCTGCCTGGACACTCCCCCAAAGACCATTTTAGAGATTCCAGTGAGGCTGGTTTCCTTAAAACATTTAAAGTTAATTAAATGACATTATTCTGAGACTTGTGTGAACTTCACAATAACCTCACATTGTCTCAGGCACTTAGGGTTCCTCCCCTAGAGCAAGCAGGGGTCAGTGCTCAAGGACCGGCCACCGTAACGTCCGGGAGCACGGCAAAGCTTCTCCAGATTCAAGGCTCCCTCTAGGGCGACGCCTGCCGTGACCACCTCCTTGGCTCTGGCCCATCTGAGAACTCCAGGCGGGGCCTCCCCTAGAGCAGCTGGCTTTGGAGAGAGCTGGTGGGTTCTTGGAGGAAGGGGAGAGAGAGCGGCCATTCCTCCACAGCCACAGTCTCCCGATAAGAATGGCGGGCGTGCATGGCGCTTTCGCTGGGCCTTCCTAACCGCGCTGAGGAGGAGTGCAGAGGAAGTCCGCCCCAGCCCTCGGCATGAAGAAGTCTGCAGGGCTGTAAAATGCGGAGCTATCCCTCTCTGATGCAGCAGCTGTGGTGGGGTCCGAGGGTTCACATTTCTACCACATTCCGGTGAGGCTGCTGCTGCTGCTGGAGCCCACTGAGAACCCGTCTCTGCTCTGCCTCTGGAGAGACTCTGCCGCCCCTCACTCTCCCCCAGCCCAGAACTGGAGCTCCAGGAAGGCCTGAGTGGCAGGGGTCAAGGGTCGCGCGTTTCCTCTCCTGGGTGGAAGCTAGAGAGGAAGAAGGAAAAGGTCAGAGACCAGTGCAGAAGAGGAAAGGAGCAGGGAGGGAGGCGGGAGGGGACGGGGGTGTCCTGGGGAGTGACACCGGCCTAATTATGTGATGATGCATCCCACCACTACGTACAGCCATAACGCACCAAAACAAAATGTGAAAACAAAGCAAATAGGAAGGAAGGAAGGAAGGAAGGAAGGAAGGAAGGCAGGCAGGCAGGCAGGCAGCCGTGAGTCATGCTGAGCGACCTCTTGAGACGGCTCGAGTGGCCAGTCCTCCAGGAGGCCCAGCCACTCCTCAGACAGTGCTGAGGCAAGGCCTGGGCGGCTTCCGGGGCCGGGTCCCAGCCTCCCCCGAGCCTCTCCAGGCGAGCAGACACTAGGGCCAGGCAGGGCCTGCCCCTTTTCTATCTATGCTCCTATTTTATTAAAAACACACTGTTGCTAATCAAGAGTGAGTTTCATCTGTTTGCGTAAACGTTCTCCATAATGTTGGTAAAGTTATCTGTCCCCAGGTTAGTTTATAAACTGCTCCTCCACTCCCTCAGAGTGACTTCAGACCTGTATGACAGCAGAATGCATGTGTTCATGGAAATCAGAGCCAGACAAAGCTCCGACTCGGCGACTCGGCAAGACGAAGCAGGGTGAAGCTGGTACATGGAGATGAAAATCTGATGAAAACTCAATGAAGGAGGCACAACAGACTGAGATTTATGGTTCCTCGGAGGCTCTGTGGCATGCAGCTCTCTGAAGGACACTTCTGTGGTTAAAAGGCTCACCACAGACGTGGCCCACAGCGTTTCCATAATACACCCCATTAAACGTGGAAATGTCTTACACAGCACTTCCAGAGCTGCCCCCAGAGTGCACCTCGGGTCTGTAAAATACAGACCTCCAGGGACCTGCGAGGACCTTCGCGTCAGGCAGGCACCTGCCTGAAGCAGGTTTGCAGCCAGTATTTGGAGAGTGACTACTCTCCCATGTGGCTTTTCGCCTCCATGCCTGCAAGTCAATATGAAGTACCATAGTTGCATGGTACCCAGTGTCCCCGACGGGCACCTGTGCCGCTGTGGGGCTCCACTCACCAACTGGGACTCACTTCAAGACTGCCACTAGCCCACTTGGTGACACTCATCACACAGTCTGTTTTAAAAGTCCAGGCGTGGTGACGCACACCTGTAATCTCAGCAGCTCGGGAGGCTGAGGCAGAAGGATTGCAAGTTCAAAGCCATCCAGAACTCTCATCAAATAACCCATCAGCTAAGCTGGGTCTGGGGCACCCCCACTCTGACACTCTTCAGACCGTTCGTGTGTGCCAGGGACCCCTGAGGCCAACATCATAAGGCTGGGGTTCTCATCCTCTCCCCATAACGCAGTGGCCCTAGGGCTCACTCCCCTCAGCCTTGGTTTCTCGTTGGCCAAAAGGAGAGAAGGAAACACACAAATACCCTCCTGACTAAGAAAGGAGCAAATGCTGCCTCCTGCAACTGGCCGTCTCCACCAGCTCTCCCTGGAGGCGGGAGCTGCGTGGGGTAGCAGTGTGATTCCCCGTGGCCACTGTGACACAGGAGGAGCAGCACGGTGGGTCAGGAAGCCGTCACAGCTCGGAGGCAGAGGGTGGGTCCAACAAACTCATCTACACGGTTGGTCTTTGGAGCTTGGCGACCTGGTGGATACCAGGAGCTGATATGAAGAAGACTGTGCCCGAGAGCAAAGGGGCGTGACCCCAAACTGCACCTTGAGATGGAAACCAGAGACGGTTGGAGCAAAACTCGGAGGCGGCCTGCCAACACCCCCAACTGCACTCGGCCTCTCAGTCCCTCACCAAGGGCAGCGAGGTCTGTTTAAAGGGAGGAGTGGCCGGCAGGGACCCTCTCACCCAGCCTGACTTACAACTAACGAGGGGTGCTGCTTGCAATCCCACCCAGGAGCAGGGAGCTCTAACAGGCCCGCCCAGCTTCCAGGCTCCCCTCGCTGGTGTCCTGGCCAAGACGCTGACCTCCGAGGTCAGGGATGAGCGGGTAGGAGGGGTCCACCTGCTGGAGTTCTCAAATTTGCCTCATTTCCACGCGGGCCTCACTTGCAGAGATCAGATCTGGGTTGAGTTTGACAAAGTCCAGATTCCCCAGGGATTTTTCTTGATTTTAAAAGAAAGAGGTGGGGTAAGAGCCAGTGGCGTGGCGGGCACACATATTCTAAGACTGACCCTGGGAGCGAACCCCAGGACATCGGGGACATCACCAGCCACAGGGGGAAATGATTGGACACCACTGCTCAAGCCAAGCAAACTCCCCGGCCTAGTGGAAATGAGGTAGGGGTAGCCTGGCTACAGGAAGGCTCCACGCGATCCCACCTCCTGCCATCCATACCCTCCTGTGGCCTTTCCCAGAGGATATCCCAGGGTGGTCAGGGACGGCTGAGTGACATCTGACTGCCTGCACTAGGTCCTGAGACACTCACAGCTCTGCCTCACCCTCTCAGATCACCTGAGCTGGGAGGAACTGCCCGCTGCTGTGAGGACAACTGAGCCCTTGTGGATAGCGTACCGCATTTCCAGCCACACGTGGGAAGCAGATACTCAGCCCTGATCAACCCTCCAGTTGACCATAGCCTCAGTTGGCACCATGCCTGCAGCGTCCCCAGACCAGGACAGTGCCACTAATCTACTCCAGAACTGATAAAACAGTAAGTGCTTAGTGTTTAAGCCACTAAGTTGGGGGGTAATTGTTATGTAGCAACAGAAAACATACCTATCTATGAATAACCCACATGCTGATTACAAATAGTTTTTATTATTCATTTAAACCAGATATCCAAAGACATTTATTTTCCAAAACTTTAAAAACATTTCATAAAACCTTGTTGGTATAATTCTCCATCAGTATCCCAAGTGAACCTCGGGTTCTGGTATACTTAGATTAGTCAGTTTTTTACTTTGACCAATGGAATATTATTCACCAAGGCTTAAGGTCTGTTCTAACAATGGCCCACAGAGACAAGTCATCTAAAAGTTCGTCTATTAGATCTTTGTGGATATTTTATGATATTATTTGGGTTATGAATTAATAAGCTATTTCTGCTGCTTTTAAAAGCCTTTGAGTCTCATTAAAAGACTTTATCTAAAACAATTTTATCTCATCAAAGGAATTTATTCTTCTCCCGTAAATCTGGCAAAAAGCTTTTAAGGTACCAGGAAAGAATGGGCAGCCTAGGTAGTCTCTGGATATTTTTGCTACCTGTAAAATAGATCAAAAGATTTCAGAATTGTATCTTCCTGCATATGAGGAGTGAGACAGAAAAGCTAAAACCCAAGTAATTACCCCTCAACACAGGAGACGTGCGATCAGGGGTATCGTCAAAAGAAAATTGTTCTGAATCTCAGTGATTCATCCTGAGAGGCCGGCTCCGTCTCCTCGGGCGGAGAACACGGACCCAGCAGGAACTGGGAGGCCACAGAAAGACACGCTCCCAAGCCAACGTGGATCGGGTCTAGAGTGTGGCCACCCTGAATTCCACGTTCTCCTTTAACTAGCGCAAATGATCAAAGCCAGCAATATCTGCAAAAGTCCTCACCATGATTTATTTTCCTCAAGAAAGAATCAAACCCACCATTGTAGGCTATAAAATGAAAGAAATCAAACTCTCATCAAATTGTTGCCTAAAGGCCAAAGAAAAACAGATCTTCCAGCGTGATCCACACCCGGGGAGTCCCTGGCGGCCTGGAGAGAACCCCTTCCCTCCGCCTGCTCCTGTGCCCAGCCACTCACTCCGATCCCTGCTCAGACACTCTGAATGCGACTCCTGCCTGACCACGGTGAAGCCCCAGGAACTACTGTATCCTGCTTGTGGTGCTAATCACAGGCTAGTTAATAATACCCGCAGAACTTTATACCCCACAAAGTGAATTTTACCGTATGTTTAAGAAAATAGAATAAAAAAAAATCTACCGCATGAAAACTTAGTTGGAATTATAAACTGGGATCCATGGTCAACCTCCATTTAGATCAGTGCACTTAATTAAAAATCCCTCTGAATTCAAAGAGAACACTCAGACCCAAACAGCCAAACCTAAAGTGCATTCTGCTGCCAAAAATCCAGATGGATCCACAAAAATTGCCAGAGAGATCTGCACCCCTGGTTCTGTCTCCACGGGTGCTCAAAGTGCAGCCCAAGGCAGCTCTAGCAACCGACCCCTGGAGCATGTTCTAGAATCTCCAGTCCACAGTACCTTGCACCGAGGTTGACCACCTCCACCAGAGAAATCACCCAGGTGGGAAAGACTGGGCAACCCTGCAGCCTTCAAAACATTCCCCAAGACTTGTGAACTTGAGGCCCTGGGGGACGGCCTGGTTTATAACCAGGAGCTCTGTGTTCTAGCTTTGGTCAGGTGAGGGGCGTTTAGGAGAAGCAAGTACAGAGTGTCTGGGAGAGGGTGAACGGTGCTCCTGTGTCCCAAGGAGAAGCCATCGATGGCAGCGACAGCCACTATTAGAAACCTGAGGGCTCCCCGGCCTGGGGAAGGTCCTAGAACAGGAAGACGAACAGGAAACCTCTGGGGTTCAGAAGGTCCTGGGCTCTGGTCTGTGGGTCCTCAAGGCCCAGAGAATTTTGAGACTGTCACTAGCCACAAGTAAACAAAGTGCCGTCTGTCCATGTTCTCTGTGATTCGGTCTGTCTACAACACGGGGCTGAGAGCCTGTGGGCAGTGTCGTCCCCTTGGGGCAGGCTGCCACTAAGCAGGCCACGCTGCCCAGCTGGATGTGGCTTGATGTAAGATCAAGAGACACCACTGAAAACAGCCAGATTCAGGCCCTGCGTGTGAGATCCCTGCTTGTTCTCCAGCTGAGATCATTTCAGGAAACTTCTGCCGAAGTCACAGCTGCTCCCTGGTCCCCGTGTTTCCCTGGTCCCATCCACGTGGACCTACCGCCCTCTCTACCCTCAGCTCCCGATGGTGCCCTGGGCCATCCGCCAAGGACGGGTCCACTCACCCTCCCACAGCTAGGACACACACATTCACTTCAGAGGTGCGTTTGGAGAGGCTGGTTCTCAGACGTCTGCTTTAATACGGATCTTGTGAAATTCTTATGCAGCCTTCTGGGTGCCAGTCGATATTTTCTTAGGTCTCACTGCAGAATCTTCTCATCATCGGGACAAAATGAGGATAAAAGATGCATGAACCAGTCACTGCTGAATCGTCTCGAGATCTTTCATCTGACTGACTTGAGTCAGATCAAGACCGACTCCGCCCCCTTCTGCAACACCTGACGCCTCCCGTTGGGACTGGTCCTTAGGGGCGAGGCCAGGCTCCTCACCACCGTCCTGTGGCTTCCTGGGTGGTCCCGATGCTTCAGTTAGTGTGGGTGCCTCCTCTCTCGGGAGGGGGGTGGAGTGGGAGAAGCCACTTCAGGTCAGCGTTAGCACCCCTTCCCGTCCCAAGATCCTGGGACGCTTTCACAGGTGCTAGCCAGCCTGTGTCCTGATGGCAAAAACAGGAGCTGTTGGTATTGGTGTTGGAGCCCCTGCATGCCCTGCAGCCCCAGGACAAGAGATGATGATAAAACAGGACTTTGTGAGGAAGTCAAATGCCCAGGTGGGTCCTGTTCCAGGCTGCAGCCCCGCCCTCTGTCGCTCTGACGGAGGAGGGTCAACTCAAGTACTTTATTTATTTATTTTTGCTGTGCTGGGGATCAAACGCGGGACACTCACCTGTGCTAGGCCAGCACTCTGTCGCTGAGCCACATGAACTCTGTGGTAGGCACCACGTGTATGCACTGCTTGTATGCCAGGCTGCAGGGCACCCAGGGACTTGAAGGCTCCTAGGACCAGGGACTGCCTTGCCTGTGTCAACTGGGACTAGTTCAGCAGCATGTAGGGGAAAGCCTAGAATAACTGAGACTCAAACACAAGAAATGTCGTTCTCCTGCACAAAAGGGATCTGTGGGGACCAAGTCTGTGATCCACGTGAGATCCCCGGGGACTGACTCCCTCTAGCTTCCTGCTGTGCCTTCCCCAGGGCGTGGCTTCCACACCGATGGCTCAGGATGATCACAACAGTCTAGATGCTGCATAAACTCCAGGCCCCGGGAAGGAGAGGGAACAGGCACCCTGCTCTGCCAGCTGGTTACCTCTAAAGAGCCCCTTGGGGACCCAGGCAAACGCTCACCTAGACTTTAAGGAGTCAAGGGGCATGGGAAGTGGGTAGGCTGAAGGGGGTGCACTGCTGCCCTCCACGATACAGGAGTTCTGTTGTTGGAATGAGAGGGACGCGGCTGGGTGGACGGCCTGCAGCCGGGGCCACATGTCCCACCCATCCTGTGGAGGAGATCCTCAAGGGCTGCTGGTTTGACCGTCAGCCACAGGTGACCTGCTCTACAAGTGGCTTTGCTTTTTGCATGGGTAAGAGGGCATCTCCACTATGGCAGGTAGGAGGGCTGCTCCCAACTCTGTGAATTAGGAATTGCCAAAAGATAGTCTCTCTTGATACTAAGGCTCTGCGTAAAAATGAAAACACGTCCCTTCAGTTCAGAACCAGACGTCTGGGTTTGATTAGAGATGGAACTCGTGTCGGTGAATCTCCCGCACAGTGTCACATGGATGGAGATGGTGGCATCTGAGAGTGGGCCAGGGCAGGCTCCCCCCTGGGCTACCCACCGCCCACTCTCTCCAGAGGGAGGCTGACTCTGCACGTTCCCTCAGCTGAAGAAAGGTGGTCTGTGGACCATCTCTTGTCCAGTCCCCATGATGATAAAAATTCCTTGTCAGTAAGGCAAGGAAAATGAGGGGCAAAGGGACTTCCTAATTCTAGAGACAGACAGAGGTAAGACTAAAATCTGGGTCTCAACTCAGCAGCGCCCAAACTACTGGGGGGCGGAGAACACCTACCACTGCAAACCCAAAGCTGGAAATTCTGAACATCTTGAGTGCGTCTACACGGATTCAGTTACCCAAGAAGTCGGTTGTCTTTTTCTTACTGTGGTACTGAGGGTCACCCAGGGCTGGCAAAGATTCTCTGCCTCTGGCCCAGCCTGAGCCTGGTGAGATCTATGAAGTCACTAGTTTAACTCGACTGCTCCTTGGAAGCTGCTTTCCTACCGTGATGGGGTAGGAAAGACCCTGAGGCACGTTCCCACGTCTCCACCCCAGAACGGTCTCCACCCCAGGACGGTCTCTACCCCAGGACAGTCTCCACCCCAGGACAGTCTCTACCCCAGGACAGTCTCCACCCCAGGACGTCTCCACCCCAGGACGGTCTCCTCCCCAGGACGGTCTCCACCCCAGGACATCTCTACCCCAGGAAGGTGTCCTCCCCAGGACGGTCTCCACCCCAGGACAGTCTCCTCCCCAGGACGGTCTCCACCCCAGGACGGTCTCCTCCCCAGGACGGTCTCCACCCCAGGAAGGTGTCCTCCCCAGGACGGTCTCCACCCCAGGACGGTCTCCTCCCCAGGACGTCTCCACCCCAGGACATCTCCACCCCAGGACAGTCTCCTCCCCAGGACGGTCTCCTCCCCAGGACATCTCTACCCCAGGACAGTCTCCTCCCCAGGACAGTCTCCACCCCAGGACATCTCTACCCCAGGACAGTCTCCTCCCCAGGACAGTCTCCTCCCCAGGACGGTCTCCACCCCAGGACGGTCTCCTCCCCAGGACGGTCTCCACCCCAGGACGGTCTCCACCCCAGGACGGTCTCCTCCCCAGGACGGTCTCCTCCCCAGGATGGTCTCCTCCCCAGGATGGTCTCCTCCCCAGGAAGTACCAGAGGACAGAGATGAAGTCCGTGACTGAGGGCTCTCAGGAGTCTCTCTGACGAGAGCCTGAGGCTTGCCCACACCCAGAGGATCAGCTTAAATTCCTCTACCCTCTCTCTCCTCCCTTTAGAGCTGGAACATCCAGGACCCGGAGATGCTCAGTGAAGTGCCCAGTGTGACTCAGCGAATCCCAGGAGAGTGTGCAGACCCCTCCAGAGGCTGTTGGTCACCCCCGTCTGTTGACCAGGACTGTGATCCCATCAAACAGGATGGAATGCAACGGGAGTGGGTCTGGTGTGCGTGAGCACACAGCGCCACGCAGGCCGCGTCTGCTCCCTTCCACTTAAGGGTTCCTGGGACCAGAGAACTCTGAAAGAGTCAGACTGGGTCTATCAAAGGGCATCCTGAAGTGACTTACACTCTGACTTTTATTCCTGCCAAGAGCCAAGTGATTAAGCTGTACGGGACCGAAATACCAAAATACCGTGTCTGTGTCCAGTGGGGTGCCCCGGGGTGGAGCCTACTCCAGCTCACCCCCCCGAGGTCCCAGCTGCCACCTCCTCAGAACAGGAGACAGCTGTGGTGGCTCTGAGGGGGGGGCCAGGCATGCACGGGCGGTGCAGGCAGGCACGACTCTGCCACCGAAGGAGCCTCACCGTGGTTGGCCTGCCTCGGTCTCAGCCTGGGCCTGGTTTACCTGCAGGCCACAGATGGGGTCAGTCTCACTTACGCTGCCATCAAAAGGAGCGAGCTTTGGAAGCAGTTAAAACTAAGGAAAGAATTAGATGATCCCACCCTTGCGCAGATCAGCAGCAACCGTCTGATTGTTAAAATTTAAGTGCAAGACACTATGAAGGAGTCTAGGTAGACGTGCGACTCCAATGTACGTGACCCTCCAAACTTCAGATGTTGGGATTTCGACCCCAATGTGACAGTGTGAAAAAGTGGAACTTCAAGGGCTGGGGTGTGGTCAGTGGTAGCGCTCACCTAGCACGTGTGAGGCACTGGGCTCGATCCTCAGCATCACATATAAATAAATAAAGGTTCATGGACAACTTAAAAAAAAAAAAGTGGGACTTCCAGAGAAGTTCAGTTATGAATGGGATTGGCAACCTTTTGAGAAGTTTGGAGGCCGCCAGCTAAGCCTTCTCCCCTCAGTCCATTCACCCCGTGAGGACTAAGTCTGCATCCACCCAGAGGTCACAGCCAGAGGTGCCATCTTGGAAGCCAAGTGCAGCCCTCACCAGACACTGAACCTGCCAGAGCCTTGGTCCTGAGCTTCCCGCTCCAGAGCTGTGCAAAATAGAAACCTGCTCTTTATCACTGCCCATCCCCAGGTGTTGTGTCGCAGTAGCACTAAAAGGAAGTCAGAGAAGAGAGCACTGGATAAAGTCAAAACGAGAAAATAACTCATTTAAAATGCAGTAGAACTTTATTTCTCAAAGTCTTTAGATGCCGTAGGAGGCCTAACTCTTAACCTGGGCCTCCTTGGTGACAGGTGTTAAGACATACGTAGCCATGGGACAAAAGATCTGAAGGTGCCCAAATAGACAGAGCACTTTTGCTGTAGACTCCCTTTGGGGTTTTTGTTGTTGTTCTTGTTCTTGTTCACACACACAAACACACACACACACGCGCACACACACACACGTGTCGGGGTGCACCAGTCTTCCTCCCCTCGGCGAGGAAACAGTCCTTAATCTTAAGGTGTAGCAGCCGCCATCTGCAGCTGGGCACCATGTTGGCGGGGGCAGGAGGGAAGGGTGGCTGGACGGCCATCCTCCCGCTGCTTGGTATGAAGCGCACTGTGTTTCCGTGTCTGCTTTGGCCCCCAGCCCGTCCTTCCTCCGGCACCCCGATGGCACTCACGGCTCCTGAGAAGCCGCCTGCAGTGAGGCGTGCACGTGGACAGGGAGGGAGGGGCGGCAGGAGGAGTGGGGCTCGGGGAGGGCAGCGCGGCCTGTCTCCCTTGTTGTCTCTTCCCTGGAACTGGCCAGGATTCCTGTGGGGCACCAGGGCTGCGAGCCCCAGTCTGGTGGCCTCTCTGTCCTGTTCACTCACTCTGCCCCACAGCACCCTGCCCGGAAGTGACTCACCACCCTGTGAGACGCACGAGCTGGTCTCCATGCTGCTGGGTTACAGGCCGGGAGAGCTCCAAGACAGGCTGGGGTCAGCGTGGGGAGGAGCCCTGCAGAACCCAGGAGGGCAGCCGAAATCAGCTGGGTGGTCCGGCCACCCGTCCCCAGAAGGCCACCCCTCCCTGCGAAGCTCAGGGAGGACGCCCAGTGCTCAAGCCCAGTTGGCTCTGAGAGCAGGGAGAGCAGTGATGCTGTCCCACTGCCCGCTGGCCACCGCGCCAACAGCAGGTCAGGGGTCACCAGCACGGTGAGGAGAGCACTGTGACCACCACGCAGCAACTAAGGTTAGAATGAGATTAAGCGGCACACTCTGGAGACGGTGGGCCCTGTGCTCGGAGCTCTTCTGCTGTGCCCCTTCTGTCCAGCACGCTGTGGCCCTGGGGACCTGGCAGCCCAGCCAACACAGGCCGGGCCCAGGCAGCACCGCTCCTTCCACCTGAGCCTCACACTACGGCTTCCAGGCTCCAGATGGTGATCATGACTGTTAAAAAGCAGCCATTATGCCTGTTAATGAGGATAATAAAACCAAATGATTCCCAAGCACTGGAAACATATGGAGTGCCCTCAAAACACAGATTTACCCGGCATTATCAGGAAATGAAGTTTTCCACGTCAGTGAATATTCTGGAAAATTAGGGCCCACCTCTTTAGCTTCCATTTTTTCTAAAGATATTAACCATTTGGATGGAACTGTGTGTCCCATACATAACACGTATTTCTATCTTGATGAAGAGTTTAATAAATGCAAAAACTTTATTTTTTCTGGATGTCTCCTTATCAACCATGAGGTGGCGGCTCCTCCAGAACACATTTGGGTCTTCACTAGGACACGGAGCCACTTGACTGGGCGTGGTCTGCTACATGAGGGCTCCTGCACTCTACAGTAAGCTCCTTAAGCAAGAGCCAGGGCTTGTCGCTCTGTGACCTTGTGTGTCTGAGCCCTTGCCCCCCAGCAGGCGGCCCCCGGAACAGCCCGTCCGCAGGCCGGGAGCCTGTCAGGAGGCACCTCTCTGGCCCACCCCAGGTCCACTGTGAGCTTCAGTCTGGATCTCACCTGCAGCTCCAGCGTGGCCTCTGCAGGGTAAGAGAAGCACTGCCCTCCAGCACAGCTGGTCAGCAGGCCCCTGGCCACTGACATCCTGATCACCCGAAGAGCTTCTTAGGTGTGCAGGACTCAGGGAGAGAAACCCACAAACCTGTTGGTCCCACTCTGGGGTCACTGTGGTATGCACCACCCCTAGCAGAGGGCCCAGCTCTAGGCTGGCTCGTGGGACACTCTAAGTCCTTGTTAAGTGGGATGGAATGGTCATCCTGTCTCCTTCCCCATGAGCAAGCTGAATGGAGTTAGTCCTTTCATCCAAGTCGATAAAATTCCCATCCTAATGCAGTGGTTGAGGCCTCTGCCTTACTAGGTGGAAACGCCAGACACAGACGTCCATGAACCACATGATGCATTGACCTGAGATGTCCTGTAGGGACATGCCCCCATGTCCAGCCTTCCAGGGACTGTAGGGGACAGAACTGGGCAGTAGCTGCCAATGGGCGTGGGGCTTGTTTTTAGGGCAGGGGAAGCGAAGTGTGGATTTGGTACACAGCCTCGCAAACATGCTAACGCCCTGAACAGCCTGCCGAGGATGGAGTCTAACCACGTGAATCCTGACTCCATTCTAGCACAGCCCTGGGATACCCGTCAGGCCTCCTGAACTCAGTCCTCCTCCTGCCACATGGGAGCCCCTGACCCCCGGCAAATCAGTGACCTCTTCAAGACAAAACTCCTCTGTGAAGAGGATGCATGGTGTCTACTTGTGCGTTTATTATGAGATTTAAGGGGATTAGCAAAATAAATGTCTATGGTAGGGCAAAACCTACCCCCCCGAAATATGACCGAGGAGACAGAGCATTCCACCATAAAATAAACCTCCTCGGTATAGTGACTGTCTGTCTCCAGCTGGTTATTTTGAGAAACTGCAGACATAGGAGCAGCTTGGCAAAGCTGCCCTTTTGTAAAAGGAAGTCTTCCTGGGAAAGACGTGTACCAGGAAGAGTTTCTAAGCCTTGCTCTTTGGGCTGGAGGTGCAGGAGACCAGAGGGTGGGAGGTCAGAGAAACTCAGCACCTTGGGGTATCAGGCTCTGAGCCCCAACGTGGCTCATTTGGAATCCAACAGTTTTCAAACTTGAAAATGCAGAAGTATCACCTTGCAAGCTTGATGAAATGAATGCCCCTTAGGCTTTTGGATTTGCAAGTCTGGGGTGAGGCTTCAGGATCCGCATTTTTAATAAGCTTAGCATTCTGATGACAGATGGCCTGGACATGGCACTAGGAGAAAAACTGTCTGAACCTGGCAAACTAGGAAGAGAGTTGAACAATCCTTTAAGAATCACATGTTATTTTCCCACTGAAGATGTCGGAAACAAAGTACACTGCTCCTGTCCTTACACCAAAAAAATACATAAATCTGGACAATCTGAGCTTTCATGAGTCCCCCACAGAGCTGAGGCTGAAGGGCAACCCGGGGAACCAAGACCTAAAACACAGCACCCCCACGGAGACAAAGGCACAGACACGTGATCACCAGGGCAGAGGCCACCAGCCCCAGAGAGGAAAAATTCAGCTACAACTTTTAACAGATTGCTAAGGGCACAGCTCAGGCCAGGAAGAGACCGTCAATCAAACTAGCCGGAGACAAGTACCCAACGAGCGAGAGACTACCAAGCCACAGCACAGAGTTTGATACCCTCTCATGGGCTTTTTTCCACGGACCTCATTGGGTACACACAGGGCAGATGAGGAGCAAGTAGCAGCCCAGGCACTGCAGGCCTTGGGAAGAGGAGCCGTGGCCGTGACAGATGCAGGGAACAGCACTGGGTCCTGTCCTCCATCTCTCCTACAGAGAAAGACCTTGAAGTGTTGGTGGAGAACAGACACCACCCTCACTCCCGAGTGCTAGTGAAAGAGCCGTTGCAACTGAGAGAAGGGGGAGAGGAGGTGACAAGTCTGCAGCCCGGGAAGAAGCAGGGATGTCCTCCAAGCCTCAGCCCAGAGCTGAGCTGAAAGGCAGCCACTGAGACCCAGAAGGACAATAGGCCGCCACAAGAAGGCTCACCCCGCTCTCTCCAGCCCTAGGCCACAGTGAGCATGTGTGGACGGGTAACAGTGGTCTTCTGCTGAGAGGTGTGAGGGCAGGGGAGACCCCGCTGAGGCACGGTGCACAGCCAGGCCTGAAGCAGAGCCAGCAGGTCAGCCCTGGTCCAAACACAAGAGGAACTCGAACCTTTTGATTTGCAAGTCTGGGGTGAGGCTTCAGAATCCGCATCGAGGATGACCACAGCAACAGAAACCCCCAAACTGGTTCAGCTCCCGAGTAGGTTGACTCATCCCCCACATTAAAGTCCAGGAATAAGAAAACATGACGATTCTAGGCATAGCCACTATTTAACTCAGTCCCTACTGCCCTGCATAAGATATTTGACTTTTGCAAAAAAAAAAAAAAAAAATGTAAGGTGTATAAAAAAAAACAACTCAACAACAATAAGGAAAAAAATCAACAGTGCTGAGATGTAAAGCAATGAGCACAACCAGACACAAACAGCAGGTGGATAATGCATTCAGCAGGCTCCTTAGACTTGAAATTGTCAAGGAAATTTAAGACAGACCAATAGAAATTACCCAAACTGAGACCCAAACATAAAGGAGCAGGCGAACAGAACCAGAGAGCCCAGCTCCAGGCGCCTGGGGCCGTGCTAGTTTAATGCGCATGCGGTGGAGTTTCAGAAAGGGCAGGAGCCAAAGGGGAAAATGAAGCAATGAAGCGTCTACACTCCCCTTCCTTCACTCCACAGTCGGTGCTCTCTGCTGCTTCTCTAACTAGGTATCCAGTGTCATTTTTGTCTGCCTAATAAAACGCCTGGCACTTGGTAGGTGCAAGTCTTGTGGCAACAGCTGTTTCCATCCTGTTGTCTGATGAGGTCTGAAATCTCCCTCATTTTTACCGTTTTGTGGTTATATAATTCTGGGTGGACAGTTTTTCTCTTCGCACTGTAAGCGCACTCCATTGTCTTCTGGCCTGCATAGTTTCCAGCAAGAAGTCTGCCGTATCTGTCGTCTTGGTTGGTCTTTTTCCTCCACTCGTCTTCCAGGATACCTCGTGCCTTTGCCTTTCAGTGACTTGAGTGTGTGTGTGTGTGTGTGTGTGTGTGTGTGTGTAGGTACCTACCTTCCTTAGTGTTTTCTCAGTCCCTTGGATCAGTAGTTTAGTGTCTTAGCTTTGAACCTGTCTTTGGCTTATATTAGGGTATAATGTTTAGGCTGAGAACTGAAGAATGAGAAAATCTGAGTCAAGAAGGAAAGGGCTAGAAGTGTTTCAGAGAAGAGGGCCTAGGAGATGGAAGAACAGCATGATGAATAGCACAATTAAAGATCCTCCCCTCTAGGCAAATTAAAAAGACCATCATAGCTGAGTAAAAAGCAAATGGGAAGGCGAAGTCCATAAGGTTGGTCAGACGGACTGAGGACACATATTAGAGGACTTAAGTTACCAACACTTCGCACTTATCCTTAAGGGTTTATCAAGGGTTTTTAAGCACAAAAATGGGATTTAAATCTGACAAAACCAGATTTAAATTCTTAACTTGATAATTCACAATGATCATTCAGCCTGCTGGGTAGAGAACGTGCCGAATATGTTCTAGAAGTCAGGTCTACACATTCCCTTGGACACTCTCAAGCCGTGGCTCCTCTCCTCCACCTTCCTCCCTTCTCAGATTGTCATCTAGTACATACCTAGGCTGCCCAGGACTTACCCATGATGTGGCCCTTTCCTTTGATCAACAGTCATCACGTAGCTAACTCTATTTCTGAGCCTTCCTGCTGTTAGATGTGGCCATGTGCCTGAGTTCTGGCCAAAATGAACAGGAAATAAACTTCTATTGTTTTGCATCACTGAGGTTTAAGGATACTTAGTCAGAGAACCTACCTTACCCTGAAAAATATACAGAGCAACCAACCATATAAAAATCAAACATTTTTTCACTAAATTCCTTCAATTGACAATTGCATAAAAATATATTTTATAGGACTGCTGTGGATTTTATAAATAGGTTAAGAAAGATAAATAAAAGTTTTCATATTCTCCAACTCACACAACATGAATGGCCACACACTACCAATCTACCTCTACAGGGTTCCTGTCAAATTCCTGGGACTCATGCTCTTAATTAAGCATGATATGGAACAATGGAAAGTTCCTTGCATTTGTAGTAGGAAGGCCAGTATTATTCTTTCTGAAATGCTACTGACCAGTCTTGTGGCCTTAGAAAATTTATTATTATTTTGATGTCCCTTTTTATCTATAAAAGGGAAAATAATAATGCCAGTCTTCAGGGACAAAGGATTATACAGAATGTGGCAACATCTGTGTGGTAAAGGGCTGTATGCACCAATGATTTTTCCTTCTCCTTACCTACACCCTTTGCTAGGTGATTGCAACTTCATCAGCAAATGGAGTGAAGTGTATCTCCCCAAGCCTGGATGCTGAATGCAGCTACGTGACTTTCTTTGGCCAGCACATGAAGCCCTGGTGTTTCTGCTTGCTCTCTTAGGCCTCGTCCTCTTCCACCACCAGGAGAACACGGTTGAGTTAGCTCGATGAAAGATAAGAGATGCACAGGTCAGAGCTGAGTTTCCCAGGGCACTGAGTCAAGGCCATCCCAGGTCACCTGATAGACAGCCAACCCCCAGATATGTGAGCCCGGCCAAGGTCAGCAAAGCCACCAACCAACTTCCGGACACAGGGGCAATAAACACATACTGTTGCACGCCACTGAGAGTCTGTGCTGTTTGTTACATAGCATTATTTTTGATGGTGTATTGCAGTTGTACGTGATGACAGGGCTCATCGCTACCTATTCATACATGCACACGATATGACCATAAGATCTGGGCGATGCCATCCCCAGAATTTCCCCTTTCTTCCCCCTCCTCCTTTCCCTGGCCCCTTTCCTCTACTGTCTTCATTTTCATGAGATCCCCCACCCCCGCTTTCTTTTCCTTTTCCCTCTCTAGCTCCACATCTGAAAGAAAAAGTACCACCCTTGACTTTCTGAGCTTGACTTATTTCATTTAACATCATGTTTTCAAGTTTCATCTATTTTCCTGCAAATGAAATGATTTCATTCTTCTTTATGGCTGAATGGAAGAACTCCGTTGCATATATATATCTCACATTTTCTTTATCCAGTCACCCACTGATGGACCCCTAGCTTGGTTCCAGTGTCCAACTGTGGTGAATTGTGCTGCTGTAAACACGGTATGCACGTTTCACTTACTATGACAACTTTAATCCTGTAGAATACCGAGGAGTGTTATAGCTGGGTCATGCAGAGATTCCATTCCTGGTCTTTTGAGGAACTTCCATTCTGATTTCCATAGTGACTGCACTAATTCACAATCCCACCAAGATTGTATAAGTCTTCCTTTTTCCCCAAATCCTCTCCAGCATTCTTGAGGACTGCCATTCTGGCTTGTATGAGGTGAAATCTCAATGTAGTTTTGATTTGCATTTCTCTAGTCGCTAATGATGTTGAACATTTTTTTATACATTTGTTGGCCACTTGTATTTCTTCTTTTGAGAAGTGTCTGTTTAATTCATTTGCCCATTTAATAATTGGGCTATTTGGGTTTGGGGGTGTTAAGTGTTTTGAATTCTTTATTTATTCTGATATCAATCCTCTATATAGCATTATTTTGACAATAGACAACCATAGTCTGCAATTCTGGGTTGCCATAACTGTAAAGTACTAGACAAATGTAAATTATTAAAACCCAGGATAGACATAGATGTAGATATACCGAGGAATCCCTTGGTCTAGGATGTATCAGAGAAAGAGCTCATTGAATCCTCTTTCAGAGGGTCCCAGGATCACAGTTAGAGCTGGAAAGACCTTGGAGATGCCTGGTCTAGCAGGGTATGGACACTCTTCTTTGTGCAGCCACATCCCCTGTCTGTCTGTGCCGGCAGATGTGTGCTTTCTGGCACTTCCACACTCCGGTGGTCATACAAGACCTCATCTTAGATCCTGCCCCCTCTCTCACAGTCCCTGGGCAGATAACCCAGGGGCTGGATCCCCCTCCCCAATGGGCTGCGTCTAGGCCATGCTCTGATGGTGCCGGGATCTGCTCACAAGCTAGGTGCTGCCAATGCCATGTCACTCGCCGTCCTTCCCTGGGCATCAGGCACCCCAGGACTTCCTCTCTGGGCCGAGGGGCCCGTCCCCACACACTCGTGGATAAGCGTCCTACTGCAATCCCCAGGATCAGAAGGCCACAGGAATAGGCCGGAAGGGAGAGCAGGCCGGAAGGGAGAGCAGGCCGGCTGCGTTCATCTTCCGAGGAAGGAAGACTCACCCAGCTTGCTCTGGCTCTGAAGGGCCTCACGCGGTTCCTGCTGGAGGAACGCTCTTTGTTCTTCTTAACGACGAGGCAACCCGAGGAAGACCTTCTCTTCCCTAAAAGGAATAAGGAGTATTTGTTCTGCGTCCTGAATGGTGTGTTCGCCTCGGCAGCTGAGGGAGCTTTTCTTCCTCTCGCCCAGGGGAGGCAGGAGGCAGAGCGCCTGTCGAGAGAACTGACAGATGAGACATGACACACATGCAGAACCGTCACTTCTGTCACATTTCTCCCCTTAACTTTTTGCAGCAATTAAGGTTTCCATGAGCCTCCCACTCCTTTTCAAATCCTGCTCGTGAGGCAGTTGTAATTAAACCTCCTGACTTCCCGGGCTGCTGGGTGAAATGACTTTCTCTTAGGAAAGTTGCTAAGTTCCCCGACTCTTCCTGGCTCTGACCCGAAGGTCAACAAGTCGCCTCCTCCGTCTCTTCTCCTGCGAAGTTCAGGGAGAGCAGCTGCCCCTCCTGAGGCCTTCCCTGGCCCCAACCCCGCCCCACGGGGTGCCTCGTCTTCCCTTCGCCCCACCGTCCTGCGGTCAGCGCGCCCTGAGCCCTGCCGAGCTGGGCCTGGGGGCACAGCGTGGGGCTCTGCCTCGGCCACAGTGGAGCCTCCTCCCCAGGAGCACAAGTGGCAGCTTCCACCCCCGCAGCAACCTCGTCTCCCCGGGGAGCGCCGTCACCAGCCGAGCCTGCGAGCACCACCTCCTCCCTGCCGACAGCAGCACCAGGAGGCACGACGCCCCGGTTCACCCCAAGACAGCAACCGGGAACTTCTGAAGTCTTCACCCCATCTGAGGAATAAGCACGGCCCCTGATACGGCCGCCCTGGTGCCCCGAGACCCCAACACGGCCAGGTGTGAGGCACCAAGTCCGCCTCACAGTGCACAAGCACCCGGTGAACCAGAGACCGTGCCACGGAGCAGGGTGCAGCCTGGGGAGGCGCTGGGCAGGGGCCGGGGCGGCCAGCAGTGGGTCTGGAGGGAGCGGGAGCTTGGAGGGAGAGGCGCAGGCGCAGCGCTTCCAGAGCACAGGTGAGCAAAGGTGGAAGTGCGGCCTCCGCAGACTGGACACAGGCCGGCAGAGGAGCGGGGACGGTTCCCAAGCCTGACCTCTGCAGTTCTCCCCACAGCAAGAACCGCCCTCACCTCTGAGAGGCCTGACCAACTCCTGGCCAGCGAAGCCGTCCTCCGGCCTGGACCTCCTGCACCCCAGCCCGCAGGCAGGTGCACCCTGGGGCCACCTCTGTGCTGAACCCCGGTCACTCAGAGACTGAGGGGATGGAATTCCCAGCGTGGAAGAAGGCGGGTCGCTGGTGGCGTCCCCCATGGCCCCGGCTCCTCTGCGTCCCAGAGGTGCTCTCCCTCCAGGTCCTCACACGTGGACCTGCTGCCACCCCTCCTGCCCGGCGCACTGTGTCAAGCTGGCAGAAAGAAACAGACAGGAAGGACAAGTCCGCACCCACGTGGCTTCAGGGACGGAAGGTCAAGTCGGAGCACCTTAGATGCGATGTCCCATCTTGGGCTACTCTCCCCTCGTGGCCAAGAGTGGCTTCTGCACACCCCTCTGACGAGAAGCAGGCGGCTGCGGTCTTCTCATCTAGGTGAAGAGTTGACTGGTGGCCACCCGCCATCGAGCGCCCAGCTAGCCCCTGGGAGCGTGCTGTGACCCAGCCTCTGGGCAGCCTCCAAAACAATGCAGAGCTGCTGGCCCACCCCCCAGGCCAGCCCAGTGCCTCCCACCTTTAAATAACTCAAGACCCGCCTCCCAAGGACCCTCCTGACTTCCGAGGGGAGCGTGTCCTCTCCTACCAGGCCCTGCCTCCTCACACACTGCCCACCACTCCCCTGACCCCCTCCCAGCCCCAGTAGGGCGCCAGGCTCCTTCTGCCCCTCACCCTGAAACTGGGTGTCAGTAGCCGCCTCCTAACTCCTCTGTGGGTCACGGGGCTTCGTCAGCGCACTCAGCCTCGCCTTGTGGGGACTGGGGAACGGGCCCTGTGGGCAGCTTCCTCTGCAGACGAGACGAGACTACCCTGAAGGAGCCGCTGTCCACGCAGCGCAGTACGGGAGCCCAGCTCCCCGGGAGGGCGGCCCAGCGCGGGCTACAACCTGCGCCCCGCACTCTCAGTCTCCGCCGACTGCTCCTAGCGCTGTCCGCTGCCCTGAGAGTGCTGCTGTGTGGCTGTGCACCATGTTGTTCAGAAAACAGCGGCAAGGAGAGATCTGTGTGTACCCCCGGCAGGGCCATGCTTTTCTCAAATGCTTCCAAACTGCAGCTGGTAGGACCTGCGGCTGCAGAACCCACGGTACCAACTGCACCTCCCACTGGGGCCACGTGGATGCTGACTCAAAGGACCCACGTGTCCAGGGCACTTATAAAGTGAATCCATGGTCACACTTTTTCCTCCAACGTAACTCCGAAGCAGACTTACATTATCCTGTCTTAATAGGAAAATGGAGGCCAAGAGAGGCTAAATAACTTCCCTCCACTCAAGTAATAAATGGCACCAGGAAAATTATCTGGGAACAATTCCATGTAGATATTTCACCTGACACCATAAGACAAATAAATCGCAAATTAATTAAAGGTCAAACATTTAAAAAATTAACAGAAAAACAGAGCTAAATGTTCTTCCTGGTCTGTAAATAGGGGAGGATTTTTTAGGAATAAAAGCACTGGAGGAAATTCTGCAACAACCCTCCAAAATTAGCACAATGGTTCATGTAAAAATATGAAACTTTTGTATGTCACAAAGCCAAATAAAAAGCCAATAGCCGCCCGAAGGAAAGTCTCCTAAGAAACAAGTGCCTTCTCAACTGCAGACTCCATGCAAATACCTATTGTATGTCTGCCTTGGAGTAGGAGGAGATTTTCAATGAACAGACAACTTGCAGGACGTGGACACAATTTCCTAATAAACATTTCTAAGAGTCAGCTTTTGAAAGAATCAAAGACATGCAAAATGAACACTTGAACCTGTCCATGTGATTGCAATGGTGATTCTCGGTGCCAGGGAGGGTGGTGGAGTGGACACGGTCAGCACACTGCAGAAAGCATGAGCCATTGAGACCCACCGTCAGGAGCCGTGAGAACACCCAGACAGGTGATCAAGACGCTCCATCTGAATCCATACTGCAGAAACCGCCAGGGACATTCAAAGATGACACTGCTATGTTCCTCAGTGATATTTTAAGTAGCAATTTGCTCAATGCGACATTCTATCATAGCCATATAATAAGGAAGCAGGTACGGGCAGGCCAGCTTCCTTTTTATCTCCCTAATACAAGGGACCAGGTGGGGACGATGACACTCAAGTCTCTGCAGTCCTGACCCGGGCCATGCACCCTGACCTAGACACCCTGTCACTCCTGGAATCGGGCACGGACACGTGGCTCAGGGATCCGGAGTCTAACACACTCGGGCCAGAGCTCGGCCATCTCCTCCCCTGAAGGGGGAGGAAGGTCCAGGGGCTGGGACCCAAAGCCTGGGACAATCTTGATCCCTTTCCCCCACCTCCAACGTTCCAGAGGCCTTCGCCCCAACACAAACCTACCTCCCCTCACTTCACTGGATCAAGGTGCGTCCCTGCCCCCTCATTCTGGCCACACAGCAGGCAGAGGGTTGTTTTAAACCACAGATGGCTACCATCCCCTGCCCGACTGTCCAGGGGCTTCCTACACCCCGAGAGCAAACCCAAACTCCTGGCCACAGCTGCAGGGCCCACAGGCCTGTCCCCTGCCTGCCTCCTCCCGGCTACACCCACTGGCTCTGCCCCAGCCACCCGGGCCCCCTTCCTGTCCTGCCGACTTGCCGTCCACCTCCCCACCCAGGGCCTTTGACCACCCTGCCCACGTCACGGTCACTCCAGCATGTCCCTGGTGGTCTTCCCCGGCAGCTTTCCTCAGAGCCGGTCCCTTCTCTGCTCAGGCTGCTGTCCCTGGGCTCAGCAGCACAGACCCCCACCTGACGCGCACGCGCACGTGTGCTTGTTTTCTCTCCTGTCACAGAAGGCTGAGGGCTCAGGCCTGGCTTGGCTCCTCCACAGCTGGATGCTCAGCCCAGAGCAAGCAGAGCCTGGCTCTCAGGAGGCAATCGAATATTTGTCGAGATGATTAATGGATATATGTGCCATCACAGAGCCATCTCCAAGATATACTGCTGCATAAAACCCACGTGCAGATGGCGCCCAGAACACCTCTGGAGCCCGCGCGTGGAGGAGCTCTACCCAGCAATCGCCTCTGGGAATGGAGAACAATGGGCGCAAGACGCGGATGTCGTTTTCAGTGACAGTTTTTTTTTATTATTATTATTGAGTTATTTCCATGAGCATGAATTACTTTTCAATTAAAAGAAGTCTTCTGTCTGGTCCCCTGTGTTGCTCTGATTGTCCCATCAACTGGCCACATTGGCCTTGTCCGTAAAACCCAGGCTCCCCGGCTGCCCTCCAGCCCCGTGAGCTTCTCCCGGTCTCTGAATGTGCCCTCGGTCCCCTCTGGGGGCAAGGAGCTGCACTGCTTGATGGCTCCAGGAACAGAGGCTCTTCTGTGGAAAGACACTTCCATTCCCCCCAACAAAGCTGGGAGCTCGGCTGTCCGCTGCTCACCCTGGGGCCACTGCTATCCCAGCCTCCAGGAAGCCAGTTCCAGACCCCCTCCCCCGGGACACTGGCTGGAGGGTGCTGTCTGTCAAGGACAGCTGGACGGCTTCAGCAGGGGCCAAGGGCTGTTTCCTGCCCACTGCTGGCCTGGCCCGGCTCCGTGGACCCAGAGACCCAAAGGCAGCTGTCTCTTCTCTCGGATGAGGACAGGGCCACAGGCGAGGTTCTGAAAGCACCATCCCCCAGGCCCTGAACCCCACCAGTCACCCGCCCCTTAGCCTCTGGTTTTGAGAGGAGGGAGGAGGAGGATGGGTTCACAGCAGGGGTCTCTGAGAGGCAGCAGCCTCTCCTGGCCCAGGCAAGCATGCTCAGGTGCACACGTGCGACTCTTAGGGACACCCCAGGACCGTCCTCAGACACTTGCACACCTTGATATGCTCATGATTTCCGACACTCCAGAATCAGGTGTACCCCAAGTCCACTGCGAAACCTTCTCCTTAAGCAAAGAGTGGGTTGGTAAGGACAAAAGTAGAGATCAAATGATCCGATGAAGTGACTCTTCTCCTCGGTAATGCGTGACCTCAGAGAAGAATGTCTGAGACACGAGACCTGATTTCTAAGGGATCTGTTCCTCAGGTGTCCCACCCTCCCCTTTCCTGGTCCAAATGAGAGGCAGGATTGGGGAGCCACAGGTCTGAGGGGGAGTGAAGCAGGAGGCAGCCCTAGGTGTGGCCCTCCCGAGTCCCCAGAGTTCCACATCAGTAGGTGACACTCTCAGGAGGGTGGCTCTGTGTGGGGACCGGAGGTCAGCATCCACAGGCTGTGTCCCGACCCCCTCCAGTGGAGGCTCCAGAGACCTCGCCGCTGGTCTGGCTAAACGCTAGCAGGTGTTCAGAAGCACAGGTGAGAAGCAGAGGTCGGAGCAGCTTCTTTCTGAGGGACGGCTGAGCCAGGCAGCTTCCAGAACTCTTCTGGAGAGGCTACAACCTCCGAGGGTCTCCACTACCTGTTAGAAACATATTCCAACTCACCCACCAAGTGGCAATTATGACAGCAACTGCTGTTTCTTTGGGAAAGCGTGTCATTATTTTATTTTGTATTGTCATCGCGTATTTTAGGAATGACTCAGAACCACCGTAAATTCAAAGAGCTCCTTTCATTGAACACATTCTCATCTCCAGGCACCGGGCTCACCAAGTGGCTTGAGCTTCTCACTCAGTGCCCAAGCCAACCTCAGTGATACACTATGATCATCCCCAGTCTACAGAAGGTAAACTGAGGAGAAGTTCAGCAGGCTGCCATGTCCCCTGGCGGGAAGCCACCACCAGCCACCAGGTCATGTCACCTGCTAGCATTTAGTACTGACCAGGTGCTGCTCCCATCAGGAAGGAAGTGGTTCTTGTAGACTCTAACTTCCAGCCTTCTGCTGGTTAACCTTAGAGGCAGCCGTGAACCCTGCATTTAGCTTTATATACTGCAGCCAGGTACCTGAAGAAAATTATCCTTCAATATGAAATTGCACAACTTTTGCACTTCATTTTTTGTAGGGCTGGGGATCGACCCCAGAGCCTCCCACAGGCTAGGCAAGTGCCCTATCACTGAGCGATACTCCAGCGGCAAACTGCGGAACTTTACAGGCATCACCACGGATAAGACAAGACAATTGCTCCCTTAAAAAATCGTTATGGTGGGCAGGGGTTGTGGCTCAGTGGTATAGGGCTCACTTAGCACGTGCAAGGCCCTGGGCTCAATCCTCAGTACCACATAAAAATAAATAAATAAAATAAAGCTATTGTGTCCAGCTACAACTAAAAATATAGATATATTTTTAAAAATAAAGTTTATTAAAAAATCATTACGGCATCACAAAGCGTACTAACTGCCAAAGTGACATTGTTAACTTCATTTCTTCAATAGGAGGGATTCAGGAGGGCGCAGGACCTAGTATGTAAATATGCAAATTAGTAAAGCCAGGTGCCTGCCCTCGGAGCCCAGCCAGGGGAGAAAGGCACAGCCATGGGGCACTGTGAGGAGAATGTCATGAAGGTACAAGGTCTGAGGACGCTTAGGGGCTCGGCAGGAGGAGTCCCAGGATCTCACCCTCGAGCGGGTCTTACATGGTGAGCAGGAGCTCGCAGAAGGAGGAGGCTGGGGCAACCCGAGTGACCCCAGAGCTGTCCCACACAGTGGGCTTGGAGGGGAGCTGGGGTCCAGACCCGGAAGACTGGAGGACCCCATGTCAACAAGACTGCGCACCCCCAGACCAGGACTATGGGGAGCCATTACAGGATCCTGGCAGAGAGCAGCACCATCGACACACTCCCCGATGAGTGGCCCCACTGGAGCCGCAGCCGTCCACAGATTAATAGGTGCCTGGGTCTAGCAGATCTGAGTGCTCTGAATATTTAATTAAATGAATTTCCTAAACACAAAAAGCATGATACATTTTAATGTGCTCCTCTCTCCTTCTCTATGGCAACTAATCTTAATTATCTCTGAACGCTGAGCTCAAGAAGAAATCTCGCCAGCTCATCTTCAGAGAGAGCAAGTCAAGGGTTTACGCGGAGTATTAAATGTGCATTTTTATAGGTTTAGGGCTTAATTAAATAGCACTGAAATCCATGTGCAGGTTATTGAAAGTGTGAGTACCTGGAATGATGGGAAAATATTTAGAAAATTGCCATGTTGAAGCGGTTTGATTAAAGAAGAGGAGAGTCCGTGGAAACTCACGCGGCCCCCACTCTGTTACCTGCAGGGAACGAGGCTTCAGAGCATCTCGGCACCAGGAAGTCAGCGAGGAAAGCCACCCACGCCTACCCCTCGTCCTCTCACTCCTCACCCCGTGGCACACAGACTCTCTCCTACCACCCGACACCAGCACAGTGACCCAGTTCTGCCGGTGTGGCATTCATGACCCCGAGTTCTTAAAAAGTCATCCCAAAGCACGATAAGTCGGGGTGACCCCCAGCAGAGGGGCAGATGAAATAGGGAAACCATTCTATTCAAGCAAGCAAAAGGGGCAAAGCCACAGACGTGGGTCCAGGAGGTAGGTCCTGAGCTCACCAGCAACCACGGGGCGCCTTCTCCTCACTGAGCTGCATCCGCCTCTTACCAGGCCGCAGCTGCACCAACCGTTCAGAGGAAGAAACTGAGGGTCAGAGAAACTCACTTCAAGACCAAGCACCCACCAACTCCCCAAGGGGAACTTGAAGTGAGGCAAAGTGAACCACGGGGAGAGGTGAAGACCGAGCCACTGAAGGCTGAGCACAAGCTTCAGAGACCGTGTGTCACGCAAGAAGCCCCTGTGTCACACAGACCCCAGTGAGGGCACCGCACCCCAAAGGCAGGCAGTCTAGCAGAGCACGGTGTTTCCCAAGCCCACCTTCTCCCCAGAAGTGAGAAAGGCCCCACTGCGCGACCCTCGCCAAGGTACCCCGGGACCGGGGCGTGTGCTGGGAGGGTGCTGCGGACTCTGGGGCTGGCTGAGACCCTGCTCCCAGCCACTCCTGCTGGGGACGGGCCGAGAGACAGATGACTCAGTCCAGCCACTGGCCCTCCTAGAAGTCAGTCAGAGACCCCAGACACAACCCCGCCTGTCCCGCAAGGCCTGCTTCCTCTGCACCAGCTCCCACCACGGCCAGGCCAGCAGCCAGGCCACTGCTGCTGCCCAGGCCACCGTGCCCCTCCCTCCACCACCCAGTCAGGCGACTGACACCTTGGTGCCTTTCCACCTTCAAAGACGCTGAGCCGAGCACTTTCTGTACCTGGGCAGAAAAGCCCCAAGGAGGACCCTTCCACCATCCCCTCCACTTTGCATTGAAGAAAGTGAGACAGAGAGGTTAAGAAACTTTGCTAAGGTTGTCCAGCCTAGCAAGAGCCCTGATTTCAGAGACAAGCTGCATGTAAACCCATGCACTCAAACATGCACTGTGTGCCTCCAGCCCAAGGTCACTGCGTGAGGGTCTCCTTTCGCACTCCTCCTGGCTCTGTCCCAGCCCCAGCCCCCCACCAGGACCTGCTCTGCATGCAGCAGGGCTGCGCTGGGCTTGGTCGGGTGGGTGGACGGCGGGGGACAATCAGGGTTGTGAGGGCCAGGGAGGTGGGCAGTGGGGCTTTGTCCGGAGGGGGCGTCTGAGCCTGAGGAAGGGTGTCGTTGAGCCGTGCAGCCCCGTGGGGAGCACGCTCAGGTGGCAGGGCCGGAAGTCGGGCTGGGCACGAGGCGCAGGGGGGAGTGGGGCGACAGGCAGGCTGCGCAGCAGACATTACCTCACCGCACAGCGAGACTGGAACTCAGCTAATGGTCCTGTTACCAGGGCAACAGCCGCAGCACCCATCCCGGGAAGCCCTGCGGAGCCTTCTCCACGGCAGCACTAGGGGCAGCACTAGAGGCTCTGGGGTGCGAGAGGGTGAAGGCCGGGGGCTGCTGCCAGGCGAGGGGCGCTGCCCAGCACTGCACAGGACAGCCCGACCTGCGCCCTCTCAGCCAGCTCTCCAGGGAGGGAGGCAGCAGGGGCCACTGAGGCCCAGGGCAGACTGTGGATGCTCAGGCCAGTCTGGGACACTAGCGGTGCTGGGGCCCCCCACGTCGCATCACAGACTCGTGGAGACTCCGCAGGACGGCACGCGTTTACCCAGAAGCCAACACACGCTTCCCTGGAGCACGGCCAGTGTCCAGGGAGGTGTGGCAGGAGCCCTCCCCTGGGAGGACCCAGGGGCTCCGGGTTCAGGGAGCCCAGCTGCTCCTCCCAAGGCCCCAGGGAAGTGAGCCTTCTTGCTGTGACCCCTCGGCTGACCACCTGTCCTTCCGTCCTGCCAGGACCCTCAGGATGAGCTAGGCCTGTCCTCCAACTGACCACTCTGAGTTGCCCAAAGGAGCAGCCCCCCAAAGGCATTAGGAAACTTGAGGCCCAGGCAAGAGGAACACGGGGTCTCACCTTCCAAACCAAGGCCGGGCCAGCCCATCCCTCCCTGGTGGAGCAGCCTGGCCAGCTGGCCAGCACCTGTATTCAAAGCCCTCACCTCTGCACCCCGAGTTTTCTCCAGACCCTTCCCATGAGATTGCCAAAGCAGAGAGGAAACGGGACTCAGTTTCCCTCGGTCTCCTCTGTGACCTCCCCAGCCCGCAAAACGCAAATACAGGTTTCACTGCCTCCAAATTTGCCTTTAGACTACTGCTTGAGGAGGAGTGGGAGACGGGCAGCTGTCCCTGCTTACAGACAGACTTCCGCAGAGCACTGTGCGCCCTTGGGCTTTGCTCTGCTTGTGCCAGTTTGCCCAGGGGCACAGAGCGCCCTGACTTCTTGGAAGGACTCCCTCGCAGCAGGAGGGACTTGGGGGGGTCTGAGGCCTTGGAGGCCGACTGAAGCTGAGTCTAGCGCTCCTTTTCTGAGTGAGCTTAGGCACTGCTTTGCCTGTTGGTTTATTCTCCCTGCAAAAGGGAGAGATTTATACTGAACAATCTCAAAGCTTAGTGTAAGCACGTCAAGGCTGGAAGGCATCATAAGCCTCTGAAAGACAAGGAACCCCAACATACAGACGGGTTGCATTAAAACAGTGGCCCCATCCCATGTGAAGTCAAGGTACCCTCGAGTGCAAAGAGGTGACGGTTCCCTGCGAGGAGCTGAGAAGGACGACCGAGCCGTCTCCAGCACTGGCACGTGACTGGTGCTGCAGCTCAGCAGCGAAGGCCTGCGCCCGCCCAGGCCAGTTGTCCCCAGCCACTGTGCTTAGAGCTCCTGTTTCTGCATCCCTAAGATGGCCGGCTGGAAGGACCACTGCCCGACACAGGCGGTCGCCATCGTTCCTCCAATCACAAGCCTCCTGTGCAGCAACCCGGGCACAGCTGCACCCAGCACCCGGTTTTACTAAAGAGGACACTAAGGCCCACAGAAGGCATCACGCTGGCCCAAAGCACTGGGTGCGGCTTCTCATTTCAGAGCTCATGCCGCGCCACGCGCTGAGATCTGCAGGAGACCCACAGCAGAGCCCCTGTCGTCCCAGCCGCTGGTTCTGAGGGCTGCAGTCCTGCGGCACAGACTGGCCCTGGGTTCACCGCACACACAGGGCAGCACACGCCTGAGTGGAGCGTATCCCATCCCTCCCGGGACCGTGCCTGGCTGAGGCTGCCCGTGGAGCGCCCTGGAGAGAGGCACTGCTGCAGAGGCGCTGCCTGGGGGCCCGGAGACGGCGGCACCTGGGACCTCGGGCTGCTGGCTCCTTCCTTCCACTCCCGAGTGGAACCATGCACCTCAGTGCTGGGGCAGACTGGGCTCCCACCTCCTCCCACAGGCTCCCACCCCCCACACACACTCCCACCCACCCACACACACAGGCTCCTCCACACACACAGGCTCCCACCCCCACATACAGGCTCCCACCCCCACACACACACACACAGGATCCACCCCCCCACACACTCCCACCCACACACACACACTCCCACCCGCCCACACACACAGGTTCCTCCACACACACAGGCTCCCACCCCCACACACAGGCTCCCACCCCCCCACACACAAAAAGGCTCCCACCCCCCCACACACACACACACAGGATCCACCCCCCCACACACTCCCACCCACCCACACACACACACACACACAGGATCCACCCCCCCACACACTCCCACACGCCCACACACACACACACACAGGATCCACCCACACACACACACACACAGGCTCCCACCCCCCACACACACACAGGCTCCCACCCCCCCACACACACACACAGGCTCCCACCCGCCCACACACACACACACAGGCTCCCACCCCCCCACACACACACACAGGCTCCCACCCGCCCACACACACAGGATCCACCCCCACACACACACACACAGGCTCCCACCCCCCCCACACACACACACAGGATTCACCCACACACACACACACAGGCTCCCACCCCCACACACACACACACAGGATTCACCCACACACACACACACAGGCTCCCACCCCCCCCCACACACACACAGGCTCCCACCCGCCCACACACACAGGATCCACCCCCACACACACACACACAGGCTCCCACCCCCCCACACACACAGGATCCACCCCACACACACACACAGGATCCACCCCCCCACACACACACACAGGCTCCCACCCCCCCACACACACAGGATCCACCCCACACACACACACAGGATCCACCCCCCCACACACACACACAGGCTCCCACCCCCCCACACACACACAGGATCCACCCCACACACACACACAGGATCCACCCCCCCACACACACACACAGGCTCCCACCCCCCCACACACACACAGGATCCACCCCCACACACACACACAGGATCCACCCCCACACACACACAGGTTCCCACCCCCCCACACACACAGGATCCACCCCACACACACACACAGGATCCACCCCCCCACACACACACACAGGATCCACCCCCCCACACACACACACAGGCTCCCACCCCCCCCCACACACACAGGATCCACCCCCACACACACACACAGGATCCACCCCCACACACACACAGGATCCACCCCACACACACACACAGGATCCACCCCCCCAACACACACACACAGGCTCCCACCCCCCCACACACACACAGGATCCACCCCCACACACACACACAGGATCCACCCCCACACACACACAGGATCCACCCCCCCACACACACACACAGGATCCACCCCCCCACACACACACACAGGCTCCCACCCCCCCACACACACACAGGATCCACCCCCACACACACACAGGTTCCCA
The DNA here is from genome assembly GCF_047511675.1 of Marmota flaviventris. Classification (NCBI taxonomy): domain Eukaryota; kingdom Metazoa; phylum Chordata; class Mammalia; order Rodentia; family Sciuridae; genus Marmota; species Marmota flaviventris. Next base: position 108,228,562 of record NC_092509.1, on the reverse strand, counting down.
CTGCCCCCGGCCCCCACACACGTTCCCCCAGGTGGCCTCCTGTTCTTCTCCACCTGTCTGCCCTGGGAGTTGCCCCCTGCCCCACCCACACTCCCTCAGAGTGCCCTGTCCAGGCAGGGTCAAAGTCTGGGTGAAGTGGACACGTAGGAGCTGCTGCACAATAGCCCTTGAGCTTTGACCTTCTTTAGACAGGAGCCCTTATTTCCCTGTCCGGGAAGCAGAGAATGCGGACTCATGGCCCGGGTTGCTAAGCCCGGGGAAGTCCTGAGTTGAGCACACTGGCAGTTTTCATAAGTCCTTGGGTCCTGCAAGTATTCTGCTATTTTCCTCCTGAGCAATAAAAGTGTGCCAAGGTCAAATTCCCCTTGGCCCTGTGCCAGGGCACAGACCTGGCAGCCCTCGACTCTGCCCTGTGGCTGGGGTCCTCGGCGGCCACATCTGGATGCAGTCTTTAGCTGGGAGGGCCTGAGCGTCTGTCTTCTCCACAGACAGGAAGTCAAGCCCTGGGAGGCGGCAGCGTCCCCACCGCCCTGTGTCTCTGCACTGCTGCCTCCTGCCTTTTCCTTGTGTAAGTTCAGCTGTGCCCACCTGCCCCTCAGGTCACCTGTGTGGAAGCTGCCAGCACCTTCCCGCCCCCAGGCGGGACGCCACAGATACAGCTGCCCCCACCCCCCAGCTGAGCTGCACCGGGAGGAGCCTGGGGCTCACCTGACACCCCACCTGTCCTGGGAGGGCCGTGGGCCAGCTGGGGACAGGGGGGCCACTGGCTAACTCCCTGGGAATAGCAGGAGCTGCTGTTGCAGCCCCCTGATAAGTGGGGCGAGCTGGTGTGGTAAGGAGCAGGCTGGCTCTTCTCTTGGCCCCAGGATACTCCCCCCGCTGCTGGTTTTCTGGTAATGCCTGAGCCCTTGCCACCAGGGAACTGAAAACCCTAAGGAGACTCCCAAGTCATCTGGCCCTCCTCACCCAGACTTTGACCCTGCCTGGACACTGAGGGAGTGTGGGCAGGGTAGGGGACAAGTCCCAGGGAAGACGGGTAGATGAGAAAATAAAGCCCAGAGAAGTTGAGCCACTCAACCAAGGGCAAACAGCCTGATCCAGACCCTCCCAGAGCAAGATTTCTGAAAAAAATAATCATGCAAGTTGTTCTCTGGGGGAAAAAAAGTGTTTTTTTGTTTTGTTTTTTAATTTCTGAGATCAGGGGATTTGGGAAATGGCACACTCCCATCCCCCTTCTTCTGTCTGTTCATTCTTCATTTGACAGATATTTGCTCAGTCTGACAGAGGGACCCATTTCAGGGATCTGGTCCAGCCTGGCAAAATGGAAGTGAGCCCCACAGTGCTCAGGCTTCGGGACCATCGCTGCCCCGCTACCTCGAGCCGCAGGAGCGTTGCTCGAGGCTGGCCGTCCACAGCGCTTTGCTGGCACTCCGGGCTGAGGCACGGCTGCGTCTTAAAACGTCAGCCTGGACAGGAAGGCTGGAAATGGACGGACGCAGGCCACAGGTGCAGGCTCTGTGCAGGAGAGAAACCGGGAGAGGAGGACGACGTCAGGGACAGCCCTCCAGGAGCCCCGGTCAGGCGGCCACCATCTGTCCTGCAGAGGGAGAGGACGACGCACCCCTCCTAGCAGGGCCCTGCCACACCGGCCCACCCAGCCGCCTCCACCACGCTGACCCCCCCTCGCCCTCCGGCTCCCCGGGGAGAACCCATTCTGTTCTGCAGACTGACGTTCAAATTCCCCCCTGGGCAATCGCGGAAGATCTAGGCAGGATCTTATTTTTTTAATAGGTTTTTTTAATTATGTGGAAAGGGTGGCTCCCTATCAATTAAGTCATGGTTCAACCCGTACAGCTGTCACTGGGGTCGTTAGAGTGAGTGAGTGGGATTGCTGCTGAAACAAGGTCACTTTCCATTAGGGAAACACTCCTAGTCGTCCGTGGGTCACGGCCGTCGCCCAGGAGTGCTGACTGAGTCGCTCCGTCAGCACCACCCACCAGCACCTCCCTCTTGGCAGAGAAGCCAGCAGGGAAGCAAACCACCAAGACGGGCACCTCACTCCTTGGACGGCTGTGCACCCCGGGCCAGGGCCACGCACCCTGAGACGCTGAACACGGACTCCACGGTCGTTAATACTTACCGCCAAGTTGCATGTGAACATTTTAAGGAATAAAATCCCATTTCCCCAGAAATACGATTCTAACTCCTGAGACGCTCCGTCTTGGTCTCGTCCGGGTGTCCTCTCCCACAGGTGAGCATCCTGTGCTGACGCCGCAGACTCCGACCCTCCCTCCAAGCTCCCGTCATCCTCCAGGGAGTAGTGAGTGGGAACTCGTACCAGGAGGCACTCAGGATCTCCAAGTCCTGGAGGAAAACAGGTGTAAGAAACACTCAGGGTGTTTAGGCACATTGGGTTTAAGGAAAGTAGGTTGTAGGTGATCAGAAGTCATGGAGAACACTAGATTCACAGCGGTTCCCCCGCAGACAGGCAAGAGCGCAAGCTAGGACTCTCACTCAAGGTCATCTGATCAGAGGGTGCCCCGGCTGGTCACAAAGGGGCACCCCTTTCTCATCTTCTCCTGACAAATTGCACCCCTCCCAGTTCCAAGCCCAAGGAAAGACGAGCTGACCATCATGTAGTCGCTGCCCGGCTGGGGGGAGGTCCCCACGGTCCCCATGCCTGCATGTTGGGGTCCAGCCTGGGTGGACCCTCCCTGTCCCTGTGTGAGGAGCTGGCAGGGACGCAGCACATGCTGACCTTCACACACACACACACTGAACCCGTCGTGTCCCCACCCCACATGCTGCCAAAGCCACCGAGCCCCACTCCCCCAGGACAGCAGCTTACCGGACACACACAGACCAGAAGAGGTGCGCCTCTCCCTCAGCCGGGCAGTCCCCCGGGCTGCTGACATCACAAAGGTGTCAACTGGCAACCTCACTGTCATGTGGCTCTCCCCTGGCTCCCCTTCACTTGCAAACGCAGGGAAAGGGTGAGACCTTTCAGAGCCGCCAAGTGGGCCAGCTTCCAGCAGCAGGCTGGGGCCGAGAGCCGCCGCGCTGGGCGGCAGGGCACCGGGCCTCGCATTTCAACTTCTGCTCAGCTCTCCTGTAATGGAAAATTGCTTCGCACAAAGCTAGAGTGTTACAGTTCCTTCCAGCATCCCTCCCCCACCCGCCCGGGGCAGCCTTCAGATCAGAGGACGGAGGGAGCCCAGGAAGTGGAACAAGGGCAGTCCTGGCTTCTTACTATGTCCCTGGCTTCGGGCGCGGGCCCCCGGTGGTTGCTCTTTTCCTTCGGAATGGGGCTGGTATCGGGGTCAAAGTGTCCAAATAACTGTCAGTGTCAAGCCCAGGAAGTGATCTGCACGGGCATGCAGTTAACAGAATACCCCCTCAACATCCCCCTGGACACCCGGAGGCTGTACTTGAACAACAACAAGCTCACTGACCTGCCAGCCATGCCCCTGGGACTCCTCAGCGACCTGGTCTACTTGGACTGCCAGAACAACCGGATCCGAGAGGTGATGGACTACACCTTCATCGGGGTCTTCAAGCTCATCTACCTTGACCTCAGCTCCAACAACCTGACCTCCATCTCCCCGTTCAGCTTCTCCGTGCTCAGCAACCTGGTGCAGCTGAGCATCGCCAACAACCCCCGTCTGCTGTCTCTCCACAAGTACACCTTCGCCAACACCAGCTCCCTGAGGCACCTGGACCTCAGGAACACCGGCCTGCAGACCCTGGACTACGAGGCCTTCCACCACCTCGCAGTGCTGCAGACCCTGCACCTGAGTGGAAACCCCTGGAAGTGCAACTGCTCCTTCCTGGACTTCGCCATCTACCTCATAGTGTCCCATCTGGACCACCCAGGTGAGCGCTCGTGGGCGTGGGGGAGAAGTGAGGAGGAGCAGCGGCTGGTCCCAGGAAGACCGTCAGGGTGGGCGAGTGCCGGACTGGGGGGCTGAGGCTCAGTGGGCAAGTTCTGAGCAGGAGTCCAAGGAGCTGAGCTCTGGTCAGCTTGCCCTCGCTAGTGGGCTGCCCTTGGAAAAGTCCTCACCCCTCTGAGCCTCGGGCTCCTGATTCACAGAGTGGGTACGTTGGTGTCCCCTAATATGCAGGGTTGTATCCTGGTGTGTGTGGAAAGTACCTCGGGGACGCTGCGCCCTTGGTGGACAGTGCTAGTCTGCATCCCTCAGGGGCTGAGTCTCTCCAGGCTCTGTCGGTCAGCTCCGTCATCATGGGCCACGGAGAGCCCGGTGGGTGCAGGATGCGTAGAAGGAAAGTTCAGCAAGGAAGGAGGGAGGCCTGGGGTGGGGGGGGGGACGGGAGTGGGCAGAAGAACTCACAAGGCAGCAGCGAGGAAGCAGCTCTGTGCAGATCCATGGGGACGGGTCACAGTGCTCGCTCTCCAGCAGGGAGATCCCGGGCTACAGGGGAGCCTCAGGTCCTAGTGGGAGGTCTCCAAGCGGGCCGTGACCACTCTGCCCTTGCCATGGCCCCTGTGGCTGCCCAGGGCCTCGTGCCCCCTCCTTGGGGGCTTCACTCTCCTGTCCTTGTCCTCCACCGTCCTCTCCACCAATAGCACGACAGTCCAGCGAGGTCAGAGCTCCCGAGAAGTGAGAGATAACTACCCACAGGAAGCCTGGAGCCACCCGTAGGAAGTTCCCCCACGTGGCCATGTGTTAGGAATGTCCCTAGCCAAGATGGCAGGCTTCAGAGGACGGGCAGAGGGAGCCCAGGGGGTGGGCAAGTATACCTGGCCCTCCTGCCCTCCAGGACATGTCACCAGATCTGCTGGCCAGGGCCTGGAGTAGCGGAGCAAGTGGGGACTCGGAGGTGAGCATGTTGTGGCCAGGTGCCTGACGCTGCTCCGGACACTCCAGCTTGAGCTGTAGAGTTCACCAGGAGACTCTTCAGACCACCTTCTGAACGGTCAGCCGTTCCCCTGGGCAGGCCGCCTGGCTTCTGTCCACCACCTCCTCCAAGAGCCAGAGACAGTCTCCTACTTCTGCCCACCGCTGTCTATGATGGTTTCTAGAAAGGGTCAGCGTCAGCCTCCTCCCGCAGTCCTGGTAGTTCCTAAAGGGCCCCTGTCGGGAGCCACCTCTCAGCCACGTGAGGACTCCTCTCCCGCCCTCCCCACCATACACACGGGTCTCCAGGGGCCTTCTGCCCTAGCTGGACAGAGCAGAGCCGCTGGCCCCTGGCCCTCCCCAAGCCTGCTGCTTTGGTCCTGCGCACTTCCCCTCTCAGACTGCGTTGTAGGCTGAGCCTTGGAACGTTCCGGTGGGCTACTCTGGCTACTCGACTGGATTCGGTCCATGGCTGAGCAGGTGATAGACCAGGTCTGTTTCCTGATGTTTGCAAGGGAACCAGAAGGGAATGCCCATCTTGCCAAGCTCACAAGTCCACAGGAATAAGGAGTGTGTCTCTCGGGGTCAACAAACCCTCCGTCCCCTGGCCAGGGGACCTGCACAGGCACCGGCAGCTGCTGCCGCTAGGTGGCCCGCGGGACCCCACCAGCCCACTTCATGAAGAAGCACAGCCTCGTGGCCCCAGGCCCCGTGGCTCCCATGCACCATTTTCACGTCTGTAAGACGTCGAGCCCTTGAGACAAACCCAAGAATAATTTACACTCTACACAGCTTTGCTGCTGGGACGGTTTTCTCACACACCACGTCACATTTCCTTTGAGTGTCACACTGACCCCTAAACTTTGTGCCCTCAGCCTTGGATGAGAAAGTAGACTAGCCCCGAATCACACAGCCAGTAAGTGGCAATAAAGTGACTTGAGATTTCAAATTCAGTTCTTTATTAGAGGCCATGTCCCTGCCACTGTGACAACATGCCGGAGACGATCTTCTGTAAAACAGGGAAGGTTTCTCTGGTCACAGTTTTGGAGGGGTCAGTTCAGTCAGTTGGCCTGCTCTGGGCCTGGGGAGGTGGCGCGGCACAGTGGGAGCGTGTGGCCCAGGGAGCGTCACCTTAGGGCAGCCCAGGACCAAGGGAAAGGAGAGAGCCGGCGTCCCCACTCCCCTCCAAGGACAGCCCCAGGACCCTTTCCTGCCCCCAAGGCCCAGCTCCTACAGGTCCACCACCTCCCAAAAGCACCAGGGGCTGGAGATGGAGCCTTTAACTCATGGCCTCGGGGCCTCGGAGCCAACACAGCAGGGTCTCTCTGTGGAACTAGGCCAGCTGTGAAACCCAGTCACCCTCTTTCCGTCAGTCGGTCCCGCAGTGACTGAGTCGCGGTGCGGGCCCCAGCAGGCAGCGCAGGCCCGGCAGCCCAAACGCCACGTCCTCTCCTCCACGGAGGCCCACACACCCAAGACGGCCTCGCTGGGGAAGACCAGCCACACGGCCTGGCGGGCTGCCACCCACCCGCAGGCCTCAGGGCTCAGTCTCGTGGGCCGCGTGCAGGCTGGCCCCTCCCTCCCCCACATCCAATCCCACACACACATGAACACACGTGCCCACGGCATGGACTCACACCAAGTGCAAAGGCATGCCCCATGTATGCACGCGTGCAAACCATACACATGGCATACAATGTGAGGTACAGGTACACACTCACACACTCACACACGGGCACAGACTGGAACCCAGAGCCAGATGTCCCCGGGGCCTCTCCGGCCCTCCAGCCAGACCTCCACACACGGGAGATCTCATTCCCTTCAACCTCATGGTGCGGCTCCTGGGGGAGCGTCCACTCGGGCGCATCCTTGGTGACTCTGACCCTGGTGGTCTGAACGTCTCTTTCACACTGGCTCTCAAAGTGGTGATCTCTGCCTTGTTCTAGAACAGAGCCCACCCCTCTCCCGGTACCCACGTTTCAGGATAGAGGAAGAACCGGTATCAAATGCGCTGAGCAACCTGGCTGTTTACACAGCGAACGCCAACTTAAAATGGCTCCCCTCAGTCGCGGGAGCTAGTGATCCGCAGCACGGGGAGCGCTAACCCGCGAGCGGCCTTGGGGACAGCGCAGTTGCCTGCCGTGTGTGCGCAGCCCTGGCAGAGCAAGGCAGGGAGAGCGAGCGGCTCCACGCCACCTGTTCCTCTGCTCACTGCCTACTGTGCACCAAGCGCGTGCTCAGGGGTGTCACGAGCCAGAGTCCTGGGGCTGTGCGGGAGAGTCGCAGAACTCCAGGTCACCACACGCACGTCCCAAGTTCCAGTCAGGCACAGCAGAACGAAACAGAGCAAAAATGACCTGACTGTGCCTAGACACGCACCTGGGCCAGCCTCCGCTACAGCCGTGGAGGACGGCCATGCACGGGCAGCCGAGCCCAGGGCAGGACTCTGGTCCTGCAGGGAAAGATGTGGGTTAGAACTCTGTCCCTGCTGCTCACTACCTGAGAGGACTCGGAGAAGTCACTCGACCTCTCTGAACTTCAGTGTCCTCATCTTTAAGACAGAGATAATAATAGAACCAACCCACCTAGGGCTGTCACAGTGAGAAATGAGTGTTCATGAGCCCCCGTCAGCTGTAGCCTGGCACAGCAGCGGCTCGTGCACAAACAGTGGTGGGACAAGGAGGTCAGGGGACGAGGGAGCCAAGCAGCCGAGTGGCCCCTGGTCAAGCAGGGGACTCACCAAGGCTCAGCAAGCTAGGGACCGGACCGAGGACAGCGCGCTCTCCCAGGAGGCAGGACCAGGTGCGGAAGGGGAGCAGCGGGAAATGTGATGTGGGAAGAGTTGGGGGTTAGATGATCATGAACACAGGGGTCCAGACCCAGTCAGCGCTGAGACTCGGGGCTGGACAGCAAGGGGGTGCTCCTGACTCCCCCGGTCTGAGCTCACAGCTCCACCTTTGAAAGTCCCTAATATTTAATGAACGAATAACAAAACTTGTAAAGAACGTCCCACTTCCAGAGGCAGGTAGAGGTGCAGGCGGCCCTGGGAGGTGGGGCAAGACGCCTGTCCCGCTGTGGGGGGCACTGTGACTCGACCTTGAGGGACAGAAGTCTCATGATTTAAGAATACTGAGAAAACCTCCCGACGCTGCCTGCCCCTGAGCCGAAATCACCCATCAGAGGTTCCCCCCTCTGAGTCCCAGAAGGTGTCAAGGTCTTGAAGAGGACCCTATGGAACCTCGGGGAGCCCTGGAAGAACCCAGAAGCCCCCTGGCCTTTATCAGCCCTGCCCACCCCAGGGGGAGGAGCCCGCTCTCGGGACACCTGACCAGCGGAGGGTGATTTGGCAAGAGGGAACCTTGGAGGGACAGAGGCCTTGGAAGGAAAGGGAGAGGGTGGAAAAGACGGGGGGCAACAACATGCCCTGTCCCATGTTGGCCCAGGGCGCCCCCTGCAGAGGGGTGAGAGAAAGTGAATGTTTGGTCCCCCTGTTCCAGCAAGAGGGTACGCTGACACTTGCCCAAATCGGGCAGAGATATGGTGCTGTCGTCGTTGAGGGTCTGAGTCAGAAGAGACCCCCAATGTGCCCTCACCAGATATGCTGAGAAGAGTCCGTCCCCAGGAGCCACATCCTCACTCTCCCCAGCCAGGGCGGGGCGGGGCGCTCCCTGCGCCAAGCAGCACAGGGTTAAAACACACCCACACATCCATTTCCTTTTTAGCCCAGGTCAGCAAGTAGGGGAACAGATTCCTGGCCAAAGCTGTGATTTTCCAGTCCCTGGTGCCGTCTGAAGGTGAGCGAGGCAGTGAGCGTTCTCTGGCAGGACAGGGTCCGATGCTTCTCAGCAGGCTCTTAAAAGCATCCGCGACTCTGAGCTCCTGGACTTAAGGGATCTGGCTCCCACATCCGTGTCCCTCCATCCCCGAAGTCTGTCCAGCAGATGTTTCTGCACTAGTAGGAACCATTTACATACGTGGCCTCCCAAGCAGTAGCCACTGGCCACATGTGACTATGGTGCTCTTGAAATTTACCTAGTACAACTGGGGCATTTGTAATTCCACTTCATTTCAATTCCTGTAAATGCCACTCAAGGTGGTAGCTACCACGGTGGTCAGAGAAGCCCCTGCCATGGGGTGCCAAAGCTGGGCTTGCAGGGCCCAGCATCCTCCAGGTAAGCCCCATGTGGACAAGTCCTGACATGCATACTCAATGTCTCTCCAGGGTCATGATGCTCCTTATTTCCTGAGGCGTCCCAGCCTATTCAGTGTGAGATGTTTTTGTAGCTCACCTTGTGTCCAGCATTGTCACATGACGCTGGGGAGGTCTGATCCCAGAGGAAGTCATGATCCTGTCTTCCTGTAGAACATACAGGGCTCCAAGAGATGTGACATTGGGGTGACAGCCAGGAAGCTCTGTCCTAGTCTCAGCAAAGCCACGGTGTGATTTGGGGAAAGTTATGTCCTGGTCAAGTCTCACTTTTCTTTAGAATAAGGGAGCAGGATCCGATGTCTCTGAGTCTCCTTGTACTGGTAGGTTAAGGACTTAGATATACAAGGAAGACACACGTGATGTAAGAGGAGAGCAGCAGTCAGCAGACAGGGTCCCAGAGAGTGTGGCGAGCTGGCACCCAGGTGGAGGTCTCCTGGAAGAGGCTTTGGCTGCAGAGTTAGGAAGGGCACTGGGGAAGGAGAGGCCTCGGAGGCCTGCACTCTCCTCCTCCCGCCGTGAGCGCCCTGGGGAGGTGGAACACAGCCCCGTGGTGGGTCTCTGTGCCCCTGACTGCTCCACTGCTCAGACATTGGTCCTCAACCTCCAGCGAACACGAGGACCCTGGGCTCATCGCCTGTGATTGGGATTCAGTGAGCGGCCAGTACAAGTGCCCTTAGACCAGCTTCCAGAAACCCTGGGCCATGTCCTGTGCTCCCCAGCTCAGGAGCAGCTCCCACTGCTGAGCAAAGTGATTCTCACTGAGATGCTAATGGATGGTCATGTTCTGAAACGTCTGCTCCGACAGTCACGGTTTGACCGGGAATAACAACCAACGGTGATAACGCAAAAGCGCCAGGCTACCAGGGGTCAAGAGGGGCAGTGTGAGGCCAGAGGGTCCCTCTGTGTCACTCGTAAATCACAGTCCTGAGGCAGCCCTGAGGTGGGGCCCAAACAGCAAGGAGGGGCCTGGGCACAGTGCCACAGAGGCAGGCGGGGGACAAAGCCACGCAGGGACATCTGCAGGGAGCAGATGGGCTGGGTCATGTGCTGCTGAGGGTCCAAGTCCTCTCGAGGGCATTTTGAGCAGGGAACATCCTAGTTTCACTCCAAGGCTACCACATCCCATGCTCAAGACTGCTGTAATAGGACAATGGCCCCGTTTCAACCCACCAAGTACAAAGTCACCCACAACTGCCAAAACGCAGATTCCCAGAATGAATTCAGGTCCTTGCACGATTCCACCATGAGTGCCAGCGTCTCCTCCATCAGGAAATTGATATGAAGGCCAGAGGCCAACACACAGAGAACCGCCGGGCAGCAAGGAGCTGCAGGCTGCCCGGGGCTCCGCCACCTGGTTCCTGTGCCCTCCAGCAAACTCCCTGGCCTCCTGGCCCCTGCAGAAGGCTGGAGGGCAGCCTCCGGGGAGAGCCAGGAGCCCAGACATCCCAAACCCAGGGGGGGCGGGAGGGGCATGGTGTGTGTTCAGGAGGGTCCCGGGCAGGCTGACACACTCCCAGGCAGGTCCCCGTGTTCCTCCAGCTCAGATTCCTCAGACCTACACACGGCCCCGGGGCGCCCAACATTGCTGGGCCTCGGGAAAGCAGCAGGGTAAGGCTGAGGAGCCAACCTCACCCTCTGCCCCTCGAGGAGGAGGGCTCCGGCCTGGGGGACCTGGCAGAGAGCGGATGCCAGGTAAAGGGAGCGGGTCGGCCTGGCGGGGTGTTGAGCGACTTCCCGGGTCACCTGCTCCGGGGTCTGGCAGGTCCAGCACTAGTGCCAGAGGGGACTCCCGCAGGCCTCGGGTAGAGAGCAGGAGGCCTCAAGAGGTCCCCAGGAAGCTGTGCCAGGTGGTCCCTGTACTCCCTGACTTAGGCACAAGCCCAGGTAACCAGTAAGTCTGCATTACTTTCTCGGATGGACTGGCAGCTCCAGGAGAGCGTGTCCGTGTGTCTGGAAACTCACACAAGATGCCTAGAGCCAACTCACTAACCCCTCGCAGGCACACCCCAACAGCCCGAGGACTGGTGGCACCCCCCAAAGAACCCAGCCTCGGGCACACAGACCTCTAGGGACATGGGCCCCTCTTGAGGCAGGGACAGTGAGGAGGTGGGGGAAGCTGAGCCCCACTGTGAGCTGTGGAGAGGGAGGGTCCTGCGGGTCAGCAACCATCCGCATGTTCTGACCTGAAATGCAGAGTAGAGGACAGACGCGGTGCGGTTCTCAGCTGGGGTCACCATCCGCAGGGAGTCTGGAGGAGGGGAGGGACCTCACAGTGACAACCTAGGCCACAGCACTTACCCGGTGCTGGTCAGGCACAGTGCCTTTGGCCGCTAATTCATCCAATTAAAACTGTTACGACGGGACTCGAGGTCCCGTGGGACAAGCCCTTGTCATTTCCAGTGTGTCTTCTAACAGCCAAGAGGCTCTGGCCCGGGCATTTGGCAGGGCGGGGTATGGGCATCATCACCCAGTGGGTGTCACCGTGGCCAAGGCGCCCAGCCCGGCTCCCGAGTGCGCTCATTGCTGACCGGTCACTGAGGCCAGGAAGACGGTGACTGGGAGCAGGCGGGGGTCCAGGCGCTGAGCGGGAAGGGAGGCCCTCTGTGAGGGCGGGACTTTCATGTGTGATTCCAGCTGAAGGTGGGAGGCAGGCAAGGGGGGAGGGGACGCCCTGTTCTGCCTGGCCCTGGGAGCGGTGGCACTGCCAGCCAGCAAGGCTTCTGACATACCCGTTCTCCGCTGCGTAGCTTTTCAGAGCGTGTGACTGGTCGAGGAGCACGCCCAGCTCTAAGCCGCACTGACGGCAACTTGAGGTCTCTCTAGCTCCCAAGGTCCCGCCTGCCGCAGTGGCTCACCTCTCACCACACCTGCTCTCAAGGTGGCAGCAGAGGTGCCCTGGGTAGGATGAAGTCATCTCAAGGCTTCACACTGTGACCTTCTCTCCTGCTGAGATTCTAACACACCAGAAGGGGTCACAGGAAAGAGGGACCCCCTGAACCGGCATGCCACAGGCCGGGCCCGGAGCCTGAACACCTGTGAGCAGGGAGATGCCACGGAACCCACGAATCATGTCCAACCTTCGAGACTCGGCGCTGCCCATCCAAAGGGGAATCCTGGGCCCCAGGCAAAGCTGGGTTTGTCCAGGTCCCGGCGACTTGGGCTTCTGCAAATACAGCTCTGCCTGGTAGGTTCGAAGACACCGAGGGACTAGACAGCGCAGCGGTGTCGTCTCTAGGGCCAGTCGTGGATACTCCAGGCTCGTGGGTCTCGGCTCCAACCACCGGATTCTGTCACTGGCACAAAAGCAGCCTTAGAAAGCACCCACAGGAACGGCAGTGACGGTGTCCAGTGGAACTCCATGACGGAAGCAGGTGGCCGCTGGCTGCCCACGGGCGGGAGCTGAACCCTACGTTCACCAGCTTGGGACGACGGCCGGGGGTGAGGAGGGGCAGCTCCAGGTGGGCAGAGGTAGCGGCCCATCTGGACCAGAGGCGCCCGGAGGACCATGCCCGAGGCTGGCCGGGTGGCCGGGTGGTGATGGAGATAGGCTGCCAGCAGAGGCTCCCCGCTGGGGAGCCCCTCCTCTGGACCACCCCAGAATAAACAACGCCTCCAAATTTCAGCTGGGACTCTGCCCTAACCGCAGACCAAAGACACGGAGGTTAAGCTGAAGGAGCTCTGACCAGTAACCACCCGTCCTCGTGTTCACATTGGACAGACTTCCCTGGAGCACTGGCCGGGCACCAGGCCCTGGGACACAAAGGTGGCTGAAAACGTCCTCTGCTGGCTAACAGCTCCGTGCAGTAATGGTGGGTAAGGACCCCTCTGCACCAGTGTGACAGTGGCTCTTCCACCCACACTTGCTCCTCCCCCACATCACAGAGGACAGAGGAGGTGTCCTTCCCAAGTCAAGGTGGACCCTTCATTTGGTCCTGGAGACCACTCACTCCCCCTGCTAGGGACTTCACACCCCCAGCTCACTGCGTCCTTCCCAGACTGCCATGGCGCGGGTGGTGACTGGTGTTCGCCTGGTGTGGACTAACCCAAGGTGGTGGGACGGGGGCTGACCCACCTGGTCCCTGTCCTCCAGCTGAGCAGCGTGTCATCGGCAGGAGCCAAGGCTGGTGATGACAAGTACGTTCAACGCCCCGAGCTCCGTCTGTATTCGACACACACAGGACACCACAGGGGACAGAAGAGACAGAAGTGCACATCCTCAGAGCTCACGGCAAGAAGGCAGGTGAAGAGGCGGCAACCCCGTTCCTTTGATGGACGCAGGATCCATCGGAGTAAGAAGGGGAGGAGCCTGCACCTCTGCTGGGCTCCTGAGGAGTGGGGCATCGGTCTCCTCTGGGTTCAGGGGGAAGCTGACAAAGGCTTAGCCAATAGAAAGTGGGATCTGGAGAGTCACTGCAGGTGACAACCAGGGAGGCCTTCCCGTGGCACGCTCTCACTGTACAGTGCCCCCGGTCAGCCCAGAGGATTCCTGGGCAAGCGCAGGGGCGGGGACCCCCAGGAGGGCCTGCCTTCTCCAGGCACCAAGCCCTGGGGAACCCTCAGCAGAGGCCTGCCCAGAACTGGGGTCCCTTCTGCAGGCCACGGAGGGCAGCGGCTCCTTCTCACCCGGGGCTCCAGGCTGCGCTCTGGAGGAGAGCCCCTGATGAGGCTGGCTGTGCGCCCCAGAGACTCGTTCCTCCTGGCACCTTATCTCAGGAGCACGTGTTTTCTGCCTGTGAGCACCATGCTGTGTGCAGAAATGCACAAAGCACCAGTTTGTGATTCCTGAGTAATATTTGCAAGAAGTCAGACATTATGACATCTGTCATCGTGCCTGGAAGCATTAACTGGGCAGACGCCCTGGACCTGCTGGAGAGAGGCTGCAGGAACAGAGCTCGCGGGGCCTGCATGCAGGTCTCGTGTGAATGAAGTTCCTGGTGTTGTACAGTGCACTGTGTGCACAACAGTGCCTGGTGACCCTCTGTGACAGACAGGGAAGTCAAGAGCGCCAGAGAGGGAAGGGCTGGTCATAGTTGATTCATTCCACAGCGTGGGAACGTTTGAGCCTAGCTGTGGGTGGTGCACAGTTCAACCTAGAGCTGAACATTGCTAAGTACCTCACATGATAACTAGCAATATCCAGGGCTCCAGGATCAGTAGATGGGTGTTTGATCTCCAAAGCCAGCATCGGGATAGAAAAAGAATGTACAGCTAACAAGCTACAGAAAAGGAAATGAAATCATAAACAAGAAGCCGAGAAGGAGGAGGGAGGGCAGGACAGCAAACCTGAGGAATGAGAGGCCAACCCAAGCACATCAGCAAAGCCACATCGAGGGTCAGAGTTCGCATCCTAAACACAGCCCAGCTTCATGCTGCTTCAAATACGAGCTGAACGCAGGACGTCGACAGAGTGAAGGGTGCAGAGGGTGCACAAGGCAGGTGCTGAGGAGCCTCTGTGCGGCCACACCCAGGTCCAAAGCAGAACCCTCGATGGCAAGAAGCGTCACGGGAGAGAAGGACGCTGCTCGGTGCTTGAAGGAAACCCCCAAGGAGACAGAAGCCCCAGCTCTCTGTATCTCTAGTGATATCGCTTCCAAATGTGCAAAGCTAAGTGGGCAGAAGTGTCCAAAAGAGACGGACCCACTCATGGGACAACAGACGACTGACAGGCACGGTGACCATGAGACCGGAGACGTTCACAGGTGAAAGCCACAGAGACAGGAGGTCTGTGCCCCGCACGGACACACAGACCCACGCACCCCACAGAGGCAGACCTGTGTTCAGAGCATAAGGAAAATCCACTAAAAGTGGCCTATGCTCACCCACCAAGCAAGTCTCCAAGAAGTTTCAAAGGATCAAACAGTAGAATTTAACTAGAATCCAATAATAAAAAACGTTACGAGCAAATCCCCAAATATTTACAAATTAAGAACTTAGGCAACGCGTGAGAGCTCTGATTAACAGGAACAAGGGTGTCCGCCGCGGTGCACGCCTTCAAGAGCTCAAGGTCTGTGGGGGAAAGGCGCACGTGTGCAGAGCCGTTGTGCTGGGTGGGCAGGGCTGAGTGCGGACCGGACCGGGAAGCTAGGAGGCTTTGCGCATGCTGGGCAGGGGGACAGCTCAAGTCCTCAGAGCTGAGGATTATGGCGGGAAAGACCTCGGAGGAGGAGACACGCTGAGGCTAAGCCTTGAGGAGTGGAGGAGCGTGCTGAGGCAGAGTGTGCAGAAAGCGGCTGGAGCACAGGGCGGTGGGAGGAGGCCGCTGCAGGCGAGCTCAGGAAGACGGAGCCATGGACGCACAGCCCAGGCAGAATGCCAAAGCGACAAGGGGCAGCTGAGGGCCCCACTGAAAGGCCAGGTGGTCTGGATGTCACTTTGAGCCCCACGGAGAGTCAGAGGAGGGTTGGAGCCAGGGTAAGCCCTGGGGGAAGCGAACTGGCAGGAGCATGGGGAACAAACCAGGAGGCGGGAGAGAGCCCAAACCCTGGCAGCAGGAAAACCCAGGCCTCCCTCCCGACAGAGCCACCCACAGCCCCCTGAGCAGCAGCCTAACAATGCACTAAATCACTGCCTCATCGCGCCCTTCGAAGTTAATGCTCCAAAATGGGAAATGTGTGTTGAATGTTTAGTCTCATCTGCGCCACCCAAGCCCTAATTTAAAAGCTAAATCTTTTTTAAAATAGAATGAGACAAACCCCTTAGACACAGCTCAGACCCTCGGAGTCCCACGTTTTTCTTTTGCAAATACACCTTTTCTTGCATATCCTGTGTCTCTGGCAGTGTGGGCCCGTGACCTGAGCCTCTCTCGATGGAATCCCAAGCAGTTCCCAAAGCTTCTGGCCCCCTTCCCAAGCCTCCTGGGTAGAGCCCACCAGCCCTGGAGCCAGGCTGGCTGGAAAGGGACTCCGGGCATGACTGTGTCCCTTCCCCTCATGTCCCTTGTCCCTTCCCTCCCCTCGGGTGCTCTCCCTGCTGGTCCATGCCCCTCCAGAGAGCACCCTCCCCTCCCCTCCCTCCCCTCCCCTCCCCTCCCTCCCCTCCCTCCCCTCCCCTCCCCTCCCTCCCCTCCCTCCCCTTCCCTCCCCTCCCCTCCCCTCCCTCCCCTCCCTCCCCTCTCCTCCCTTCCCCTCCCTCCCCTCCCCTCCCCTCCCCTCCCCTCCTCTCCTCTCCTCTCCTCCCCTCTGGGGTTGTGGCAAACGGAGCATGTTGGGCTGTCCCGGGCTGGCTTCCCTCCACAGTGAGGCCCAACAACATGGCTGGCCTCCCATGGTCGTCCTGGGGGACGTCACTGAGGTACTGGCAGAGTCGAGGTCCCAGTGGAGCAGACTTGCTCTCTCCCCTCGCCCAAACCAGCGCCCTCCCCAGCCTACTCCTGTCCCCTCGCACTTCTCTGATTCTCCTCTTCTGGCTCCGGCTGGGGTGTCCCCAAGTGGGCCTGTTTCCCTCACTTCCTGGGTCACCAGGCACATCCATGCTCCCACGCGGCCAGCCCCTGCCCCACGTTTGGAGGCAGCTCCCCACTGCGGTGTCTTCTGATGGAAGCTCCCACTAAGCAGAGCAGCTTAGTGGGTTCTCGTCTTCGTCTCCTGCCTGGGTCCGGGGCTCTCTGGAGCCGGGTGAAACCTCCTGAGTCTCTATTTCTTTATTTGCAAAACAAGGGTGATTTGTGCCTCGAGGCTTCTGGAAGAATTAAGTGGGGTCTGGGCTGGGGCTCAGAGGCAGAGCAAGTGGTGAAGTTTAGGATATATTAGCTGCTATTATGATTCTGACTGTGGTTATCTCAGCCCGGGCCCAAACATGCACAGATGAGCACCCACATAAGCACCTTGCATCAGCAGGGTGGACTGAGTGGGCTAGAAAGGCGCAGGGCTGGGGCAGCGCTCCGGGGACTCTGCACAGAGCCTGCCTCTCCCTGCCTGTCAGTCCTGCACACTTCGCTCAGGGTAGTATCCGTCTTTGCCTGGCAAGACAAGAAGTGGGATCCAGAGACATAGCCAAGAAGCCTTCAAAGTTTGCAGAAGTAGCATGTGACAGAGTCCAGATGGAGCCCTGGGGTATCCAGCCCCAGAACCCCTTCTCCTTTCGCCACCTACTGACGTCTGCGTGCTGGATGTGAGGAGGTCTCGGAGGAGTACCAGGGAGGTGAGTGCACTGCTGGAAAGGACTGGAGACTCCTGCCGGGCCTGTGGGCGGCCAGCGAGTGTGAATACCACGGAGGGGGGGAGCTGCCTCTGGTGGGACCCTGTCTCCTGAGCCCCCCGACTTCTCCTGGGGAGACGCACTGAGACATTTTCCAGGAATGTCGCCCCTCCTGGAGCTGAGGCAGCGGTTTGTGTTGCTCTTAGGTGGTGCTGACGGCCTCTGCTGGGCTCAGGCACAGGTGAAGAGAGGGACAGGGGACCTGGGGAAAGGAGGGGCAGGAAGAGAGACAGGGAGGAGAGGGAGACAGCAAGACTCACAGGGCTGGCGAGTTCCGGCTCCATGACAGCTGGTGCACTCATGGTCCCCGTCTGGCCCTGGGGTCTCTCCCTCCCTGAGGACCCTCAAAAACCCCTCTTTGTGTCCTGAGTGCACCGGCCTGGAAGAAGAAGCCGTCCAGGCACAGGCTTTGAAAACTGTGATGTGCCACCAAATGCCTGGGATTGTGTTGACATGCGATTCCGAGTCCCAGGCCTGCGAGGGGCCTGAGGCTCTGCATTCCTGAGAGGGTCCACACTAAGTAGCGGGGCCCGGCACCCCGGGTCCCCTCAGGAATTCTGCTCTTTCATCTCCCCCCACCCTGTGCTTCTCTTCACAGATGACCAAAATGCCACGTGCATGAAGCCCACGGAGCTGCGAGGGTGGCCCATCTCGCAGGTGGGGAACCCGCTGCGCTACATGTGCCTCACCCACCTGGACCGCCGGGACTACATCTTCCTGCTGCTCATCGGCTTCTGCATCTTCGCTGCGGGCACCGTGGCCGCCTGGCTCACAGGCGTGTGTGCCGTGCTCTACCAGAATGCCCGCCGCAAGTCCAGCGAGGACGAGGCGGACGACGAGGCCGGGCACAAGGTGGAGGTCGGCCGGCGCATCTTCCAAACCAGCGTCACCTCGAGCCACACGGCGTTCCCTCACCTCATCTAGCTGCCAGGACCCCCTCCCGCTGCGCCCAGGCTCCCTGACGCCCTCCGCCCCCTCTCTCTGCCGTGGAGCAGCCTCCGGGACTGAAGCTTTCTAGTAAAATAAATAGTTTGCTGGTCATTCCACAGTGGTCCCTTCCTGCGCTGCCAACCCCAGCCACCTCCCCGAGCTCAGCAGGCAGGGGGGAACAGCACAGAGAAACAGGGGCACGTGCCGGGGAAGCCCCCAGTCAGCGGGCCCATGTTCGGTGAGCACCCTCCACATCCCAGACCAACTTCCCAAACCAGCTTCAGCAAGGAGGGATACAAGAAGCACAAGATCTAGGCCCCTCCCCAAGAGCAAGCAGCTAGCGGGTCAGGATGTCCCCAAGTGCCCAGCCCTGCACTCCAGCTCTCCGTCATTAAGGACCCTACAGTCTTAATACGCTTGAACAGTGAAAATCCCAGACTGGGCACCCCGTGGTGACCCCACTGGAAAGTAGCACAGCCCCCCAGAGACCCCTTCTCTCCTGTCGCAATCTGCCTCTCTGGGAAACACGGAGCAACAGGACCCAGAGGTCGTCACACAAGCCGTGGACAAAACCACAGTGTGGGCACACAGAGGTGGCCACCACTCGTCCACCCTTACCACACCCAGCACCGTGCCCAGCTTCAGACACATCCCTCTTCGGTGGCCAAGTTCGGTGGCCACGGCTTCCCTGGTGTCCCGAGGCTCAGAGGCTGGCCACCAGCTGGAAGCCACACGGGAAGCGGGCCAGGCTGGAGTTGGGTGGCCAAGGGAGCAGTGTGGACTCCAGCCTGGCCCAGCTCTCAGGGCAGCTCAAAGAAGGGCAGGGACAGAGGAGGGCAGGGCTGAGCCGGTCACACACCCAGAGCAGGTCTCTTTTTCTCTTACCTGATCAGTGGTTCTCATATCAAGCTCAGAGCGAAGTCCCCACCCATGGAGCCGGCTGTCCATGACCCCAGACCTGTTGTGTTGTCTGGTCTTGTGTGAGGTGCTGGGGATGGAACCCAGGGCCTCGTGCAGCTGGGCCACCCGCAGGCCGCCTGCGCTCTCTCCAGCTCCACTGTGACAGCACGCCCTCAGTCAGGACCCCCCATCCTGTGGCGCGTGCTTCCTAGATGGGTCCTGGGCAGGAGCGGGTTCCCAGCCCTACGCTGTACTTACCACTTGTGAACCTGGTCCTCCGCCTGTGGTGGTGGCCCTGCGGGCAGAGGCCATCTGCCCCGGTCTTCCCTCTCCACACAGCACGTAGGTGGTGGCTCACGCCAAGGAGGCTCCGTGTTGACTCTGCAGTCTGCAAGTCCCTGCTCTGTGTCCTGAGGTGAGGGGCCCTGGGGACAAGCATTTGCCTTCTGTGTGGCTCGGCTTATTCATCTGTTCATGGCAGTCATTACAGGCTTAAGTCACATGGGGAAATGGTGAGGAAAATGAATATGGCTTATAATAGGAATCATTTGAATAACTTATGGCATAATCCAGACTTACAGAAAAGCTACAGAGACAGCATCGAGGGTTCCCACAGCCCTCACCCAGTTTCCCCTAATGCTACCCACACTCCAATGTTACCTTAGCCAAAACTGACCAGCTTGTATGGGAATGCCACTCTCAACTAACACTGGACACTTATAAGCACACGTGTGTGTGCGTGTGTCTGCACGCATGTGTGCATGCCTGTGTGTGTGTGCTTGTGTGTGCCTACGTCATGTGTGCAAGTGTCCTGTGTGCACAGGTGTGTGCATGAGTCTGTGTGTGCATGAGCTCACTGCATCCTGGTAACCCGGGAGGAAGGTACTACTATATTCCCATCAGATTACGAAATGAGACGTTAAGTGACTTGCTAAGTATTCCACAGCTGGTAAGGCCAGGAGTCACCCAGCTGTGGCCAGTCACACCACGGGGGCGCTCTCCGTGGGGAGTCTGAGCACCCAGACGCCTTGACAAACGAACCTGGAGTGTGGTTCCTCACAGGAGCCAACACCCGAGATCGTGCCTGGACCTTCCCCAGCAGCCTCCTCCCTGCAAGGACTCAAACCAGAGAACAAGGAGCATCCAGCTGCCTGAGGGGCCACGGGAGGAGGGGGACGAGCCACAGAGCCCAGGTGCCGCCTGCCTTGCGGAGACCAGGAAGCCCACGGCCTCGGGTGGAGAGGTGAGGCGGGGTAGGCAGTGCGCTTGGAGCCGAGCGAACCCCGGAGGCCCCTCTCCAGGAGGCAGTGGGGCCTGGAAGGCTTCCCAGAGCAAGGGGCTTGAGGGGAGGTGGGTACCCAGCAGGTGGCTAAGAAGGGGGTGGCAGGGAGCCCTCTGAGCATTGCAGTCCTGGGGTGGGAAAGAGCCTGATCCTTTCTGTGGCTGGGAGGCTGGGCAGCCCTCCTGCACCCTGAGGCTGGGCGCAGGGCGTGGCCTCAGAGGTCCACCCCAGGGCAGAACTCAGTGGCTGCCAGGGCCTGGAAGCGCCCATGTCACTTCCTCAGGCAGTTCCGTGGCCCCACCTTGCTGTGAGGAAGGGGGTCTGTGTTCCAGGAAAATAGAATGCTGTGGTGCACCGGGTCGCCTCACCCACCCCAGCAGGGAGCTCGACGCCCGGAACCCGTGCCAGCGTTCAGGCTTGGGAATGGTGTCATCCTCTCGGGGTGTGATCTCGGCGCCACGAAGACAAGAAAGAACACAAGCAAGGTCCCTCTGGGCTGTACTGCGGAGGCAGAGGGAGGCGAGACCAGATACCTCAGTGTCAATGAGGGCGATGGGCCGAGGCCCGGTGGGGAACGAGGAGGCCAGGTGAATTCAGAGGTGGCGTCAGGGTGGTCGGCAGGAGCACCCGAGTGACCGGACCTGGGCAGGAGGATGACTGGGGGCGGGGCACACTCTGGTCTGTGCAGCAGTGGCTGGAGGCACAGGTCATGGGGGCCGAAGGAGCCGGGCAGCAGGCTGGACACAGGGACCAGCGGAGCAAGGAGGCCTGGGGAAGAGGAAGGCACGGGGCGGGGTCGGCCCCTCCTCTGCAGTGGACAGTGGACTGTGCCTAACCAGACGGCCAGGTAGCAGCAGTCTGTGCAGATGCTCTGGCGATGAGCTGAGGGACAACAGCCAGATGCATTTTAAGTGTTGCCTCTGGAGAGGGAAGAGTAAGGTCCCAAAGGACAGGGACGGTGAGCTTCATGACAAAGCCGTGAAGCGGCGGCTCCACGTGACAGTGTGCGTTCCATGGAGTGATGTGGGAGGCCACACTGGTGGAGGTGCCGCGGCTCCCTCCAGAAGCAGCCCAGGCCCACGAGGGCCGCGCCCCACCACGGGCAGGGCCCCGCCACAGCTCGGCAGCACTCGTTCCCCCGCCACGCCTCTCCACCGACACTGGCTCCTGACCTAGGTCCCAGGAGAATCCAGGAGGGCTTTCCAGGGGACACCATGGCTGGCCTCGATCCTGAGACATCCAGGATCACACAGGAAGGCCTTTCAGAAGGAGGTGAGGACGGAGGCTTGGGGACAGGAGAGCTGGGGATAGCCATGGTCCCTCTGCAGCCTGAGAGACGACACAAGTCACTAGAGGAGGGGGACAGACCCATCGGGCAGCTCGTGAAGCTATCTGCTGAGGGTTTCTCCAGATAAGGTCCTTCTGCAGCAGGGTCCCGTGGGCTCTCAGTCCTCCGCACCCACAGGGGGGACAGGCCGGCAATCCTCTGCATGTTATGAGTTCTCCACTGGATCTCTTTGTTTTTTTTAGTTGTAGTTGGACGCATACCTTTATGTTACTTACTTATTTTTATGTGGTGCTGAGGATCCAACCCAGCACCTCGCGTGTGCTAGGCGAGCGCTCTACCACTGAGCCACAGCCCAGCCCCACCCCACCCCCCGCCCCCGAATCTTATTCACCTGAAATTTGAGAAACGCTGGTTGAGGAAGAGGATAGTCCTAAATAAGGCAGGACTGTGTAAACGGGAAGGAGGAATGGCCGTCAGACCCAGGGCCCCCAAGCTGCCTGGGCCAACAAGCCGGGTCAAGGGACCTTGTAGGTGGTGGGGACACAGGGCCCTACAGCTCCTGCTACCTTCCTGTCTTTCTTGCCTTGGTAAAAGGCTCCCACGTCACCAGATACGGCGGAAAGTCCTGACTCAAGCTTCAACGTGGGATTGGAAGAAGTCAATTCCACGCTTGGGTCTCAGTTTCCCCAACTGTAAAACAAGGTGGTTGGACTAGGTCACCACCAGAGCCACCTGTAATCTAACCTGCTAAAAACAGCAGCGGGCAATATCCAGAACACATGAGGAACTCCTGCAAATCAAGAAGAAAAACACAGAAGCCAGATAGAAAAACGGGCCTAAGAATATGAACAGGCGATTTGTGGAAGGAGCCCCCCAGACTGGCAAGCCCTCCGAGAGGCTCTCATTTTCTTAGTGATCAGAGAAATACAAACTACAACAAGAGGTGCCCACTTAGTCCTGTACAGTCAGCAACAGGGGACCTGGGTGATGGTGGTGCACTGGGCTGCAGGAAGCCCGAGTGGCTGAAGGACCCAGGCAGACACAGCAGCTGGAGAGAGCTCTGGCTTCCTAAGTCGCATTCGGGCCCCTGTGGCCCAGCCGGTGCACTCCACCCTGGTGCCGCCCCCCACAGAAATGAGCACAGGAGTCCCAGTGGAGCACACCTGCGCACATCCCCGGCAACAGGACTGGCCACGGCAGGGAGCTGGAAGAGCCACCCCGTGAGACGTGGAGCGCCGGAGAGCAGTGAGAAGGGCCAGCTGGGTGCACCTCTCACCTGGATGGACTCAGGCTGGACAAAAGGAGAACTGAGGGGAACCGACAGCACTCTGCCCCAGGCGGCCCCTCCCTCACGCCCTGAGGCCTGCGCCACCTGCCTTCACCTAGTCATCAGCAGCTTTTCCTGTGGCCATCGCTCACCCTGCCCCGGCCACACCGGCCCTCACCCAGTCCCTCACCTGGTTACTCCAGTCCCTCCCTCTGCTCAACTTTCAACCTGACAATCATTAGAAGTGACGCATGAGTCACACAGAGGCTCGAAGGTGACAGGTGTCCACCCCTTCCCACTGGAAGGCAGCCCCTGAGCAGCAGCTGGACCTGTTCACTGACGTCTCCCAGCGCCCAGAGCAGAGTCTGCCGCCAGGGCACTAAGTAAATGTGCTTTTAGACACACTTCATCTGCAAGGGAACGGCGATGACGGGGGTGCAGGACTAAGTCAAGCAAGAGGGGGGTGGGGCACCAGTGACCGCATGCTGTCATGGAGGAGCAGGCGTGCCCAGCCTCCTGTAGTGTCCGCTCGCCCTTCCCGGAGGCCACCTGTTGGGATTTCTTTCTCTGCCAGGGCTGTGCCCAGTCAGACAAGGCTCTGGCCGAGGGCAGTGCTCCTTCCACAGAGCACGGCCTCTGGGGGGCTGGGCATGCCCAGGGCGACCTTCAGTGTGCACACCCACCACCGCCCGGGCCCACCCGAGAGGAAGGCTCCGCTCAGAGCCGCGCCGCACTTCCCGAGTGAGGTACACTCACCGGCTGGAAGGACATCCCTGCCCCGGGGTGGGATGAGAAAGCCAAGGCAGGACAGGTCCCAGCGCCCTCCTTCACCCCTCAACCTGCCAGACCTGGGGGTGCGCCACCCAGGCCACCTGGAGCCAGGCTCGTGTTTTCCCTACCAGTGTCCTCTGCCTCTTGGCACAGAAGAGACTTTCCTTTCTGGGAAATCGGTGACATACGTTTTCCCAGACCCAGCTGTGCTTCTGATCCTGCTCTGGCTCTCTCTGTTTCCAACTGCTTCCTCCTTAAGATTCAACCCAGAACCTGTGGATTTGGCACCAGGGGTCTAAAAGCTAATGTTAGAAAATAAGGCCAAACAAACCTGGAGGACTATTAAGACTCTAAAGGGATTACTCGCTCTTTGTGGAGCCAGATGGTGGAGATGATGCACTGGAAACAGCTCTGGCAATGACAGTTCTGATGCCCCCCAGGGGCACCGAGGAACCCTGAGGATGGGGGCCTTGCAGGCAGAGTTGGACAGAGTCAGGTGACAGGGTGTGGCTGGCTCTTCAGGCCGAACCAGTACCTAGGCCAATAGGCTACATGGAAGAACAAGCACCCGGGGTGCAGCCTGGGGACCGGTAGCCTGCCACCCCTGGACTCATGAAAGTGACTTGGGTGCATCTCCAGGCAGCAGGCTCTGAGTTGGCCTCAGAAATGACTGACAGTTCTTGGCCTCGGCTGAACTTGGCTCAGTGCAGGACACACACTAGGAACTCCTGACCCTCCTGGATGGCAGCCCTCCCAAACCAGCCTGTGCAACCCGCCCGGAGCCTGAAGCCTGCAGTCTCCTCCTGAGGAGCCTCCCAGGGATTACCAGGCCCAGGAAATCGCCTTAGGCTGATCCAGACTTAACCCCTCATCCAACAGACAGACAGAGAGAAACTCAGCACCCTGAAGGGACACCGCCGTTTCCCTGGGGACAGCACAACCTGAACACATGGCCAGTTCTTCCTGCTCCTGCGAAGGGATGAAGCTCGGCATGTTAGCCCCAGGAGACTCCGTACAGGGGACTCAATATGATCCTTGGCACAAAGGAGGCCCTCAAACATGTTGGTTTGGGAGGCAGCAGCCCCCGTGGCACCCACACAGGAGAACTGTCCTCTGAGACAGGCCTCAGGAGATGCTGGCTTTGTTCTTGAGGTCAGCACACCAGCTGCGTGGCTTCAAGAGGGCGAGCCGTCCATCCATCTAGGTAAAGGCTGTGGCCGAGATCGCTGATGTCCCCTCGGCCTCCAAATTGTTATGCTTGTAAATAGGAGGTTTAGTCCAAAAGAGCTTGCGTACCAGAAAAAGGCTGCGTTCTGTGTCCATCTCTGCCCACAGGCGACTGTCACCTGCTCCCTGTAGCCCACTGCGTGGTCCCTGGGAACCCAGCCCCGTGTTCCTCCCTACCCCGGGTGGTGGAGTCCTCGCTGCCTTCTGCATCCTGGGAAGTTTAACTTTCAAACGTGGAGCGATGGAGATAAGCAGGCTGCACTAATCCCTCGTCAGAGTCCGGCGAGGCCCGTGGGGTGGTGGGGTAGGAAGAAGAAGTTTGAAGGTCCTGCTGTGCCCCTGGCCCCTCGGTGACTTGGAGAGCTTGACTCTTCCCTCCCAGCGTCAGTTCCTTGGTGTGAAATGCGGATGGTAACAGTTAACTCGGTGAGTTGTCTGGAGGTCAAATGAGAGGCAACCCTCGCTCCTCCACTTCGAACAGCTGCCTGCTGACCAGGTGAGGTCTGCTGTCCCTTACGGAGCCGCCAGCTGCCCCAGCACCACAGAGTAGACACACTCTCTGTCTCGTGTCTCAAGTCCACTCGTGCCTGACCTCCAGAGTCACAGCCTCGGAGCTGACTGAATTTCAGACCACCCACTCTAGAGAGCTGCCAACCCAGGTCACAGGGTGGTTGACATCCAAGCTGGCCCTCCAGCCCAGGCCATGCCCACCCACTCTCCGGCTGTGCATCTCCCGCCATGGCCTTCAGGAGACTCAGGAGGGAGGCACAAACTCTCAAAAAGATACTGATTATGAGACTCGTGCACCCAAAACTACAGATCATTGCTGAGAGAAATGAAGGAAAATCTGAGATAATGAAGAGTATTATGTACTCGTGGATTGAAAAACTCAATATTGTTGCCATGGAAATTGTTTCCCCAAACTGATCTATGAGTGCAACAACACAAAAACAGATGGTTGGGAAATTCAGCAGTCTATTCTGCAGAAATGGAAAAGCTGATCTTAATATTTACATGGATCACTTCTTGGCCTTTTGGCTGAGATCAAGTGTAGTGTCTTTTCTTATCAGTTTAATAACTACATGGAGATGCAAAGGACCCAGAGTAGGCCAAACATTTTTAAAAACAAAACAAACAGAAACTAAGTTGGAGGATTACACTTTCTCATTACAAAATTTCACAGGTACTTAGTCATGCAGACAGTTGACAGTGACCATAAAGATATACACACACACATCTGACAGACAAAGTGAGGCCACATTCACCCCTTGTACCCATGGTCAGTCGATTTTAGCAAAGGCATCAAGCAATTCAGAGGAAAGAACGACCTTTCCAAAAAATGGTGTGGGGACAATTGGATAGCCCCAGGCCTGAAGACTGATGTCGAGCTCTACCTAGATCAGACACGAGAACTCACTCACATTAATGAGATCCACGCCCAGTACTGGTGTGTGCCAGTAACTGCAGGAACTTGGGAGGCTAAATTAGGAGGATCACAAGTTCAAGGCCAGCCTCGGCAATTTTGTGAGACCCTGAGGTCTCACAAAAGGCTATGGATACAGTTCCGTGGTAGATCACCTTGGGTTTAGTCCTGGGTACTGAAAAAAAAAATTAATCTTATCCCAACTATAAGAGCTAAACTATAAAAAGTATTAGGAAAAAATTCTAAAATCTAGTGGGAAATCTTTGTGTTCTTGAGTAGGCAAAAATGTCTTAGATATAACATCAAAGTGTGATTCAAAAACACAGAATGTGCCTCATCAAAATTAAACCTGAGCCAGGCGCAGTGGCACACGCCTGTAATCCCAGCAGCTTGGGAGGTTGAGGCAGGGGGACCACAATTTCAAAGCCAGCCTCAGCTACTTAGTGAGGCCCTAAGCAACTCAGCAAAACCCTGTGTCTAAATAAAATATTAAGACTTAAGATGGGCTGAGGATGTGACTCAGTGATTAAGAGCCCCTGAGCTCAATCCCTAGATCCAAAAATAAAAAATAAATTAAACACGAGCTTCAAAATGAAGTCAAAAGAGCCAAGCACAGTGGTGCTCACCTGTAATCCCAGATACTTGGGAGACTGAAGAGGAGGCTAGCGAGCTGGAGGTCAGCCTGGGCAACCTAGCAAGGCCCTGTCTCAAAATACAATTTTATAAAAGGCCGGGGACTTGGCTGAGTGGTAGAGCACTCACCAGATCATATGGGGCCCTGGGTTCAATACCTAGTTCAGAAGGAAATATGGAGGGAGGGAAAATGGGAGGGAGGGTAAGTGAAAAGACAAGTCACATAAAATATTCGCAAATCACATATCTAATAAGGGACTCATGGTCCTAAATACGTGAATGTTCTTAAGGTGGCACATACCTATGATCTTAGCCACTTGGAAGACTAAAGCAGGAGACTGATAAAGGCCAGCGTGGGCAATTTTGCAAGACTCTGCCTTGAAATAAAATAAAAAGCAAGGTTTAATCCCCAGTGGAGGAGATGGGGGCAGGGGGAGAATCATAAGAATCATAAGACAAGCAAACCAATTTGAAAATGGGCAAAAGATTCGAGGAGACGTGAAGCCAAACCTGAGGTCTGGAGGCAAACAGCACATGAAGAGATGCTCCTCGCCCTCGGCCACCCCGGAAAGCAGCCAAAACCAGGGACACACAGCTCCGCTCCCAGGATGGAAGGGTGGCACTGTTGGAGAGTGTGGGGACGCTGGCACAGCTCGCTGCTGGTGGGATATAAGTCAGTAAGGCTCCTTGGAGCATAAGTCAGCTGTGTCTTAAAAAGCTCAGCATAAATCTACCCCAGAACACCGCGAGTCCGCCCCCGGCTA
The DNA here is from genome assembly GCF_047511675.1 of Marmota flaviventris. Classification (NCBI taxonomy): domain Eukaryota; kingdom Metazoa; phylum Chordata; class Mammalia; order Rodentia; family Sciuridae; genus Marmota; species Marmota flaviventris. The sequence continues at coordinate 108,200,815 of NC_092509.1, read as the reverse complement.
GTTACTCAAGAGAGTAACTAGGCTCGTGTGCGCCCAGCAAGCCAGGCGGGCTGCTCCTGGAGCAAACCCTCACAGCAAGAGGCAAGGAGCTGCGTGCCACCAGCTGAGAGCAGATACGAAGAGGGACTGCACATGCCCTCAGTCAAGTGCCAGTCAGCAAAGAAGAGCAAGAAACCAACGCCGGGGCAAGCTACGGCCGCCACGAGCCCGGAACTCCACAAGTGGGAGACGCCCACAGGCCACACTCCGGTTGGCCCCGCAGATGGACAGGAGGAGGCCCCAGGCTGCTGGTGAGGGCTGGCGCAGGCCCGCACTGAGGCGGGCACCTGGTTTGGGGGGTGATGGAAATTCTAACGTTGGATTGTGTGGCGGCTGCAGGCTGCCGGCTCTGGCTGTCCGAGACAAAACATTGAGCTGTACACCTAAAACAGCCGAAGTGACACTTTGTGAACTGTATCTCAGCAAGCACCGTCTTGTGAACGGTCTTGATTCCTCTGCAAAATACCATCACCAAGGTGGACGAGGAGCCTAACCGCCTTCCTGCTTCAGTCCTCAGGGGGGACAGAGTCCCTCTTGCTAGGGCTGAAAGCTCTTTCCCCAAGCAGCCGGTGGCAGCTGTGCCCTGCTCCTGGTGACTCACCTTGCAGAAACACTGTACGTGTTATAAATACTTTAGGACCTCCGGGAGCCCTGTCAGTGCTCTAGCATGGCACCGGTGACCTGGGGCAAGGGAACCTTGTTCCCGGGCACACCGCGTGTCAGGGAGCAGCTGGGCCTGGGTGGCCCACAAGCTGTTCTGGCACAGTCAACTGTGACTTTCATGCCGTAGTTGGAACCCTAAGACACCATGGCCTCCTAAAAGCTAATGCTACAAGCCTAGTGGGGCCAGCACACCCTGGGACACACAGAAGCCCACTCGCCAGGTGGAGGAATGGGGAGACCTCCGTTAGAGGGGTTCCCGGCCTCAGCCACAGGAAAGAACCCCCGACAAGCTTTCAGACCCCGCAGCTGGATGCCACCCACGGAGAGCCGGGCTTTGCTGGCCCAGAGTGTGGTCTGGGCATCCGTCCTTCTTAAGCTTCCGGTGATTCTGCACATGCCCGGAGATGGGAATGGCCAGGGGATGGTCAAAGTGGTCAGAGCGAGTCCCCGACTAGGACTCACAGAGGCCTGAGCTGCACTGCCCCAGGCAGGAGGCACTTGGCAAGGCCCAGGGCAGACAAGGAGGCTGCACTTCCTCAGTGTGTCCCAGCAGGTCCAGGTTCAGGGTCGGGCCACACAGCCTCAGTGGAGACCAGGGGAGCAAGCGCCGGACACTGCGGGTAGCTGAGAGGCTAAAAGTCTTTATCATCATCATTTTGGGACTTTTGTCTACATCGGGGACCAAAATAAAACAAGGAGCGCAGAGTGTGACAGAAGGGCAATGTCAAACATCAGAGGGCAGATCCAACACGCGTCCCCGACACCAGGGGTCATGCCAGTTGACGGTAGTGTTCCCTGCTGGCCTCAGTGACAGGAGCAGAGCCCCACCGAGCTGGGTGACAGAAGTCGAAGAGGGAGAGGGGAGGAACTAAAGCCACCACCAGGCAGTGACCGCAGGAGCCATCTGCACAAGCCAGGCGCTGTCACTTGAACCTCAGAGCCACCGTAGGTCTCTTCTGTACAGTGAGGAAATAGGGGCTCAGAGAGGTCCAAACACGGCCCAAGCTCCCAGTCCACAGGCAGGATCAGAACCCAGGGCACCGAGTCCACCCAGGGCACAGACCGGAGGCAGAGTGTAGATGGGGGCTGTGCTGGGTGGCCAGGGTTCTGTCACCAGGGCCCAGAGAGGACGCGCCCACTGGGGCAGCCACCCCCACACGGCCTGCTGGGCCGCAGGTATTACACCAACACCACGAGGAGCACTGAGTCAAAGCATCTGAAAGGGGGCGGCAAGAAGAGAAGGGCACCCAGGGTGAGAGGAGGAGGGAGACCTGCGGACCCCAGAGGCCGCCGAGCACTCCCCAGCACGGCTCCGCGCTGCCCGCCCGGGACCCTCCAGGATGCTGCAGCGGGCAGAGGAGGCGGGGGACAGAGCCAGGAGCCCCAGGTGGTTTCAGAGACAACGTGTAAAGCAAGGCCGGGGCCGAGCCGCAGCTTCAGCTGACATGTTTTCAGAACACCTAGTGGTGGCCGGAAGGTACTAGGTGGGTTTTAGCCCCAGGGACATGGGCAGGGAGTCTGTGACAGGCACAGGGGAGACAGGGTCTCAGCCACAAGAACACGCCGTGTGGAGACAGCAGGGACATGCGCAGGGACAGAGGCGGTCCTGGCAGAACCGACTCTCAGAAGCCCAGTTGTCTGGGCTTTTCCCAACACTACCAACTGGGAACAGAAAACCACTGAGAAAGACGAAAGGGACTAATGGAGGAAACTGAGGAACAGAGGAAGAGAGAGAGAGAGAGAGCGCCAAACCCAGGCAGAAACGCATCTCGGTGGGGTTAGTGGGGTGTGAGCTCACAGAGCAAGCACATCGGAGGGTTGGGAGCCTCCTGACTAGACCCCTCTCAGCCGCGGAGACGGGACTCTGGACGCTCCGTCCCTCAGGGCTCCCTGGGTCCCTGGCCCCGGCACCCGCAGCTACACCAGCAGCTCCAGGCTGCACCGGACAACCTCACACCCAGATGCTGTCCGAGGCGAAGTCCTGGCCCATCAGATGAGGACAACATGGAATTCAGAGTGCTTCGTGGGCTCGGGAGTCAGAGACGCCCATCCAGAGCCGTTCTGCTTCCTCCCTGCGGGAGGGCAGGCACATCTCTGGACCCCAGGGTGTGTATCCGCAGTCCTCAAGGATTGCTGGGGTGCGGCTCAGGGGTAGAGGCGTGCCCAGGCTGCGGGAGGCCCTGGGCTCAGCCCAGACAAGACAGTCTGGTTGGAGCGATGAGCGGGCAAGAGCCACGTCTTCTCCCAGCTGCCTTTTGAGACTGGACATCCTAGAGGGATTCAAGGGCAGCTCTAGGAACACATTGGAGTCAAACGCTTCTCCCAGCCCCACCATCGAGGGCCTCTGCCTTGAGTCCCCCCCTCTCTAGTTCTCCCTGGCTCCGCAGAACACTGCGGCCCTCCAGGGCCTGCAGCCTCGGCACGCACTTCTCTCTGGACAACAGGTGTCCACACCACACACCTGAGACCCTCCTGATTCTCTAGATTCTGTCACCCTGCAACCTCCTGGTGAAGCATCACCTCCTCTAACACCTCCCAGACACCCACCAGGCCCCACCTCACCCACACCCATCGCCCCCTGACCCACAGGAACCTGGGCACGTCCCGCCATCGGGTCACGTGGCAGCTGGCCCCACAGAACACCACCTGCTCCTCTGCGTCCCAGCACTGACGTCGCGCCTTGCTGTGCTGAGCTCGCGGGATCCTTATGTAAAAGGTGGATCGTGGAACTGACCTTTAAGTGCTTCAGCTTACACTGCTGTGTTCGAAAGCCAGCTTACGTCGGAGGAAAAGTAATCACCCTAGTTTCATTTTTTAATTTGAATCAGAATTATTCAGCTTGGTCTACCATATTCATGAGTTTAGTTCAGATTTATACCATCCACCTCAGAGAAGAAATATTCACCACCATGAAGGTCACTAAGACCATCTGACCCTCGAGGCAATCTGAGGCAGTGCAGTGAACACTGAGCCAGACTCTCCCCTCTACAAACTCCTGGAAACGCACCCAGGCAGCGCCAGAGCCCCCAGGTGCCGCCCCAGGGCAGGCTCGTGTGGTGTCCGTCCTTTATCACAGCTGTGGTGTAGGTAAGAGGACATTCCCACACCAGGCTTGCCTTACTGCCCAGAAAATCCCCTACGGACCTTTCACATGTCCAGGTCCTGTCCACCCACCAACGGCCACTTTTAACAACCCTCTCAGTTAATAGCTGCTGTTCCCTGCGTGGCCCTAGGTGCCAGGCAGGCTATTCAGGTTTTATGTTCATGCTATCACCTTAAATCACAAACAATCCACAATCAAGTGTCACAAGCACCTCGGTCAGTGGCGGATCCAGGGGCCACTCCAAAGCCGGCGGTCTTTGTAGTAGCTCATTAAACCTCCACATAATGCTCTGGTGAGGCAGATGAGGAGACCAAGTCCCCAGAAGGTCACAAGACTCCTCAGAGGGATTCCAGATCGGTTCAGCACCCGTCACTCAGGTCTCTGCAGGTTTTCTAACCGCCGTACTGCCAACCCGGCAACCTGCCGCAGACCAGGTGTGGGGCAGAGCTGACCCCTTAACAGTCAGCCTGGCTAAGAGGTGTGGGCTGCCGCAGTCTGGCTGGGCACAAATCACGAGCCACTGAAGCAGGAACAAACTTTATTTTTGAATTCCACCAAAACACTTCACACACGCTCCTGGGGAATTCTCCCGAATGCCACGCGGCTAGTCCAGGAACCAGCAGCTGGAAATATCTCCTCCGGAAATCCCTCCTCCTGCTGTAGAGAATCAGATGTGACTGCGTTACTATTACTGTCCTTGATGGAGTCTGCCTGCAAAGGGGATATTCTGTCAAGGTATAGATAGGTAACAGCAGACATGCTTGAAAACGAGGTGTCTACTGTCCTTGGGAGAACTTACCTGCAAACGGGATGTTCTGCCAAGTGGGCTAGGAGGGTGCTGAGAAAAAATTTATTATCTGTTCTTAACAAAGAGCAGAGCTCAACATACTCCGGGCCGAGAATAGATTAGCCATGAGAAGCGGGTCACTTCTGATTAGAAAGTAAAACTTCTGTATGCTATGTTTAATTAGCTGAAAGACCTGATTTATTGATGTTGGAAGGCTGCCTTCTTTCTTCACAATACTATAAAAAGATTGCTTGTACACAACAAAGGACTTTTCTTCTGCTACTGCTTAGCTTGCTCTGCTTCTTCTTTCTTTTCCCATGCTGACCTGCAAGTGAATTACTGCAACATCCTGCACTTCCCCAACCAACGGGAACTCTCTGGGAATCCCCATGAGAACTCCAAAGTAGCAGCCGAGGCGGATAGTAATGGCTCGCCTGTCAACCAATACTGTTGGCAAAATGCCAGGCGTCATCCCGACTCGGCTGTGGCTCTCAGCATCTCCCCCCTTCTGTTTAATTAAACAACAAGCATGTGGCTTAGGGACCGTGCCTGTTAGGCTGTCCAATATTACATATGGTCCTTACCCATCATCGGATGAGCTGACCTCAAGGCGTCAGCCTCCTGTCTTAGGTTGGTACCACTGCAATTGGATCATACCTGTCACTGACTACCGATCCGGCATAAAACCATACTTGTGGATAGGCCTTTGCACCAGTGGGGGGGTGAGGTTCTTTGCCTCACCTCTGTTGGCCCCCAAATTTGGCCTTGGTGCCAGTGGGGGGGTAAGATTCTTTGCCTCACCTCTGTTGGCCCCCAAATTTTAGACCATCACTAGCAGAAGGGAGGAGGATACAGAAATGCCACGACACCAAGCCAATTGACGGCTCCTTTGGAAAAATTGTACCACCGATGACACCATCAGCAAAGATACGCCAGCAGTTCCACAATTCGCTGCACCAACAGATAGTTCACAATGCATACAAGTGATACAAAGTCCAGGCAAGTTCTGCAAGCAGTTCAAAGCGGAGGAAACTATCAATATGTCCATTTCCTCCCAAAGTAAATCAACTCCTTGATTGAGCATTACTTGTTGAGATATTATTCATTGATGCATCAGTTTATACAGTTTACTGTGATAGCTATCAAAGAAGCTGTAGTTTGGTTTTATCTTTGTCTTCACCGGCACTTGGATGAAGGTAGGAATTCTGACAATGATGGCTAAAAAAAAAATTATGTAACATTCCAACAGGCACTAAGAAAACAATTTTCTGAACAATTTACATTATTCTGAACAGAATTATTAAATATAATGAAAAGGAAAGGTGAAAGTAAACAAACAGATCTGTTAACCTCCTTATTTGTTCACATATTAAAACAATCCTCAACAGCTGTTTACCCAATTTAAATTAAACCATTTAAATCACGTGAATAAAAAAAAATTCGGATCCATTTTTTCATGAGCGCTCCTCATATATGATATATGGACATACGCACACACAGACATACAACACCAAACACAAGTGTGCACACAAACGTACAACACATAAGACAATAGTAAAGGCCTTGTAGCTTTACACAGGTGAAATCTCCATTGCAATGTTTAAAACTCCACAGTCAAAAAATAAAACTGATCAGAAAAACATTAACCTAGGTCTGTATGAGCTCAAAAAATAAAATAGAACTTTATGATGTGGGAAAAGGCAATAATAAAATAGATATTGAAAAAAGCATCCTGGTTAATCATTGTCACAGATGTAAGAATAGCCAAACTGGAGCTCTGGATATCAGCTGTTATGGATTTGAGTCAAGTCATCTTCTTTTTGGTCTGTAGAAATTGCTTTGGTTAGTCTCTCTGGAATCCAAATCAGCTGCTGTTCTCCCTGTGGAAACACACAAACAGAACCCCAACTCCAGATAATCACTGGGTCAGGACCTTTCCATTGTCCTGTTAGAATATCCTTCCAAAGTACCTTGGGCTTATGTACATTTTTTGGACACATATGCCTTTCCGCAGCACTAAGCCCTGATGAATCCAAATTTTAAAAGTTTAGAGTAAAAAGGGTTATTTTAAGTTTATCTTTGGGGGATATATACCCCTTCCCAATTCCCTCTTTTTGCTTTAATAAGTACATTTTAATAGTTTGATGAGCTCTTTAAACTATGCCTTGTCCCTGAGGATTGTATGGAATTCCTGTTATGTGAGTAATGCCAAATGATGAGCAAAATTGTTTAAAAGAGGTAGAAGTATAGCCAGGACCATTATCTGTTTTTAACTGTTTTGGAACGCCCACAGTGGCAAAATTTTGTAAGCAATGAGCTATAATATCTTTAGTTTTTTCTCTGGCATGAAGGGAGCCCATCAAAATCCAGAAGAAGTATCAACTGTAACATGCAAATATTTTAATTTTCCAAATTCTGGCAAGTGTGTGAAGTCCATCTGCCAAATATGGTTAGGTATCAATCCTCTAGGATTGACTCCAAGATTAACTTGTGGTAAAAAGGTCACACAATTTTGACATTGTTTTATTATTTGTCTAGCTTGTTCCTTAGATATTTTAAAACGCTTTTGTAAAGTATTAGCATTGACATGGAACTTTTTATGAAAATTTGTTGCTTCTTCTAGTGTAGAGAAAATATGTATGTCATGTGTAGTTTTATCTGCTAAATCGTTGCCCAAACTAAGGGCTCCAGGCAATCCTGTATGTGCCCTGATATGTCCTATAAAGAATGGATCTTTTCTGTCCCAGATTAGACTTTGTGTATTGGAAAACAAAGAGAAAACAGTAGATGAAGGGGAAATCCTACCAGCATCTTCAAGGGATACTATAGCATTAACTATATACTGACTATCAGAAAATAAATTAAATACAGAATCTTTAAACATCACAAAAGCTTGTAATACTGCATTAAGCTCTACCTTTTGAGCTGATTGTTTGGGTACTAAAAAATGTAAAAGTTTGATCAGGGGTAACTACTGCTGCTGTACCATTATTTGACCCATCAGTGAATATATTTGGAGCATTCATGATAGGTGTTTTTCTTGTCATTTTTGGAAAAACTACAGGATGTGAAGACCAAAAAGACAATAAAGGATTAGATGGTAAGTGGTTATCAAATGAAACATTAGATTTGCACATGATTATTGCCCAAGTATTTAACTCATTAGCTAAGTCATCAATTTGATCCATAGTATATGGAGTAATAATTTTATTGGGAGAAATTCCAAACACTCCCTTTGCTGCTTTTATTCCTTTGAGTATTAATTGTCCTGCAGCCTCAGGATACCTAGTAAGAATAGTGTTAGGAGAATAAGATAAATGTATCCATAATAATGGACCTTCTTGCCAAAATACTCCTGTAGGAATATTTTTTGTTGGTAGTACAATAAATAATAAAGGCAAACTTATATCAATTCTATCCAAAAGCATATTTTCCATATGTGTTTCAATGATTTTTAATGCCTTTCTTGCTTCAGGCGTTAACATGTGGGGTGAATTTGGATCTGATGGACCTTTTAGGGTATCAAATAAAGGTCCCAACTCTCCTGTTGGTATGCCTAGATAAGGCCTTATCGAATTTATGTCTCCTGATAAGTTTTGAAAGTCGTTAAGTAATTTGAGTTGATCTACTCGTATTTGAATTTTTGGTGGACGGACCATGGTTAAGGATAATAGAACTCCTAAATAATTAATTGGAAAATTTAATTGTACTTTATCTATTCCTATCTCTAGATTATAATTTTTTAATAAGTTTGTAAGTGTGGCATAACATTCCAGCAATGTGTTTTTATCTTTGTGTGCTAACAATACATCATCCATATAGTGAAATATTTGTAGTTCAGGATTTTGATTTCTAAGTGGCTGGATTGCTTTGTTAACATAAATTTGACACATAATTGGGCTGTTAGCCATCCCTTGAGGGAGTACTTTCCATTCATATCTCTGATCAGGACCTTCATGATTCAGTGAAGGGATAGTAAATGCAAAACGTGGACTATCCTCAGGATGAATTGGAATTGAAAAAAAACAATCTTTAATATCTATAGCTAAAACGTACCAGGTTTTTGGCAAAGCAGACAATTGAGGAATCCCTGATTGATCAGGTCCCATAATAACCATCTCATTATTAATGGCTCTTAAATCTTGCAATAATCTCCATTTACCAGATTTCTTTTTAATGACAAAAATGGGAGTATTATGGGGAGATAGGGAAGGTTGTATATGTCCCTCCGCTAATTGTTGTTTGACCAGGTCATGGGCTACTTGTATCTTTTCTTTAGTCAGGGGCCACTGAGGAACCCACACTGGTCTTTCTGATTTCCAAGTAATTTTGATTGTCTCAGTGGCCCCTTCTGAAAACCCAATCCATGTCTATTTATTCCTTGATGTATTTGAATTGGTGCTGCTATACCTTGTTCTTGTTCTCCTAATCTTTTTCCTTTCCTAAAACCTTGCCTAGCCCTAACAGTGGGCGCATTTGGATTGATGTTATTTGTTAATGTCAAACCTAATTGATCTAGGACATCTTATCCCCATAAATTTATAGGAAGATGATCCAATACATATGGCTGTATAGTTCCTTCACATCCTTCAGGATCCTTCCAATCTAATACCATTGCACTTCTATGGGGATTAGTCACCACTCCTAGGCCTCGAAGCATTTGAGTGGCTTGTTGTATCGGCCAATGTTTTGGCCATTCTTGATGAGATATGATGCTAAGGTCTGCACCTGTATCAAGTATCCCATTAAATTCATGTCCTTGAATATTTAGTTTTAGCATAGGGCAAGAATCTAAATTTAAAGAAAGCATAGCCCAATCTACACCTGTGGAGCCTAATCCCCTGGAACCTCTTTCTACAGTACGACTAGAAAATTTATCATGCAGGCTGGGTATTATTAATAATACCCTTTGGAGAACTGGCTATAATTTTTATTTCACCTTCATAATTGGGATCATTTACCCCAGGACTTATCATAAGTCCTTATAGAGTAGAAGAACTGCGTCCTAACAATAAACCTACTGTTCCGTGGGGAAGAGGTCCTTTTACTCCTGTGGGAATGATTTGAACTCCCATCTCTGGAGTTGGTACTGCTCTGGCAGAGGCACAGATGTCCAACCCTGAGCTCCCTCTGGTTTGTCTGATGAGGGATCTGATGGATAATGTGTCCTGGGCACTACCCTGATGGGGTTGTTGGGTTCCTCCATTGTGTTGCTGGGTTACTCCAGTGCCTCATATATTTGTAGTTGTGGGCCCCAGACCATTGGGCCTCCCTGTCCATTTTTTGGCAATGGAGCCCGATGCCTTTCTCCACGATATCGTGGGTAAACATCTGGTCCTTGTCTGTTTTTTTGATAACAGAGTACCCTCTATGGTGGTTTGAGAACAGCATTCATTAGCCCAATGTCTCCTTCTATGGCATCGTGGGCAAATACCCGGTATTCTACTCCTTTGATACCTAGCTTTGTTAAACCCTCCTCCTATGGGGCAATTCCTTTTAACTGTTTGTTCACAATTGTAGCATGTTTTTGGCCTGGCATCTAAAGCCTGTTGTACTGCAGCTGCCAAGACTTTCCCTTGTTCATTAATGTCTCTACATAATTTAATATATGTGTTTAAATCTCCATGTCTCCATGGTCTAATGACCTCTCTGTACCAACGATTTGCTTGGTCATAAGCCAGTTGTTTAATTAATGGCATTGCTTGTTCTGTATCCCCAAAAACTCTGGTAGCTGTTTGAATAAGCCTATCTACAAATTCAACGTAAGATTCATTAGCTCCCTGTATTACCTTAGATAATTGACCTTGTAAATCTCCATGTCCTTGTAAAGTCTTCCATGCCCTAACTGCATCTGCAGCAATTTGTGAGTATATAGCAGGATCATATTCAATTTGTTGCCGTTTACCCTCATAAGGTCCTTTTCCTAACAACATATCTAGATTTCTCTGAGGATATCCGGCTGCTGCATTTCGCCTAGCCATCTCCATGCAAAATTCCTCATTGGCAACCTTCCATAACAAATATTGCCCTCCATTTAGCACAGATTTACACATGCTAGCCCAATCTGCTGGCGTCATGTCCAAGTTGGTAATGGATTCGACCATGCTTACAGTGAAGGGTGCTTGGGGACCATAGGTTGTTACAGCCTCCTTTAACTGCTTCACTGTTTTGAAATCTAAAGCACGGTGAATTCGCTGCCCTCCTGCCTGCTCAAGTACAGGGCATGCTAATCTTTGAGGTCCTGTCTCAGGATCCCATCTATCAACTACAGGGGTTGAGGGCCACTCAGCCTCCTGTTGTAGCTTTTTTCCTAATAGCTGTTTCTCCTCTAAGCTTTCTTCCTTTAAATTTTCTTCCTCTGTCTGACTAGCTCGAGAGACCTTCTCTTTTGCTTGATCTAAAATGTCTTTCTCCATGTTCTGAACCTCTAACAATTTACTTAACACTCTTTCAGTTTGTTTTTTACTAATTTCTAATCTACTATAAAGATAACGTAACCCAATAAGATAACACAAAACAAAACCGAATCAGAATGAAACAAAAACCGTACAAAAAATCGTTGTATCAATTTTCCTATTTTCTTGACATGTGCATTTGTGGTCTATTTCTATCTCTTCCTCAGGGGCAAACAACTTCAAACCTTGAGCCAACCATTTTTCCCAGTTTGCCTGAGAAAGTTCTAGGGATAGGCAGCTTGAAACAAAAACAAAACAAATCAAAACAAGAACACATTGTTTTTTGAAATGGTCACCCATTCTCTCACCTTCTCTCGGGGGTGAGCAATTTCACTTACCCCCAAGCTTCAGACGTTCCCCGTATGGGCCACCAAATGCCGCAGTCTGGCTGGGCACAAATCACGAGCCACTGAAGCAGGAACAAACTTTATTTTTGAACTCCACCTAAACACTTCACACACGCTCCCGGGGAATTCTCCCGAATGCCACGTGGCTAGTCCAGGAACCAGCAGCCGGAAATATCTCCTCCGGAAATCCCTCCTCCTGCACTTCCCCAACCAATGGGAACTTTCTGGGAATCCCCGGGAATCCCCACGAGAACTCCAAAGTAGCGCGAGAACTCCAAAGTAGCGGCCGAGGTGGACAGTAATGCCTCGCCTGTCAACCAATACTGTTGGCAAAATGCCAGGCGCCATTCTGACTCGGCCGTGGCTATCAGCAGTGGGCTTTTCAGTCAAAGCAGCTGGTAAATGGTGATTTTTTCTTTCATCTGACTTGGTTTGGTCTGAATGTTTATGTCCCCAAAATCCATATTTTGAGTTTGAAATCCTGACCCAGGTGATGGTATTAGGAGGTGGATGCAACAGGGTCATGGGGTGGAGCTTCACAAACAGAATTGGCGCCCTTATAAAAGAGAGCTAGGAGAGACTCCATGCCGTGTCCACACATGAAGACACAGAGAAAGTGCCACCCAGGAGCCATGGCACGGGCCTCACCTCGGCCCTCCCAACCTCCAAAATGGAAGGAGCGGGTCTGAGTTGTCCCCCAGCCACCCCTCTGTGGAGCGTTGTTGTGGCAGCCCAGGCAGACCCAACACCTTGACTTCCTGACTGTTTCATGCAGCCCAAAGCGTCGTATCCAATACAAAACTGAGCACCCACCAGGCCAGGTCACAGGTACGTGGGTGGCTTCTAGACTCAGTACCCAAGGTTGGTCGTCCAAATGAGGCAGATCATTCCAGATGTCACCCAGGGGTGAATGATGTAAGTCTGTGACCAAAGAAGGGGCTGTGGAGATCACAGGGCTGACCGCTGACCGAGCACTGGCCAGCCTTCTAGTCAGTGTCACACTTTGCTGCTGGAGGAAGTAGCTTAAGGAAGAGAAGTATCTGCTTCTACTCACACTCAGCTGCAGCTCCTGCGATCAGTTAGCACAAGAGAAGTCTGTTCTCAACGTTGGTGCATAATTAATGAGCAATCCGCTTCCTGCCCCTGAACTAACGGGCTTCAGATAAAGTATCAGTGCCCAGCAAAATCAGACCTCGAGTCCCAGACGTTCAGACAGGCTCGTGCCAGGGTGACCTCTGGCCTCAGTTCTCCCGTTCCCCGCCCTGACTCTGCTAAGACCCAGCGTTCACGGCCCAGGGGAGTCAGTCACAAGACCATGCTGGCCATGAGCCACACGACGGGATCAGTCACAAGACCATGCTGGCCATGAGCCACACGACGGGAGACAGTGGCCAAAAGGAAATCTCCCCGTGGAGCTGTGCCATCTCTGTCCCCGTGAAGGAGCTCTCCTGGGCATCGGACAAGAGCAGAGTCCTGGGCCTCAGGCCTCCAAAATGAGGACCTCGGAATGCAAATCTGAGACACCTAGAGGTGGCTGTCCCCGCACCAACAGAGCCACAGAGATGGGACAGCTGGCTTCCCCGGCCTGCTCCCCACGGTCCTCCTTGACATTGCCTCGCATGGAGTTCACATGCAGTTGACCTCTCTGTCCCTGCCCAGCCGCTGGACAGAGTGAGAACTCATGACAGCGAGCCATGTCCCACACAGGGGGCAGCTGCACTGAGTCCAGAGGGAGAACGGGCAGCTCTCAGCGAGGTCTGGGCGTGACGGAGAGCTCTGCGCAGTTCCTTTCAACAGCACCAGGGAACCTCCATCATGAAATGAACCGTCTCGAGACCCTCCCCCCCACTCCCAAGAGCCCAGGCAGCCGTCAGGTTCAGGCTCCCAAACACCCCAACTCCCCGCGGGCCTCAGCCTGCGCTCCGCGCCCTCCTGCTCCTCTCTGCTCTCCCCAGCGCAGCTCTCGGGGTTCCCGCTTCTCATTGTCAGACTTCACAGGACAAAAGCGGCTGGCCGTCCAGGAGAGAGGGAGGGACCTAAATGTGCACTGCATTTGCCTTCTGTCTGCCACGTTTGCTCACCAAAACGAACCTTCAATGTATGTAAGGAGGCTGAAAGCCGAGGTCAAGGTCACCGAAGGTGTTGTGGGTCACCTTGGAGCAACTGACCCAACTTCCTGGCCTCAGCTCCTTCACCTATAAATGAGCTACCAGGAAGCCTTCTTCCAAGATCAGACGGGAACAGGCGCGTTCAGGGTGCTATGGCCATGGACAGGAAGCCTTCTTCACGCGCACTGGGTGGTGGCTAAATGGAAACTCGTGTTGTTATAATGATGTGCCCCACGCACTGGGCTCCCCGAGCTGCTGGCTTTACTCCCTCCCTTGTCCACCACTCGAGGTCATCGTCAAGATCTCATCCTCTACCAGAGACACAATTTGTTCTCCAGGGAGGTCACTCTCCAGGCTTGGCCAGTCTTAAAGGTCATCTGATCTGCTGACCTGCTTGGTGTACTCCATGAATTGAAATCCATCAACTCTAAATCTGAATTCCTCATTCTCAATCCCAGGCTCCGTATAAAATTCCTGATTTTGAGGGGGGCGGGGGCAGTGCTGGGGATCAAACCCAGGGCCTCACACATGCCAGGCAAGTGTTGTGCCCCTGAGCTACACCCCAGCCCACCCGTACAAAATGTCTGAACCTCAGTCCCCTTTTTAAAAGACCCCCGTCTAGTTTTCTGTTCTAGAAATCAAGATGCCTGCCAATTCCAAGTTCCTTATGAATAAGCCAAATCGTAAGACACGGGTTAAAGCAGGGCAGAAGACGTAGAGGGCTGACTTGAAGGGAAATCATGTAGAGCTCAGGACCACAGGAGCAGAGAATCAAGGAAGGGTCTCTGTAGTGCTGACATAGAAATGCCAAACGCTGTCCTTCTAAACAGGGAGTAAAAAGAAGGTTGTGAGCACAGTGGGCCAGTGCCTACGATCCCAGGGATTGGGAGGCTGAGGCAGGAGGATGTAGGTCGAGACCTGCTGGGGCCACTAGCCAGACCCTGTCTCAAAATAAGAAATGAAAAGGGCTGTAGGTGTGGCTCGGTGGCAGAGCACCCCTAGGTTCAATCCCCAGTACCGCATACACACTCACACACTCACAGACACACACACATGCACACACATACACACACACTCACACACACACTCACACATTCAAACACTCACACTCACAACACACACATACACACACACTCACACACACACATACACACACACACTCACACACACATACACTCACACACTCACACACACACATACACACACATACACTCACACACTCACACACACACTCACACACACACTCACACATACACTCACACACACACACACACGCTCACACGCTCACACACACGCTCACACACTCACACACATGCTCACACACACACTCACACATACACACGCTCACACACACACACACACTCACACACTCACACACACATACACACACACTCACACGCTCGTACACACACACATGCTCACACACACACTCACACACACACTCACACTGGGAGGGACCCCCCAGGCTGTGAGTTGCACATTTGGAATATGGTCATATGGTCCCTGGGGGCCACATGGAGAAAGAACCTGTGGCCCCTGCAGCACCTGCTCCAGAAACGCAGCAGATGGGGGTCTCCTGTCACCCTCCACACACAGCAGGACCGGGGTGCCTTGCATTTTAACAGAGAGGTGGCATTTGCCTTGGTTCACGACTGCCCACTAGCTAGCCCATCTCTGGACAGGAAGAAGGAGTGGGCAGGAAAGGGTGGGGAGGAACAGCTGGGGGCCGGCCGTCTTGGCTGGAGACGGCCCAAGGATTGAAACTTCTTACTGATTGTATGGCAGAGAGCGAGTCCCCGTCTCCCTCCCCTGCAAGGCACAGCTCTAACTCTGCCCAAGCCGGTGGAAGTAAGAACTGCACTGCCCACACACTCACACGGTATGCTTCACGCTTGACGTGAAACCAAGTAAACGTCACACCAGAAGACGGTTTCCCTGGGTCCCTCCCGCGGTTCCACTGCATTTTCTCAACATCCCTCAATGGCCAGAGGCGGCCAAGACCCAGGCAGAGCAGGCCCAGCCACGGAAACCCCACACTCCAGGTTGAATTTCACAAGCAGGACAGACAGGCACCACCAAACTGGATCCCGTGGCCTGGCTGTGGCTTCCAGTTCCCTAATCGGGTTCTATCTGTGATTCAAGGGAAACCTGGAAACGTAATACAGACTCCAAAATGAAGCTATTTCCAAGGGATCAGTGCTCCATCCCCAAGACAAGCACCTCTTCCTGTCAGCTCTACACCCACCTGCTCCAAAGGACGACCAGTAAACCCCTCCACAGCAGCCAGGCTGGGTGCTGAGCTGCTCCGAGACCTGCAGTTCACACAGTGCCGTTCTCTAGATGGCAGTGAGAAGCCAGCATCAACCCAAGCCCTTCTGTCACCACCTAGCTGAGGGGTCACAGCACTAGGGAGGCTCTGCTGAAGGGACCATCAAGAAGGAAATATCTAGGGTGGCAGAATCTGCTGGTGGCATCGGGAACCCACCCTGCCAGTTAATAAATAAACATACCTGCACGCCCAGCCCAGGTGAGGGGCCAGGTGAGGGGCGGTGAGACGGAGGTAAGGTCTGCTTCTTAACCCAGACGAGGTGGAGACTAGACACCAAACAGTGACAGCAGCAATGGTAAAGTGGGAACCCGGCAGCTGAGAGGCCGTGCAGGCCACAGCCAGGGCAGTCCAGCAGAGGTTTAAATGACTTCTGGAGGAGGGACCAAGAAAAACTCCACAGAGAAAACCATATTAGAGAAGACCTTTAAAAGATGAGCAGGATTCGGACCCGCGAGATAAAGAGCAGTGCGCAGCGGGAAGGAGGGCGTGCACACCTGGGGTCCCAGGAAGCGCACGGCTGCTCCACTCCAGCTGGACAGCAGGTCCCCCCCATGTGGGGTGGGGGGCAGAAAAAACAGTTAGAGCCACTTCCTAGGTGGCCCTCGGTGGAACCCATGTCCTGAGCAGAGGCGAGCAGGGGAGGTTTCGGAGCTGCGGTGAGACTCCAGCCTCTCGGCATGGTGGATGGGCAGAGGACACGGCCAAGGCAAGTCAGGCACCTTCAGGCAGAAACCAAAAGCCAACCCAGGGGACAGGTGGGGAGGGACAGCTGGACGGAGCAAGGTTGCCCCGGTGGGGTCAGCAGGATGTGGCATGGGTGGTCTCGTGAGACGCGGGCATCAGAGACCAACAGGGGGGGAGCTGGGGAGGCGAGCTGCCCGTGGGACACCAGGTGCTTGGGTTTGCCATCAGCCACCATGTGGAGCAGGTGCCAGGAGGCCAAGGAGCCCAGATGGGTCCCGTCCCCGTCTGCCCTGGGTCCCAGCGACATTCACCACTGTTGGCCGCTCCCTCCTGGAATCTCTGTTTCTGGGCAGTGCGCTCCTGTGCTGCTCCCCCCGGGGCGCCTTCCGCCTGGTCTCCATGACGTCCTCCTCCTCCACTTGTGCCACAGGTGGCCCCTCTCCCCAGAGCTCGGCCTCAGGCCTTCGCTCTTCTCCTTCCGGACCCCGTCCCTCCAAGTCTCACCTCCACCTGTCGCTTCAACTTCACCTCCCTGAAGATGCCCCCTTAGCCCCCAGCCGTGGAGAAACAGGCTCTGGAACCAGCCCTGCTGCTTGCAGGCCGTGACCCTGGACGATCTCCCTCAACTGTCCATGTGGCTAGAGGGATGTTAAGAGGGTGTAACCCAAGAATCAATACAGAGTCTGGCCCACAGTCAGTCCTCAGCAAGCGGCAGTATCATCCAACAGAACGCAGCTGGCACGCACATCTTTTCCTTCACAGCCGTTCCATACAGCTGTCTCCTGGGCAGATCCCCTGAAGTCACCGTCCCCAGCCCTGCCCTCCCTCTGTATCTCCACCACTCACCCTGTGACCCAAGCCTGGGAATCGTCCCACATGTCCCCGACTCCCTTAACCCCACATCCGCCTGTCATCGAACCCTAGAAGGTGACATTCAAAACTGCTCAGCGTGGCTCACCCCTGCCTCCCTGTGGACGCTCATCTCCCTCTACTGCCCGTCCACAAGACCCACGTGCGCGTCCAGCTTCACTCCGAGGCTCCCGCCGCTCCTCACAGCCCTCAGCAATCCAGGGTGGATGTCTCTCCTCTGCCTGCAGCATCCTGCTCCCAGCTTCCCAAGTCCAGCTGGGACGACTCCTGTCTGTCTGCCCTCAAAGGCTCAGCTTGGGTCCTGAGCAGCCAGGGACTCCCTCCACCACTGTAAGGAGGCAGGCTCCCCTGTGGTGGCACTGAGCACGCCCCAAGTACCTCCTGGCCTGTCGGTCTTCTCCAGGGAGCTGTAAGGACGCAGGACCGTGACTTACTCTCCCCTCAACTCCCCTCCCTTCAGCCAGCACAGAACCTAGCACACGGCAGGTCCCTAAGACGTCAGTACAGAAATGGTGTGCAGATGGTTGAACACGCCGAGAGCAGCCACGGCGTCCCGGTCCTGTGTTGGTGTGGCTAGTCACAGAATCCACAGGCCTTGACTCACCGTCCGGAAGCCGTTCTGATGCAGTCCTTGCCTCTAGAACAAGAGCCAACAGTCTTTTATCCTAGTTTCCGAGACACATGTCTTTTATCACTAACAACAAGTGGTTTTTATTTTCTCGGTGGTGCTTTTCTGCACTCTGTAAATTTTCTCATGTCAATCACTGGTCAGACCAAATCAGTTAACTGGGGCCATCTGACAAAAAATCAGCAAAGTTAAAGGAAAGCCTAGCAGAACTTTAAATCAGCCATTGCACATCGACAGAGAAAGACCAGCACTCAGAGTGCTGCACCACTGTGTCAGGTGTGGGAGAAATGCCGAGAAACTGAGGTGACCAACAGAAAGAGCCCACAGCACTCCTCTAAAACACTTCCTTCCAGGTCAGAGAGCAGCCCTCACGAGGGGACTTTGAGAGCGGGAGAGCCACTCCCGGTGATTACCGGGAACCCACAAGACCAGGCTTGGATGGCTGTCCACAGCCTCTGCTAGCCAGCCGGCCTCTCTGCACCTCACTTCTCCCAGGACCTGCGGGGGGCTGCCCCCTCTCAGTGGGCACCTTGATTCTGGGCCAGGCGGACTCTCAGTGTCTGATGGGCAGCAGCTCTGTTTCCTGGGTCCTTCTAGCATGTTGGCGCTGACAGTGTGGTCCAGCGTATGAGGCTCTTTTTTTTTTTTAATAACCTTATTTTATTTATTTACTTTTATGTGGTGCTGAGGATCTAACCCAGGGCCCCGCACGTGCTAGGCAAGTGCTCTACCGCTGAGCCCCAGCCCCAGCCCCTATATCGGGCTCTTTGATGAAAAGGTTCTCTCACAGGTGGAGAGAATCAGCCACAGACAATGACAAGGCCCCACAAGGAGTTAACCAGGGAAAGCCGCAGCTCCGAGCCATGTCTTAGGCAATGCTGCCGCCCACCGGTCAAAAGCAGAAGTACAGCTGGTCAAACGGAAACAAAAGATGACGAAATTGAGAAGGACTTCAAGGAGTATTTCCCACGGACGTGGAATGCCAACTGGACCGTTACTGCCATTATCACTGGTGCTTCACCAGTACTAAAGCCGGCCCACGAACAGGGCCTGGGCAGAAATGGAGGTTCTGGGAATGGAGAATAAGGAACCAGTTCAGGCCCCGAGAAAGGGAGTAGAGGAACAGAAAGGCCGGACGGAGGACACGTCCCAGGAGGAATCTGATCCAACCCCTCCAGGCCCCGCAAGACGAGCAGTCCTGTCCCATGATTACATCTCCCCGTGAGGGTGCTACAGACGCTACAGAGTTTCACAAGCTCCCAGCCCAGACACAGCGGGGGTGGCTTGGACTCAGGTCTCTCCTGACCCCAAAGCCACCCTGTTCTACAGGACAAAAGCCACCTGCTCGGTCTCACTTCTCAGATTAGGGCAGGCAGAGGGCGCAAAAGGGGGTTTTGATCACAGTTTCCTGGAGACCTGTGCATTAGGTTACAGGGGAGTGGAGAACAGAGGGATGGCTACTCTGGGAAACCTGGTGCTTTATCCATCAGGGGCATCCCCCACCCCAAAAAATTTCCTGCCTAACTACAGAGTCAGTAACAGCTTCACCCATGGAGTCCCAAAGTTTTCAATTTTGCAAACATAATAAGTATTCAAGAATTACTTCCAAGTTAATGTCAGTGGTACATCTGTTGCTCAATTTGAGTTCCTGTATGTGGACCACATCTGGGACGAAGGGACAAAATGGGTCAAAGCTGTGCTGCCCTGATCAGCTGCCATCTACCTGTGGCTGTTGAGCACTTGAAATGTGGCTAGTCCAAATCAATACTAAAATACACACTGATTCTAAGACCCCCACGGAAACAAAAATGTAAACTATCTCCTTTTTATATTGCCAGCACAATACCACGATGGCATGACGCCCTGAGATATGTTAGGTTAAATTCAGTATAGTGTGAAAATCCTTCACCCGTTTATTTTTACATTTTAATGAGACCCCCTGAACGTCTTGACTAGCACAGACAGTAGTCTGTTTCCATCGCCTGGCAGAGCGTTTGCCTGGCATGTGTGAGGCCCTGGACTTGATTCTCAGCACCACATATCAATAAATGGATAAAATAAAGGCCCATCAACAATATTTAAAATAAAGAAAGAAATCTAGAGGTTAAAGGGCTCTTATCGATAAGCAGGGATTAAGACAGGTCTAGCGGATGACTCCCAAGGCTGTGAGCTAGTAGTCCATGTGCAGCTGCCTCTCCTGCAGCGCCCTCTGAGGATGGCGACCTCCTCTAGACCACACCAGGCAAGGGCGAGCACCAGCAGCAATGGCCCCGCCCCCCAGGAATGTCCAAAAGGCTCCTTTTGCCCCTTGGACTCGAACTCAATGCCCCATGATGCTGACTCTCCAGGTGGGAGGAGGATGGACTAATTGATTTCTCAAGTCCGCCTTCAAAACCAGACTCTGATCCCTACTCTCCACGCAAGGGAGCACATCCCACTGGTTAAATTGAAGTAATAATTACCGGGTCTGAGGTCCCCCGGGAGCCGTCCCAACAGTACACAATGCAAGCTGCACAGATATCCTCTGCAGCTCTTTTCAATTTTCTTTGCTATGTGTGATATTTTCCATGGATGAGACCAGAGATGTTTGGTCGCAAATGATTGTCAGATGTTTAAACAATGTTGTTGCTGGAATGTGATAACTTCCAGAAGCCCCTTTCAGTACTTGGTATCTTTGGTGAGACCCACCACAAAGTAAGAGGGCTGTACAAGAGGGTGGCGGAAGAGCTGGAAATGAACCAGGAAACTGGACTGTGTAACGTGTCTCAAACAAACAAGACCCAAAAGCAGTAATAGGAAACAGGCGGCTTTCAAGGGTCATGGAAAGAATACGCACTGGCTCTCGGCAACTGGCCCAGTTTCAAAGTCAGTAACCTCCAACTTGTCAGGCAGGATTGTGGCTAATGCTGTGAGGGACATGTGCTGAAAGGCTTCCAGCCGCCCTGGAATTCCTGGATTTCTGCTCAGGATACCAAGCCACACATGTGCAAAACAGAGTCTGGTACGGTTGAGATGGTTCTGCTGTAAGGGAGCCCAATATGTAAAATCTTAACTTATAAAACCAATACTTAGGAGGTAACCCTTTATATCAAAAAAGGATTTACTTTACAATACTTCTAGTAAAATTTTCCCTTTTCACATATTGGGTTGAATTATAGAAAAATATCGAAATTGGACTATTTTTGATGCCCCCCCAAATTCTGGCAACTCCATGTAATTTAATATATCCGTTCATTAACTGCATAGGTGCTAGAAAAAATTTTAAAGAGCATTAGAAAATACTACAAATTACAATGTGGCAAATTATTTTTTAAAAATACTTCCCAAATTACAATTGAAAATCAACAGGAAAATGTTTTGTTCAATATGTTTTGTCCAATATTTTCCATTTCTATCTACGTAGTTACAGCCTATTTTAATCTGGATATTGCTATGGGTAAGGATGATGTACTATGTTTTTAAAGCTAGAAAAAAGGATTTTGAATGTTTTCACTATAAAGAAAATGGTATGTACTTTAGGAGAAAAATATTTTTACCCTGAAAATAACGTTGCACCATGTGTACCTATATCAAAACATCACATACTCCCCCATAAATATACATCACTTGTATCTTTCTAATGCATCAGTTAAGATTAATTTAATTTAAATTCAAGGAAAAAATCAGGGGTGCAGTCAGCCTGCCCTCCTCCACCTTCTAACGTGTCTGAAAGCAGAAGGAGGGTGGACAGCCGCTACCTTGGGGGAGGCAGGAATCCAGGATATGGGACCCACAGAGATTTTGAAATGCAGGGGCCACCTCGTCCTGGGAGATGGCGGGGACGCTCCTTCTCCTGGGAAGGGCCCAAGCCTGGAAGTGGGGAGGGCTGGCTGCGCTCACAGAGGTCTCCCTCAGGCCCCGCTCAGGACGCGGGGCTTTGGCTTTGAGGCAGGTGACAGTGACCGTCATGGGGTGCAGGACGGCAGTGAGGCCCCCGGTGCCCGATTGGGACGCGGGAGCAGTGGCCGGAAGGGCAGGGCCAGAAGTGCCGGGGAGCCCGGGGCCTGCTGCCCACGGTGGTGGACAGCCCAGGCCTGGGCCTGCGTCTTGCCCTGCTCGGCTGAGACGGGAAAGCAAAAGTCGCAGCGATCGTCCCTTAGAGGGGACAGTTGCTGCAGGTCATATGATTGCGCAGGCTCCGGGAAGATTTGGGCCTGTGGGCAGAGCAAGGTTCTGAGTGCGGGAGGACACACCGCTACCGGAGAAGAGGACCCCGCAGAGTCGTTTCTAAAAAGGCGTCCGTGAGGCGATGCCCTTCTGGCCTCGGCTCTGCAGACTAGAGACGGGACAGGGACCGGAGATTCAGGAAGAAAAGGCAAAATTAGTGGGAGATCACAAAGGGGAGCAGACAGAAATGTTTGAAAAGTCTGAAAAAGGGCAGGAAACGGCTGAGTCAGTGCAAAAAAGAATCGGCGATTGTCTGCGCTGTGGCCTTGTTCTCGGGCCCACTATCTGACGCCCAGGAACAAAAAGCCAGTGTCCTTGAGCAGTCATGGCTGGTTTGCTCCAGTCCTGCCCCTGGAAATCCAAGGTCTGCTGTCAGTCTTGTTGTGAGGTCAGCTCAGGCCTGAACTCACAGAGGGGCAGAGGGCACAGCAGGGAGCCCTGGTCACTGGGAGGGCCCTCCCGCCTGGGTCCAAACTGAGCAGGCCTTCTCCTTGCCCAAAGGGGATAATAATGCCCTTGTAAAGCACCTCTGAGTCCCTGGCCTGCGGCTTACATGCAGTCCTTCTTAAAAGGAAGGACTTCCTCTTCCATGAGGGGTACACCATGCTGCTTACCTCATGCTCTGATGGCCTCCTGGGCACTGTCTCATGAAACCAGATTCACTCTAATGAAGTCTCTCTCTCTCTCTCTCTCTCTCACACACACACACACACACACACACCAGCAGCTCTGCCCAGTCAGTCTCCCGTTTGTCCTCCGGTGTTTCTCTTGGTGCCCTGTTGAATCTTAACAGCTGAGTCGACATTCCGTGGGAGTCTGGCTCTGAGCTGGCACAGCCAAGTGGGGTGCCGCAAGCAGCAGGTCGGTCTCGTGAACATTCCGGCAACAGAGTGGTAGTTGCTCAGCTCTTCCTTTCCTCTCTCCACCTTACTGATGTCTTCAAGTCCCTGCCAATCTTCAGAAGAATGACAACTGCAGTCTTTCAGACCATTCACGGGGCCGGCACGACTGTCCACCTGTGCACCTCAGGTCCACCAGCCTTGGGTGGATCCACAGTGCCACTCCCCCAACTTGGCAGGCTGGTGTGTGTGTGGCTTTTGATGTCACCTTCCATCACTTACTAGCTCTCTGCCTGCTGAGTCTTGGAAAGTGCAATGGAAATCGCCTGCCCCAGCCCCTGCCCTTTTAACGCCCCCCAGTTCCTGCCTCACGAGGGTCTGAGGGGTTGGAGTGCTTAGGAAAGAGGCAGGGGGAGGAGCACCAGATGCTCAAGTGAAGCCTCTTCACAGAAGCACCAGTCAGGAGGGAGGACGGCGGGGCGGACTGCGCCAGGAACAGAGGGCACAGAGGGACGGGTCCCCAGGCAGGTCTGAGCTACCCACTCCGAGTAGAACCGGGGTGTGAGCAAGATGCAGCACAAGCTCCTGAGCCAGGGGCCTGCTCCGGCATCGTCCTCAGTTTCCTGCCTGTAAAGGGGGACGATAAGGTGCCGCCTCATAGAGGGGCTGAGAGAATTGAGTGAGTTAGTAGAAGGGCTTAGAACGGGACCTGGCAAGTGCTACGTAGGCACTGACTATTGTCTCCTGGGCCCATAACCCAAACCTACCACCCGTGCGTGTCTCTGGCTGAATCATTCTTCAGGTGGGGAGAGTGGGGCACCTTTCCCGCCCCCACTTTCCTTTCCACCAGAGGCTTCACATGTGTCCCGGGGAATAATTAAGCAAATGAGCTAGTGACAGCATGCTTTTAGTAAAAGCATCAGAGTCCGATTTCATTTCCATTACCAAACCAGGGTGCGTAGGGATCATGATCTTGATGATGGGATTTCCCAGCCACAGGCTGCTTCTCATCTGGCCTCAAACCTCTTGGGATCCCCCTGCAGACCCCTCAGTGCCATCCAGGGGAGGCCAGGAAGTCAGCGCCTGGAGACCCACCACAAGGTGGCATGGGTGACAGCAGAGTGCGCCCACTCTCCCAGGGGACTCCTCTTGCCTCTGGCCTGACTCTGCTGCGCTGACCCTCTTCCCCCTCCGCACACCTTGCACCCGTCTTGAGGCACTGGCCCTCCTCCGTGGCCCACCAGCTGTGGTCCTTCCTCCTTCCGTGGTCTACCGCAGCCTTGCTCTTCTTTCGGCACGACCCGGTCCTCAGGAGCACAACCACGGGTCCCCTTCTTTCCCACCAGCCTTGATTGCTGGTCCTGTGCTCAGCACCCCCGCTCCAAAAGGTGGGCCCCCCCACCCTGCACCTCTGCCTCTCACACTCGGTGGGGTCTGAGGGAGGCGCCCAGCAGGGCCTGCTGGTTTCCACACTCACCATTGGGGTCACTGGGGCTGAGTCATGGGAGGCCCCTGGTTTGCCTGTGTCACCTTCAAACACACCCCAAGCAGCGTCCGTCTGCTGCATTTTGCGACCTACAGAGGAAAGAGATGGGGCCATGGAAGCTCAATGAGTTTGGGCTAGGGGGTGGCTGCCCAAAGGCGAGCACCCAGGACTCGGGAGGCTGGGCTCCAGTCCCGCCCTGGTACCGGTGCCTCGCAGCCAGTGACCCACTTTTTCTCGGGGGCATCTCCCTGTCCACGGCTGGGGATAACATCCACCTTGGAGGCCTGATAGCATCTGTCGTGTGAGTCAGCCGAGAGTCACTGAGACCGAAATACTTGGCTGGAACAACACAGAGAGGAAAAGTCTGATTGGCTCCGGTGTCAGAGGTTGAGTCCGTCGGGGACTGAGTCCATCACTCGAGACCAAGGTGAGGCCGACGTCACGGCCTGAGAGCCCAGTGGGGGAAAGTTGTTCAGCTCTTGGAGGCCGGGAAGCAGAGGGGGAGGAAGAGGCTGCACCCTCCAGGCCTCTCCCCGAGACCCACCTCCCCGGCCACACCCCACCTGCCCACAGTCTCCACCCAGCCAGCCACAGTCCAGCCATCTCGCCTCTGAGGGGCCCTGCACTGACACAGAAGTTCTTGACCCTCACATATGTAAAATATCTAATCAGTAAGTGTGCATTCTCCCTTCCGCCTCAAATGCAAAATGAGGGGAGCTTGACAAGACCTGACGTCCCTCCCAGGGTTATGACATTCTGTGTCCATGAACTTTCACCATGAATGGGCAGGAGACAGTAGCCAGTGAATAACTGAGTGGAGCAGAGTCATCCAGAACTGCAGACCGCCCAGTGCCAGTTCTCTAGGAGCTTCACAGCAAAGTGCCCAGGCTGGGTGGCTCGCGCTCAGCAAATGTGTCGTCTCCCAACGCTGGAGACCTGCAGCCGGGAGGAAAGTGTCGACAGGTGTGGAGTCTTCTCCATCCTCACTCCTTGTCGTGAAGATGACCGTTTCCTTCTGGGGTCCTCAGAAGGTCGCCCTCGTGCATATCTGTGTCCTAATGTCCCCCTCTTAGGAGGACAGCAGCCATATGGGATAAGTCTGCCGGAGTGATGAAAACCTTCCTAAGGGCTCCTCTCCAACACGGCCACGTTCCAAGGCACTGTTGTCTACTGAGTGGTAGATATCAAATTTGGGGGAGACACAAGTCAGCCCATAATACTCCCCAACATCGAGAACCCATGTTGTACCACATTAAATCCTGGAAACAACCACTCAGGGGGCTGCCCTGAGTGTGAGTGTCCGGGCCCTGTGGTCACGAACTTGAGTCCTGGGCCTTGTATAAACCTAGCTCTCTGTTTAAGGCCGGGAAGCAGAGAGGGAGGAAGAGGCTGCACCCTCCAGGCCTCACCTCCCCAGCCACACCCCACCTGCCCGAGAGGGTTAGTGGGTTGAACCAGAAAGTTTAGGCTAGAGGGTCGCTGCCCAAAGGCAAGCACCCAGGGACCAGGAGGGCTGGGCTCCAGGACTGGCCCTGCCCTACCTGTGCCTCGCAGCCAGTGACCCACTTTTTCTCAGTTATCAAGGGGACGTTACCAAGACGTGCGCTGATTCTCCTGTAAGGCTCCACCAGAGGCCTCTGCTTGCCCAGATCTGCTGGCTGCCCTGGAATGAGCGTCTACTGCGAGGGGGCCTTTCCTGGAGGTTTGCTGACTGGGCAGAGGCACCTGAGGGCTAACCCTGAGTGTCCACCTGCGACCCTGCTCGCTGCTGCCTGTGCTTAATTCAAACACTCGCGGCTTTCTGTTCTGTCCTCAGAGGAGCGGTGTCACTCGAGCAGAGTGGTCTTGGCCTTTGAACTCCGTGTGCAGAACTTTACTCAGGAGAAAAGAAGACTCCAAGGAAACAATACGGGGCAGCCAAAAATAGACCAAATCCACCACTGCGCTAAGGGTGGCACTTTGTACACAGAGGAAAAGTACGGATTCACTGGCAAAGGGCTGGGGGGCAGCTACTGCCCGCCCCCACGTGGGAGCCTCAAAGATCTAGACGTGAACTAACGAAGACTCACATACATTAGGGAGCTGAACCCCAAACCAGGCACATTCCTGAAGTAAACCCAAGGGAAGGCAGACAGAGCCCTTCTCGAGAAGGCTACAGCCTAGGGCCAGAAAGCAAAAGGTCCGCAGATGGGAACACAAACTCTTTCCTCCTGAGAGTGAAGGCAGTCGACGGGGCGTCTACCGTCAGTGTCAGACATTCACAGCAAGTGACACAGAGAAGAGCTGGTTCCCTCGACTTAATAAAGCCTGTGTGATTCACGAGGAAGACGATAAACCCAATGGGGAAAAGAGGAGGACTGCAGTCTCCACAGAAAAAGGCCATGAATAAGCGAGTCAGACTCGCCCTTTGTGTGCTCTTGTAACCAGGTAAGCACAATCCATGTACCGCTAACTAGGAGGGCACACCAGGACCGAGGGAACCTGTCGGGGGCCCTGGGAGGGTCGAGAAGCCTGATGGCGGCCAGGGTAGCGGCGACAGGTTGAGTGGGGGTGACTGAGGGAGCCACCAGCGTCGCCACCACTCGGAGGAGACACACGACACCCACACTTACAGAAGTCACCAAGGCCATCTATGAGGTTGGGTTTATGACAGTTTTGCAATAGCAAAAGCTTGTTAAAGGGAGACAGAGTGAACCAAATTTCTCATCAGCATAAAACTTGTGAAAAATGATTTGATAGTCTGCCACCAAGTGCTGGCAAGGCTGCTGAGCAACCGACCGCCTGTTGGGAATGGGGCTAGGGGGCCAGGGACATTTGAAACAGTTTGGCACTTCCTAATGAGCTGCCCTACTCCATTAGGCCAGCAACTCCAGGCCTTTGGGAAATGGTACACCTGGCACCAAAATA
Organism: Marmota flaviventris; assembly: GCF_047511675.1. Taxonomy (NCBI): domain Eukaryota; kingdom Metazoa; phylum Chordata; class Mammalia; order Rodentia; family Sciuridae; genus Marmota; species Marmota flaviventris. The sequence continues at coordinate 108,173,364 of NC_092509.1, read as the reverse complement.
CATCTGTAAGTGCAAGTGTCCACAGGAGAATTTCCCACCCAGACCCAAGGGGAAGCCACCCTAAAGGCCACACACCTAGGACTGCTTAGGTTTAAAGTGTGATTTCCTCACACGTGGCACGCTGTTGAGTCTGAAGGGAATGAGCTCCGCGCTGTGCGCTCTCCAGATGCATCTCATGAGCATAACCTTGGAGAAAAGAAGAAACAAAATTCACAAAGCGTACTTCACAAGAGCCAATAACCACAAAAATGAACTGGACTCTGTAGACATTTATCCACAAACGGTTCTTAAAAATTAACACAAAGAAATTATCACAAAGTCAGAGAAGAGCGAATGCAGGTCAGGGTACAGATGTGGTGGGTGGAGCCCGGGCGAGGCCTGGGAGCCGGTGATCCTCTAGTTCCTGCCTTAGATAGTATTCAAGTGTGCGTGCACAGGTGTGTGTGTGTGTGTGTGTGTGTGTGGAAGAGACAGAGACAGAGTCGGTGGAGCCCTGGCTGTGGCTGGGGTCGTGATCCTCTACTTCTGCTCTAAGTGGAAGTCCTGGGAGGCGGGGGTAGCACTTTCTGTATGTTAGCCGGCACCACAAATGAGAAAGAAATACTAGACGTATGGCGGGAGGGTGACGGGTGAGGATAACACATAAAGAGAAGGGAAGGGGGGCTGGGGTACAGCTCCGTTGGTAGAGTGTCTGCCTCACGTGCACAAAGCCCTGGTTCAACCCCCAGCTCCGCAAAAAGAAAAGAGGAAAAAGAGAAGGGGTGGCTCCTGAGGTACACAGAAGACCTCTATAAAAGAGTCTCAAATAAAAGAAGCAAGACAGCAGCGCGTGCGTGGTAGGAAGTCTGCTGCCGCGTCTGTGGCCGCTGACCCAGGATCCGGAGCAGGGATGAGGGGATGAAGGAAAGACAGACCGACACCTAGAGAAAGAGCTGGGCCGGGGGCAGCCAAGCCCTGGTGAGGCTGACGACACCAGAGCTAGCTCAGCACGGGGACTGTGTGGGCTGCCATCAGAAGGCTATTTGTGAGGAAATTTTAGCAAAGCGGGCAGTCTGAAGGACGCAGTGAAACTTGCAAGACATCAAGGTCATCCTGTGGCACCCAGAATTCTCTACCCCGGGAGCCGGCATCTAATCCAAGGTTCCGACTATCAGAGCTGCCTGCCTTCAAAAGCAGCCACCCCGGCTGGCATCACCATACCACTGGGCATCCTGACCTGCGTGTTTGCACAGTCAGCTCCCAGGGCAAATGCAGCCATTAGGCAATCAGAGATCAGGGTTCAAGTTTCCACTCTCCACAGTCTCCTGAATCAATCAAAAAGATGGCTACGTGGATGACAGGTACATGGATACATACATTCATGGGTGAAGAGATGGTGAATAGAGACAGGTAGACATGTAGGCACAAAGAGAGATGAGAGATCAATGGGTAGAGACTTGATAGAAACTTAGATGATACATACACACATACCTGGACACCTGGGTAGACACAGGCATAGAGGACAGATACACATACATAGATGGTTAATAAATTGACAGGTGAAGGCATACACAGTTATACAGAATTCACGGCAGAAAGAGACATAGAGACACACGAGAGTTACATAGATGATAGGTACAGTAACTCACAGGCATATGGACACACAGACATACAGACCTACAGATCTGTAATGAGGATAGCAAAGGGGGTGCCTCCCTACAACGTCACAACATCCATCCCTCCATACAATGACGTAGCCTTCATTACTTGTGAGTATTTGCCATTTTGATGTTTAATTTGATGTCACTGTAAAATACATTTTCTTTTACGTTCATAGAAAAAGAGGTGGGAGGATGTGAACAGAGGGTTGGGGTGAGCAATGCCTCGTGGCAGAACCGTGGTGGTTCGCCCCATTCCCCCTTATTTAGCTGGGCCAAGCCTTCAACTATAAATACCTACTTTTTATTTTTAAATGTATCTCTCCCTAAAACCTGAGTGCCATCAGCAGGGAGTGGATGATGCACCCCACCGGGCCACCGGGGCCGGAGGCAGGGCGAACACACTTCCCTGCGGGGTGGGCATGGACCAGAGCGCGAGGCCACGTCACATCAGCCCCTCACCTGGCCTTCCCAGCCAAGGCCAAGGGCTGCAGCGCAGTTTCCAGAAACGCCCTTCCCAGGTCCTGAGGCCCCCGCCAGCCCCCTGAGGTGCCAGTGCTGGGGACCTGGAGCCCCAGGCCTGTCACCGAGAGGAGCAGGCCCTCTCGCCCGCGCCAAGAGGCAGTCAGGTCTGTGGCCCAACAGGAGCCTCTCTGCAGTCCCCAGGGGACTCGGGACACTTGGAAGACAATATTTGTTGTTTTCTGAGGAAGGTGACTGAGTAGCCAGTCAAATATGGGGTAGAGACCTTCCACTCCTGTAACTTTTGAATTCTAAATCATTTTATCAATGAAGTTACTTTAAAGGGGGGAAAGTCAAGACTTAAAAGCAAATAAAAAGTCGTCTTAGGACCCTGAGAGGAGAAGCAGAGTGGCCCGTGGGGAGGCTGATTCCCAAGGCAGGAAGGCCAGCTGCCCTCTGGCCCGGTGTGTCCTGGTGGCAACTGAAGTAGCTGAACGCGATTATCTAAGTTCTATACAGGTGCCTCAGGCCCCGGAGCTTCCCCGACGGATGGATTTAAAACTGACTGTTCCTAAACCAGCGCCGTGGCACACGCCTATGATCCCAGGGACTCAGGAGGCTGAGGCAGGTACAGCGCAAGTTTGAGGTCAGCTTCAGTAACACAGTGGGACCCTGTCTCAAAGTAACAATTAAAAGATAAAAAGGCTGGGAATACAGCTCAGTGGTACAGCACCCCTGGGGCCAATTCCCCAGTATCACACACACACACACACAAAAGTTCTTTTGTTTTTGTTTTTTTAAGTAAAAAGAGCTCTGGTTATGGTTTAGATGCGAGGTGTTCCCCAATTCTCAGAGGTGAAATGATTAGATTATGGGAGGGTGACCTCACTGGTGGATTAATTCACGGACACAGGTTACCTGGGCAGCAGCTGTGGGCAGGTAGGGTGTGGCTGGAGGAAGGGGGTCCCTGGGCCTTTGGGGTTTGCTTCCTCCTGGGTGGGAGGGGCTCTCCCTCTGCTTCCCAGGTGCCATGTCCTGGGCTCCTGTCCTCTGCCACCCTCTCTGCCACAGTGTTCCACCTTATCTCTGGCTCAGAGCTGTGGAGTCCGCCAACTGCGGACGAACCTCTGAAATCATGCGCCAAAATAAACCTTCCCCTTTACTTGCTCTGGTCAGATCTTTTGTTCACAGTGACCAAAACAGCTCCCAACTCAGACAATCCATCAGCAAATGAGGTAATGATGGCCAAAGACCAGCAAAGCCCAAGCCACGGAAATGGTCATCACTGTTATCATTATCACCTTTTTAAAAAGAGAGGGATATGGAGGCTGGACTTGCAAAGTGGCCAACAATTCTGGCTTGTCCAAGACTGAGGGGACTCCCAGGGTGCAGGACTCTCAGTGCTGAACCCAGTGATGGTCAGGCAAACCCCAACGTGACGCCAGTCTTCATCCAAATGAAGCTGTCCCAGCTCACTCACGTTTCTCATCTGGGCAAGTGGGAGTCACACAGGGTCGCTGCTGGGTTAAAACAAGCAAGTAGCCCATCAAAGTGCCTGACACTCACTGAGAGCTCCATACACAATGCTGTTACAGCTTCCGGAGGAAATCACTTGTGCATCTCCATAACCACTACGGCTCCACTGGGTTACAGCAAGAGACACCCAAGGATTTGGGGTCCACAATCTGATCCTGAACTACCAAGGAACATTAAACTGTGAACATTGTTCCTGATGTGCACCATCAGCCACGCGGAGCGTGGGCATTATGATGTCAGGCATCAAATAGGGAGAGGGTCCCCACCACAATACTTCATGCCACTGTAAAAGCACACATTGTTGTGGTGTTCACACTAGCCATTAAACTCAAAGAATTGATCTACAAATTATGAAAGATTAACCAAAATTTCAGGACAAAGTACAATTATCAATCAGGATATTGTTGAGGTATTTTCATGGTCAGAGGCAGGAAAGCAGAAGCAGGGTAGAGGGGCAAAGGCTGAGATCCAACGAGGGAAGTTAAGAAACCCTGTGTCTTGCCGTGGAGTAAGAAGTTGAGGTCAAAGGGCTGGGCGCAGCCCAGGGGTGGAGCTCTTGCCAATCTGCCCGAGGATCAAACCTCAGCACTGCAGAAGAAAGTTCAAGTGGAGATTTAGTGTGTTGCTTGGTGAGGCCCTGATTCCAAGTGGAAGAATGGAGAAGGGCGACATTGCTGTTTCGGAGGGTGGGGAAGAGACTGATGGAAGTGAGCTAAATTCCCCATCAGAGAATGGCAAGGGTGAAGCTGGTGAATCAAGACTGGGAGGCTGTTAGCCACCGTGTGGAGACGGCCACAGGTGGGGGGTGGGGGGCGGGGATCAGGAACGGCCAGACAGAATCTGGGGGAGGGCCAGAGTCGGGCAGGAGACGGCTGCTTTTCATGGTTCACATTCTCTCTCCCTCCCTCTGTTTCCCTCCCTCAATTTAAAACATATTCTTTAATTCTAACTATGGAAGACTAGGAGGTGGTGCCCATTCAAATTGAGAGGAAGAGTGCTTGGGTGCCTATGGGCACAGCCTGGCAGCAAACAGCCCTTGAGCTGAGTCATTCCTGCCATCTGACTCCGTCCAGCACCCTGCCTTCTGTACTCTCCTCGCAGGACCAAAACCTGGACTTCTGGACCTGGGTGGATTGAGCTGTGGACGGAGTGACTAAGGAACTAGCCACCCTTTGTAAGACATCAGCTTGCTCCCAGGGGCAACAGCTCTGCAGCGCCTGTTGCCCACCCCAGGAGGTCGTGCATCATCCTGTGTGCAGGGCTCGCCCTCCAGGAACTTCCAACGTACCTGGGGCACCAGGTTTCAGAGGGTCAGTGCCTCTCCCACTGACCCCAAACCTTCCCAGGGCTCATCTGCGTTCCGAGCGGCTGCATGCACATTTTTTGCTACATAACAAATTGCCACGAACTTAACAGCTTACAACACCATTTACACTCACAATTTCTGTAGGTCAGAGGACTGGACACAGCACAACTGGGTTCTCTGCTCAGAGACTCATCTGGCTAAAATCAAAGCACTGGCCAGACTGCATGCCCATCTGGAACTTGGGGTCCTCTGCCAAGGTCAATCAGGTTGTTGACAGCCACATTCCAACATTGTCTCTGTCTTCAGAGCGTCTATCATAGGGCCAGAGTCTCACTCGGGATTGCGCACAACACGGGTTGTCCTGTCTGCTTGGTCTCCTTCAGTCTGGCCCAGGTCCTTAGTCTCTCCCTGCTTTTTATGACTGACATATTTAAAGTGAGCAGGACAGTTACTTTGTAGAAGGTCCTTATTTTGGGTTCGTTTCTCACAATTACATGTAAGTCAAACTTCTTTGGAAGTGACTCATGTTCGAATTCTAACAGCATCCAATCAGGAAGTACAGTGTTCATTTGTCCTACGACTAGTAATGTTTTAACTTACATGAGATATGGGCTGTCTGATTTCTCTACTGTAAATTCACTAAGCATTTGGTATTAAAATGTAGTCTATGGAAATAACTGTGAAATGATGTGAACATCCTACTCCTTATCAGACATCACCCACCAGCATGAATGTCCATTGAGGGTCTTGCCTCAACCAGTGATAACTGGAATCACTGAACATGCCCTGATCCTGTCACCCTCAGACCCCACCACCCTCTGGTCCCATCACCCTCGGAGCCCGTCACCCTTGGTCTCACCCTCTGGTCCCGTCACCCTCTGGTCCCGTCATTCTCTGGTCCCATCACCCTCGGAGCCAGTCACCCTAGGAGCCCGTCACCCTCTTTGGGGACCCATGTAGGAGAAGATACCTCCCATGCTAGTTCTGCACTTGTTTGCTCTGCATCTGGAGTCAGCATTTATTCGAGGACTCCTGTTCTTTTAGTGGCAAATAGCATTTGCCAAACATCTCAAAGGGGTCTCTGCACACTTATCTCAAATTCCTCCTCTCCAGTTCCTTCTCCAAGCCACCTCCAGTCAGGGTCCCTCCCCATCACTCCTTGGAAACTGCTCTTGTTCACATCACTTCCTTTCCAAGTCTTACCCGACATTCCAACAGCACTTACCCTCGCTCTCCTCCTCCGCCCTGGCCTCTGTACCTCTCCTCCTCCGCCCTGGCCTCTGTACCAGCACCTTCTGCTTGTTGACTTCTGCTAGCTCTTCCTTTACCAACTCCAAATGCCCAAGAGCCTCATAGTAGGGGCCTCTGTCCTAACTTCACCCCGTCGCACTGCAGGTGACTTCAAACACCATCTCTGTGTCTTGATTTCCAAATGGGTATCTCAAAGTCTGACCAAGGTCCAGACCCCGCCTCCCTCGCAAGCCTGTCTTCTCCTGGACACCTAGGAGGAGCCTTAAAATGAGACACAGGGGCACAGACTAGAGCTGCACCTTGATAACCTGGCTGAGCACTGCCAACTTCCGGTGGGTATTCAGTGGAGGATGTTTTGTGCACTTACTGGTGAATCCAGCTCTGTCTTGTGGCCTCCACTGAATACCCACATTTCACTGTTCTATGAACAAGAAAAGAAAAGTCTAATGTGTTCAGCTGTTGCTATTGTGTGGTTATTGGTTCAACAGCAGTTAGCCTGTCAACACTTCCACGAATGTCCAAAACAGAACTCGACTTCTCTGCCCAAGTCCTTCCCAACCTTTCTGAGTGGTAACTGACACCTTTCTCCATCCTGACAGCAAACACAAGCCTTGATTCCCTCTTTTCCTTACCCCACATCTAGCCCTTAGGCAACATCTGTTAGCTCTATTTCCATATTATTCTAAGTTCGCTAAAATAATGAGCAGATTCAGCCTCGGTGAGCGAGGGTGCACACAGGCTACGGCTGGCAGGGTCTGTGCCAGGCGTGCCAGGCCGTGGCTGCCCTCCACTGAGCCCAACTCTCGCCCGCCGGTCAGGTTTTGGATGTGCAAGCACGTGCCCCACGGAGGGACTCAGGCTGGGAACAGCAATGGCTTCCTGAAACGTGCTCCTTCTAATGGCAGGTCACAGAAGCACAGAGAGGACGGGAAATTTTCCTCGGCTCCTAAAGCCTGAGGTTAGACTCTCAGTCACCACTATGGTTTGTATGTGTGTCCCCAGTTCCTGTGCTGGAAACCTAACCCCCAGTGGGAGGGTCGGGAGTCGGGCCTAACAGGCGCTGGGTCACTAAGGCCAGCACAGACAGGGCGCCTCGCCTGGTGCACCTGCCTGCGCTCGCCCTTCCCCCAGGTGAGGACACAGCAGGAAGGCTGGCCAGATGCCAGCGCAGCAACCGCAGGCTTCCCGCTCCAGACTGTGAGAAATACGTCGACTCAGGCTTTCTGTTGGAGCTGCACAAAGTGGGCTGGGATTCAGAATCTGCCATTAGCTTCTTTTTATTGACAGTTTCCCCTGTTAAAAAGGTACGTTCCATCAGAGCCGGCATCCCACAGACACGGAACAAACGTCTGCTCATGTCAAACGAGAGGATTCTGGAGAAGTGACTGGGAGCCACACTGGTGAGGTCTTGAAATGTCACGTCCGAGAGTCTGCAGTTCACCCACCGGCACTGGTCACGGCCACTAAAGAGACCTGCTTTAGGAAGACAGCCGTGGTGGCAATGATGGTGAAATCTGAAAGGAGGACCAGTTGGAAGACTTCTGTACTTGTGCAAAGCAGAGGAGGCTTAAGGCGGAACTAGGCAAAGGACCCACAGGAACTATCCTGAGGTGCCATCAACATGAATTGGAAATAATAAAAGCCGCCATGTGTTAACTACCTCCAGGAGGCCCAGACTCCGTGCTGCCTTCCCGAGAACCAAGCAGCATTGGTCTTAATGTACTAATTTTACAGATAAAAATGCAAAATATGTTCAGAAAACATGTAATTTTCCCCAAAGCCACACAGCTCAGCAATGGCCATGCTGGGGTCTGTGGCAGAGCAGTGGGATTCCCAAGTCCAGGAGCAAAGGTCAAGGGGTGGTACGGGTTTCTGCCTGGGTACTTTCTCAGATGATGCCCTTGGCTGCAGGTGACTTCAAACACCATCTCTGTGTCTTGATTTCCAAATGTGTATCTCAAGTCCGACCAAGGTCCAGACCCCACCTCCCTGGCAAGCCTGTCTTCTTTGTGGATCCCACCAAGTCTGACTGCACAGTAACGAATGTGACCTTGACCAAGGGCATCCTGGGGGAGGAGCCGTAATGCAGTCAGCACCTGCAGGAAGCAGAGACTGGCTGCTGGCTAGCTCACAGGCAGAACTCCCAGGGGACTGTCAGGGCTCACAGCGTCGGCTGCAGGCACAGGCTTCATCAAAACCCAGGGAGGTGCCGAGAGCTAGTCGTTCATTCATTCCCTTAACAAGTAGTTACCGCATGCCCACCCTGTGCCAGGCACTCAGTGATTCAGTGGCTACTGCCTTCAGTGAGTGGACAGACTGTGTACATTTGTGTCATTTACATCTGAGTAGGGAAGTCAGATGATAAGCAAATAAGTTAACTAAATAAAAAATACATAAGATGGTGGAAAGTTAAACAAGAAAAGGGATTAAGGAGTGCCTTGGGAAGAGGGAGGCTGCAATTCTTAATGGAGTGGTCAGGAAGGACTGTCAGAGAAGCCTGGTCCCCACTGCCCATCACTGATGAGACCTCCCAATGTCTGTGTTTTGCTGTTGATTCTCTTGAGGGGCGAGTCCTGGAATTGAGCATCGGATTGGCAAACCCCAAGGCACACGCCCACCCCCTTACCTCCTCTGAGGGTGGAAAGAGGGAGAACTGGCCCTTTAACCTCAGAGATTCAGTGGCTACTGCCTTCAAAGAAGACGCAGAGATAAGGGATTCTCCCAAAGGAGGAGGGAATCTGGGCTCTAGACAACCAATGAGTCCCAGCAGTAGATGCGGTCAGTAAGGGAGCGCCTTGCAGCTACCAAAGGGCGCACAGAACCGAAGGGCAGTGCCTCGGAGAATCTCAAACAGGTTTCAAGAGGCAGGGAAGGGAAGAGGAGCCAGTAAAGGAGAGCAGAAAGGACCAGGAGGGAGCAGAGCCTGAAAGCCCACAGAAAGTTCAGAGGCAAGTGGTGACTGTACAAGAGCAGTCTGAAGAGGTTCGAAGCAGAGCCGGACTGTGACTGAGAAGGAACCAACGGTGAGTGAAGTCTCAAGTCATCTCAAGTCGGGACAGAGCAGCTGCGGAGCCCCCAGCCAAGTCCTGCTTCCGTCATTAATGGGACCGCTGTGTCTCCACCTCCCTTGCACTGGAACTTCCCAACAGCTTGCGGATAAGGTCTTATTCCCATTTGGAAATACATGAAAACTGGGCTGGGGATGTGGCTCAAGCGGTAGCACGCTCACCTGGCATGCGTGCGGCCCAGGTTCGATCCTCAGCACCACATACAAACAAAGATGTTGTGTCTGCCAAACACTAAAAAAAATAAATAAATATTAAAATTCTCTCTCTCTCTACCTCTATCTCTCTATCTCACTCTCTCTTTAAAAAAAAAAAAAAAAAAAAAAGAAATACATGAAAACTGAATTCCATACCCAGGGTTAGAGGAGATTCTCTTTTCCAGAAATACATGTTGTTAGTAGATATCAAAATGTATTTCCTGGCCCAGAAATCGCTCTTTAAAGAAACTGAGGCAAAAGAAATCGCCAGAAGTATGCACGCAGACTTTCCTGCACAGTTGTACCCCGTAGTGGGAAAGAATAGGGGTTCACCCTGGCCAGGAAGAGACCTGCAGCCACTGCTAAGCCCTGCTTCGGAATGAAACACTCAAGAAAGGAAAGGGATTCTCTGCCTCTGGACAGTGCAGACGACAGTACAGAGAGTATGACTCCATTATGTGTGTGGTGTGTGTGTGTGTGTGTGTGAACTTCTTGGTTTATTTTCCCCTATATTTTCCAAAATTTCTATAATAAACAAAGACAACTTTTATAATGAGACTTAAAAGAAGGTCCTTGTTTGTGGTCCAACAGGCCTATCTGGGAAAAGGAGGCTGGGATTCTCCTAATTCTCCAACCTGCCTTCCACTGCCCTGCGGTTTTTCTTTTGTGCCACAGTCAGCAGAGGAATAAGATCTCCCTGGATGACGCAGCAGTTTTCCGGTTTGCTTACTTTGTGGGGTGCGAGGGGTTGAACCCAGGAGTGCTAAGCACTGAGTCAAAGTCCCAGGTCTTTTTGTATTTTATTTTGAGACAGGGTCTTGCTAAATTGCTGAGGCTGGTCTCGAACTTGCGATCCTCCTGCCTCAGCCTCCCCAGTCGCTGAGACCACAGGCCTGCGCCACCGCACCCAGCCTCTCCGCTGCGTCCAACATTCAACTAAAGCAAGCCCTCTAACCCTCGCCGGCACCCTGAAACGCAAGCTCTCGCTCGGGGAGGAGAAAGCGCACAAAGCTGGAACCGCGGAGCAGCAGGGCAGGCGCTGGGGCTGGCGCCAGCCCGAGTCCTCCCGGAGGTGCGCGCCGGACTCGGGAGCCATGGGGCGCGCCCAGGGCCTCGGCGGCCACAGCTGCCGCACGCAGCCCCCCCGCAGGACGCGCCAGCTCCCGCGCAGGCGCACGCGACCTGCGTCCCCGGGCGTCCCCGCGGGTGGCCGGCGCCGAGCTACGGTGGCCCTGCCGGGCGAAACCACGGACGCGCCACCACTCTGCACACCGGACCCGCGAAGACGGAGCGCGGAGCAGCGGGCCGCGAAGGCGCCGGGGAACCGAGCGGATGCACGGACTTAGGACGGAGGGGCCGTCCGTGGGCAGCCAGGGGCAGGAGGGAGCCCCGCCGCCGGGTCCAGTTCCCGGGGCGCGACCTCGGAGGGCGTGGTCGCGGGGCGGGGCCTGATCGAGGCTCCGCCCCTCGCCCCGCCCGGCGCAGCCGAGAGCCGGAGCCGCGCCCTTACGCGCTGCGCAGCTCGGGTCTGCACCAGAGCTCCGGAGGTGACCCAGGTGAGTGCCAGCACCTGGGGCTGCGGGAGGGCTGGCCCTCGGGACACTTGGGGGTCTGCACTGGGCGCAGCCTGCGTCCCCGCCGCTGGGGCTGAGCAGGGCTCTCCGCCCGCTTCCTTACCAGATCCGAGCTCCGCATCTCCATGCCTTTTGCTCTCCACCCCCTGATCCCTCCCTGATGGAGTGCTTTGGAGCATCCAAGCGACGCCCGGCCTCTAAGTCAGGGGGAGTCTCAAGGTCAACCCTTCCCCCGTTCCTTCGTTTCCTCGCCGGCTCTCCTCGGCCGTGCAGACTTCTGGAGCCCCCTCCCACCTTGCCAAATGCAGCTCTGTCTGGTACCGATGGGCGAGCGCAGCACCGCAGAGGAGCTGGCGCTGAGGCCTGAGCGAAAGCGCTGGTTTCTAAAGGGCCTGCGAGCGCTGCGCCAGCCCGAGGTGTTGCTAGGAGCCTTCGGGGACAGCCCCCAGGGAATTGCATTCCGTCCGTCTGACTCTGGAACCTTTGTAGTGGAACCTGTAGGTGGGTCATTTCCTACCGCTGCTCCAGAGCAGGAGACCCCTCTAGGTGGGTGGGGGATCTGCATTCCTCTCTCCTTTGAAGTTCAGAAACGTGCCCTGCTTAACTGGTGCCACCACCGGGAGGCCGGGAGCCACAGAGGTGGGGCGTTGGGAGGGACTGGAGACTAGTCCGTGAGTCATTGCCTGAAGTTGTGGCTTCTGCTAATACTTTCCTTGGGAGTCACGAATTTACGAATAGCCTGGGGGACAGTGAGGGTGGGAAGGGAGAAGAAGAAAAGCAGACAGAGGGGCGGAGGGGGTGAAGGAGTGAGTACTGGGCCCCCGGACTTCAGTCCCCTAGCCCAGGGTGAAGGGCGCTTCTGGCGTGTACGCTGTGGGCCTAGGTGTGGTTTGCAGAATTGCTGCAGATTTGGGGGTGGGAGCTGGAACGAGGCGTCTTGGGAAATCTGCAGGTCACCTGGCGCCTTCTGGAAAGCACCCAAGGTTTTTGGTCAGAGTTACAGGCATGTTTTACTTTAGTGAACTTAGAAATGCAACAACATTATCTCTCTCAGAATTAAGAATGTTTATACTTACAGAAGTTAAATAAGGAATTAAATAGAATCAGCATTCCAGAATCCAAACAAATACTTTCACCCCTGGGAAGAGGTTTTGTTAAGCTTCCCTCCTGACACAATGTTACAGAAATAGAAAACTTTGTCAAGTGATTTTTTTTTTTTTTTAACCAATGTTACTATATATAAAATGACAGTGATACTGTGACCAGCATAGAAACTGCACTCCAGGGGCTTCTGTAGGTTAGGGAACAAAATCAGAGAAAGGCAGCCTTCCCCCATATTTGGGTTTCCTCCTGCTGGCCTGGAGTCCTGGAGAAACCGTCCTGAGAGGGGACCTCTTCACCCGGAGGTTAGCACTCTACCCATTATTCAGAGATGCTGAGAAGCCCCTGGCAATCTGGGTAAGGGGGATGAGATCAGCAGGAAGAGCAATTCACTGCATGCGGCACATCTCACTGTACGGAAAGGTCTCAGTCCCTATATTCACACATTCTGACTATTCAGAGCACCATTGCTGGCCACAATTGACCAAGAACCATTTAGCATTTTAAAGCAATATTTGCCTAGAAGAATATGCTGCTACTATTTTTGCAGTAGAATTTATTAGTATTATTTATGAGCAGACCATCTTCCTGAACAAGAAGCCAACAGTTATCAGGTAGATTATTTCTATGTAAAACAAAATCTCTTGCAGCACTGACTTCCCTGCCTGCCTGGGGGAGGAATGCAGCAATGAGGGGACAGAAGAACTGTGCCACCTCCCAGATGCGATTTTTTTCAGGATCTCATGGGTCTCCCTGTTGTCCTCCGAGCACCTCCTAGACTTGACCTGTTCGTTGACTGGAGCATGGATTTTAAGATACCTTAGTCCCACTTATTTTTTTTAAGAAGTGACATATTCTTCAGAAATGCAAATGGTTGTGCCCAAGCTTGTTCCTAGTGGAGTCAGGTGTGAGGATGTGGAGGCGGGTCCTTCCCTGGGGGGCTGGTACCCCAGCAGGGATGCGGCATCTGCTAAGAATTAACTGCAGTCTGCCTGCACTTCTAGTGGGAAAACCCAAGTGTGTCACTGTGACTCATTCAAGACTTCCCCTTGGCTGGAAGTCGCAGCTTAGCTGCCCCCGGGACTCCCGAGTTGTGTCAGTTAAGGGAATCCTGATGTCAAAATGGAGTGCCAGCTTCTGGGCGTTCTGCTTCACCCAGACCTGTGCTTTCCCTCTTCTGATCTCCGCTCCTTTTGTCACACCGCAGGGCTGACAGACAATAAAATGGAAGTGTCCCTTTCTCAGTCCTTCCCAAGGTTTCTCTTTTTGTTTCCAATGAGAAACATCTCAGGCTTTAATCAGTCATAGGCTTGGAGTTAATTATTAGCTTTCTTCTTATTAATTTATTTTATGCTTAGGAGAGGGTCAGGGGAGGTGGAGATATTTCAAAGAGGTCAGATGTTGTCAGACTTGCTCTTCAACCTCATTGAAAAGCTGTGGAGCATAGACTCTGCAGCCAGGTTGCCAGGGACTGTGAATCCAGGTTTTGCTTGTAATAGCTGTGTGATCTTGAGTTAATTATTTAACCTCTCTGATGCTCAGTTTCTCATCTGCGAAATAGAGGTAGTAATGTGTCACAGAGATGCTGTGAGAGGGATCCTTCCCTCCCGCCGCCCAGCGGAGCATCAGTGGGTTTGACCCATCTGAATAATGTGCTGATTGGTGTCTATAGTAATGGATTTTCCTCCTATGCTTCCTCTGACCTGTCCCCTCCCTTCTCTCACACGGTCTCCCTCTCTCCGGTATAAAGCCAAGCCCTTTCTGGGTGCACCTGCTGTTGTCCTTACACATGTCCCGATATGTCACTGTCAGTGTCCTTCAGGGCTCTCTTCCCAATCTGATCCTCCCGTGTCATCGCCTCTGCACCCACACCTGCCTGGAGTGTCATGATGACCTCAGTCTTGGTGACCGTCACAGCAGATGGGCGTTGACGCCCTGCATTCCTAGCGGTGCATGGCACTTGGTAGAGTGAGTACTGGAAACAGTCATTCTGAGAAAATGCTAAAGAAGGTGTTAGGCTGGGACACTGGGGTCAGCGTCCACTGGGTAAAGTGTGTCCTGCACCATGTTGATCCAGTCACCTTCATTTAATAAAATTTGTCACAATGGTGCTTTTTTTTTCTTTTTTGCCTGCATGTCCTGCAGTCTCTTTCCTCTCTCTCCCCCATGCCCTCTGAGGTTGCAGCCTTTGACCTTGAGGAGCACCCAGTGGGCTGTCTCTGGGAGCCCATCCCATGGGCGGCTCAGCTAGCCTGGCCCAGGGCTTCTAGGTTAGGGTCACAGGGCCCTAAGCATGGATACCTGTTGGGGAAACTCCTTACACCTGCAGGGGAAGCCGGGTTTCACTCTGTGTTCCCACAAATCCCATGTTCCTGAACCCCTGAAGAGCAGACCTGCCCACGGGTCCCAGGGGAGACACGGCTCCCTTCAGCTTGTGTCCCGAGCCCTGTCACAGCCCAGCTCCAGAGGCCCTCGATGAGGCTGTGCCGGTGCAAGCTTGCCCCACATAACCAGAGCCACTCCCTGGCCCTGACCCTTCCCTCCCGCTGCCCAGCAGAGCATCAAACAGTCGTCCCCGGTCCCGACGGCTCACCACCGGGCTGGGGTTCCAGCGCCATCTGAACCCGATTCTACAGCCAGGCCGTGGCTGTGTGACTGAGCACACGGGACGGCAGCGTGTTCACCACCCGAGGGACAGGTCTCCAGCCTCCTCGCTCACAGTCCACGGGAGGTGTTCTGCCCGCCATGCTGATGAGGAACCACAGGGTACGGGGGCGGAGGACCACTGCCTGACCTGCGCCCGCTGTTGGCCTGCCTGCTGGCTGAGTAACGGTGCCTGCTCACAGGACTGACCTGCCTTTGGGATACGCGAAGCCACCGCAGGAGAAGAGTTATTTTTTATCACCAGGTTTTTATTCCTTTTCAGTCTAACAGTCATTTGAAGGTTTGACACTGAAACAAACTCCCTCTGTGTCGTGTGGAAGTGAACCAGAGCTGCATTTTGCAGATGTAGGGAGAACCGGAGAAATCCCAGGGACAGACGGCTTCTGGGCCGCTTCCCTCCCACTTCCTGCGTTTCTCTTTGAGCTCCGCCTGGGCTTGGCAGGGTCAGCTGCCCTACCTGGAGGTCACTTGGAGACCTGTTGCTTTGTGGGCTTGAAGTGGACTGGTGGGCCCCCGAGTCCCCTCGGAGTTCCTTGAACCAGCCGGGATCAGGGACTGGGGGAAGGCCGTCTCTCGTGGTCAGCCAGCCCTTGAGTGGCCGTTCTTACGGGGAACTCACAGGGATGTCGACTCTGCCGTGTAAAATAGGTGCCCTACGTGAAAACAGTGGGACGCAGCACAGCCACCAGAGGAGGACACACTGAAACGTGGGGCAGCAGAGGTGATGTGTCCTCGTCCCCTTCCCACCAGGGACGTTAGGATAAGAGACACCGGCTGAAAACGTGCAGCACAGTTTGAAGAGACAAGCTCACAAAGGGAGTAGAAGTCACTGGTGTCCACGCTGGTGTCTGTCTGTGGCCTGAAGGCTCCAGTGATGTTTAGTACGAGGTCTGTGCCGGAACGGGACTTGTGGGGACAATTGTGGAGGCAAGTCCCTAAATCCACAAAGCCTGCCTTTTCTTCCGGGTGCCACCCGGGCGGTGCCCTGGGAGTTCCTGCTGGGCAGGCAGAGGGACGCGGGTGAAGTAGAGGGTGCCTGGCCCGGGCAGTGTTCCCACAGGGGAGTTCAGGAAGCCTTGTGGGTTTGCCCTGCTGCGCGCAAAAGAAGCCTGCCCCGGGAGATAAAGCCAGCAGCGGCCCAGGAATTACGGGTCAGGCCCAGCAGAGCCCCAGAAGAGTCAGGTCCCCGGGAGAATCAGCGGATTCCCAGAGGAGCAGCCTGGGCCTCATTGAAACCCTGCGCGACCCTCAGTACTGGGTGAGGGTGACTCTGGGGTCACACCAGCACTGCCTCCCTGCATCCCATCCTTGATGGGCCTTGCCAGGGTGCCTGTGGCTCACGGCCCCATGTGCTGTGGCCTCACTAGAGCTGCTGCCCTGGGTTCCACCCCACGCAGACCTCCAGGCCCCACCGGGCACCTGTGCCCCACCTGGTTTCCTTCCCCCAACCTGGAATGTTTGGAAGTAATAAATACTTTGACAGACGTTGAAAGTTTTAAAATAGAAGTGCTGCTGTTTTAAGTATTCTGTAGTGATGATCAGTTTCTAAAGTGACCTCTAAGCCTCCGTTAACATCACGGTTATGGTGGAAAGCAAAAGCTTCTCCCTAAGATGGGATCAGGCAGGGAGGCTGCTCTTGGTCTTGGTCGACAGCCAGGGCCATCCATCAGGAGGAGGACACTTCTGCTGGTGAAGTGCTCCCTGCTGGAAGGACGCAGCAGACCTGGCCCTGCCGCCGATCCCGTCCCCGACCCCGGGCCAGCGCTGGCCTCCCCTGGGCTGCCACCGTGGTGTGTCCCTCTCCTTTTGCTCTGGGAGTAGCTGCCCAGGAGGAGGTGGCAGGACTGTCCTGGAGCTGAAGCCCACAGAGGGGCCCTCCCCTGCTCCTGGTCGTGGAGGAGCCATCCAGGCTGTGGGCAGGGGCAAGCCCAGCAGCCTGGTCCAGACACCAAGAGCGTGAACACTGGTGTCCCTCTGCGCTCGACGCCGGCTGACTCCCCAGCCATGGGGCTGCCTTCGGCCTCAGTGCCCCCCACCCCCGTGTAAGGGGGTGAGGGCAGTAACTGCCACCCAGGGCGTCTGAGGGCGAGGAGCACTAGCAAGTCTGTTGAGCGCCCGGCGCGTGGGGAGCCCTCTACGGACTGTCTCGTACTGAGGCATTGAGCACACATTGTGATGTTCTTTCCCGTTTCGCTATTTCTGCCAGGTGGGAGGGAATTCCACCAGAGGCTCCTTGGTGACCCCATTAAATCCTTACTTCGCCTCCCACTTGACGTCATGGAGAAGTCGAGGCACCCCCAATCCTTGGTTTTGGATGGGGTGGGCCCCCCAGGTCAGCTCAGCCTAATGAGCATGGGGGCCCTTAATCTCCTCTTCCTTTGACTGTAGAGAGTCTGGTCTGGTGACGGTGGCCATGACCGTGAGGAGAGGTCCAGGAACCCAGTGGCTGTTACAAGTCAGGCTCCAAAACGAGTCTCAGAAGAAACTGAGCCATCGTGCCGCCTGCACAGCCTTGAGCCCTGCCCGAGCTGAAGGAAGGAACTGGTCTCCAGGGAGCACGGGCGTAGCTGCATACGGCTTGCTCTGCAGAGGGACCTCGGAGCCCATCATCGTGTTCCAGGGACACTACAGGAGAAAGGTGCCCTGGGAGCCTCCGAGAGCTCAGTAGAATGTGATCACCAAGACGAGACTGTGCTTCTGGTTGAATCAGATAAATAGAGTCACCACCTGCAGAATTTGTGTCCAAAATAGTGACAGAAATTTGCCACATTAAATGTGGAGCCTGACCCAAATCATCAGCATCACCTAGGAACTTGTTAGAAATGCACAGTCTTAAGGACACCCCTGGGAGTGGGGTGCATACAAACAAGGCCCAGGTGATTTGATGCCACCGAGGTTTGAGAACCATGGATCTAGAAGATAGAGTGGCAGCACTCTATGGTTTCTGTCTTTGTGCAAGTTACTACTAAAAAGAAGAAAGAAAAGAAATAGGAGCCATTTACCCTGTTCTCTGTGTCGGCGAGTGGCCAGCCACGGGAGAGGTGCCGCAGGCACTGCGCCGCCCTTCAGTTCAGGTGCCTGTGATCTGTAGGAAGCAAAGCTGCAGGTGTCGGAGGTGCAGCCTCTGCACTGTGTCCAGCGCTGGGTAGAGGTCAAGGTCTGACCCTGGTTCCACCTGGAGAACCTTATCTTGTTGCGTCTATAAAAGGGTTGCAGATGGGTGAGAAGAGGTGGTCAGCACGTGGGCACCTCCAGCCAGGCTTCTGGAGGCACACGTCTGTGGGTTCCCCATCTGGAAGCGCCTTGCCCGCAGGACAACCATGCAAACCTGAAGAAAAAGCAGTCTCTTCCTCATGAGCCACGGCATTTCAGTTATACCGAAACTCCAACAGTCGTCATCAGAGAGCCTGAGTGAGCTCACACAGCCTCAGCAGGTCACCCCGCAACTTCCCCTCAAGTTCTTCTTCAGTTTGATAAGGCTATAAATTCAGCATTGGCGCAGAGGGTCAGGAACAGAGTCAATTTCAGGGGCTCTCTACATACAAACAGATTCTGCGATGCTGTGTGGGCTTTTGCATTGAATGACGTTGAATTCAGAGACATGACAGAACTTATTAAAGTGGATAAAGTGAAAATTGTAGCCTGTGATGGTAAAATTACTGGCTCCAATACTACAGACTGAATAGAAAAAAAAATTGACTTTTTCAGGCCATCTTCTGTTATTATTCATCACTATTTGAAGAGAAACAAAGAAGAAACTTTAAAAATTTATTCTAGCATTGCATAAATGACTACACTGTACTATCAGAGAATTCCAGCAAACAGAAGCTTATAACTGTATTCTCTTACATTACCTTTATTATACAGCGTGAGACACATACCTTTTCTTTAATGACACATCAAAAATTTATGCCTTCTTAAGAACATTCTTTAATAAACTCATTTTAAAACTCAAAAAAGGGTGGGGGGGCTGCAGATGACACAGAGCAGGAATGTCATCAATACAGTGCCATCAGCAAAATGCATGTGTTCCACAGGATGCTCAGGGCAGAAGCTGTGTGTCTGTTGTCCGTCCCTCAAGCCTTCCCTGAAGCTGTCTGCTAGCTCAGGGCCCACACATCCCAGGGTGTGGCTGGGGCTGCCTGGGTGGGCACCCTGCACTGGGCTGCCCTCCCCTTCCTTTGCGTGCTGATACACTCAGGCACTCTGAGGGCTAGGGACCTCCACTCCATGCCCTGGAGCCTGAGAAATCAGGGCGGAGCACGTGGCTGCTGTCCGGAGGTGAAGGCCTCCTTCCAGGCCTGGCTCCTGGGCAGGGTCTCTCGCAGCTCCAGTAGAGGAGCCCTGCAGGGAGAGCAGGTCCTCTGCTGCCCCGAGCCCTTCCCCTGTCCCCACCCTGATGGCACAGTCCTCTGCAAACCGTCCATGCTGGCCGTAGCTGGGCTCCCCCTTCCTGCTGATCCCCTGCCTTTCAAGGTGCCTCTTGACTCTGCTGTGCGTATACCACCAGCTCGTGCTCCGCACAGGTACCTTCCTGCCAGGGAGCAGAGTGACTTCTGCCAGGAGTGAGCGCCTAGCGGACTGCATTTGCAGTTGTGGACATTCGTTTTTAATTCCTTATGAGTCTCTTGCTGCTGGGTGCAGTGGCACACATGGGAGGATGCAAGTTCAAGGACAGTCTCAGCAAGAAATAAAAAGGGCTGGGGGTGGGATGTGGCTCACCCTGGGCTCAGTACCCGCCCCCCCCCCCAAAAAAAAAAAAGTCAAAGGACTCAGAACACTTTCTGGGGCTAGTTCTGAAGTGGTGATCTGATGGCAGCCTGGTTCCCAGGAGCTGCCAAGCCCATATTCTAGGCAGCTTCATAGGCTGGGGAGCGCGGCCCTGCTTTCAGAGTCCTGGACGGGGCCGTTCAGCGTCCAACTTTGGCTGCAGCTGTGTCCGGGCATGCGGTGGGTGGTGCTCTGGTGGCCTCTCGAGCGTCTCCTTGGGCCTGTGTGTGCGCGTGGCTGTGAGGCCCGTGCTGACGGGGCCTCGTGTGCATACCTCCTCCACAGAGCCACGATGGCCGTCCTGTCCAAGGAGTACGGTTTTGTGCTCCTGACTGGCGCTGCCAGCTTTGTCATGGTGCTTCACCTGGCCGTCAACGTTGGCAAGGCCCGCAAGAAGTACAAGGTGGAGGTGAGTGGCGAGCCGGCGCTGGGGCTCCTCGGGACTCGCCTTCAGGCACGGGGCGGGGGGGGGGGGGGGGCAGGGGCGGCTGGGGGCTGTTTCAGGAGACCCAGCTCCTCAGTGTCAGGAGAGGCCGGAGCTGCTGGGAGGCAGTGTCCACTAGTACTGTTTGTCTTCTCTGCAGCAGGACCAGGGCGCAGGTGTCGCAGGGTGTGTTTCACTGCAGCCGTGCTGGGCAGAGTGTGTCTCCTAAACAGGGCTCCAGGCAGCACTGCGGGACCATGTCTCAAGGGACTGCCTGTTTCCCAAGGGGGAAGGAGGCCGCTGTGCCCAGGCTCACTGTCCGGCACAGCAGGGGGTGTGTTGAACACCTCCTCTGGTTCTGGCTCATCTACAAGGATAATGTCTGAAGTTGTCCCTGATGAGCAATTAGATGTCTGTCTCTGTTTATAGTTGGACTCCCTAACTGGAGCTTCTTTTAAACTTTCCATATCTAGTTTCTTCCATTTCCTCCAGTGGACATTGCTTAAAACTCACACTCAGTCACACCTGTGTCCCCACTGGGGGAAATCTTAAAGGTGTGGTGTTTGATGGTCCAGGAGGAGCATCCCCAGGCGTCTGTAATGCACCCGAGACCCACACTGATGCAGACACCCATGCGAAGCACGAGTCTGTTACATGCCGCTGCTGTCCCCTGTCCCTGTGCAAGCATAGCTCTGAGGTGCGCTCCTGGAGGGTTAATAGACACACGGAATGTACTTCCGAGATTGGGACTCTGTTGCTGAGAATAGTTAAGTAGAAGTCCAGCGGTCGTCCATCAGTAGGTGACGATTAGGATGCATTGTTTTTAAGTTGATCTGAACTCTCAGAACTTCATCTCCCCGTGGCCATGTGTGCTTTTCTCCGCAGTACCCTGTCATGTACAGCACAGACCCTGAAAACGGGCACCTCTTCAACTGCATCCAGAGAGCCCACCAGAACACGTGAGTGTGGCCCTGCGGGGTGCCGGAGCCCAGGCAGGGTGGGCGTCTGGGCCGGACACCTCACCCCCGGAGCTCTGTATCTGCTGAGCGATAGCCATGACCATGGTCATGGGCACTGCATGCCCAGTACTGTTAAGAAACCGTGGGTGTGAACGGACTGGCCAGGCAGCAGAGTCCAGAGCTCTGCCAACAGCGAGGTTTCCGGAGTCTTTCCAGCAGCAGCTCTGATGCTTACACCCCATCTGCACCCGTCCACACTGAGCTCGGCCCTCCCTGCCCCACCCAGTGGGGAGAGGAGCCCACTGTGACCTGCAGACCTTCCTCAGAGTGTGCTGCAAGTGAAGTCCTTCCGCCCATGTGTTCTGAGTCACCGCTGCTCCTGTCCAGCACAGAAGAGGGTGGGGTCTGTGGCTGGGCCTCTCCCTCTTTCAGTGTTCATGTCTGCTCTGAGTTCTGACCTGCAGGCAAGAATGGAAATGTCTCTTGGTTGTGTGTGGCATATTTACACAGGGCAATATTTTTTTAAGAGAGAGAGAGAATTTTTTAATATTTATTTTTTAGTTTTTGGTGGACACAACATCTTTATTTTATTTTTATGTGGTGCTGAGGATCGAACCCAGAGCCCTGCGCATGCCAGGCGAGCGCGCTGCCACTGAGCCACATCCCCAGCCCCACACAGGGCGATTTTTAAAAGTTCTCTCTGTGTCTTCCAGGTTGGAAATGTACCCTCCCTTCCTGTTTTTTCTAGCAGTTGGAGGTGTTTACCACCCGGTAAGTTTCACGGACTTGGGTTTAGTCTCCTGCGCTTCCTTCCCTGGATGAGTCTCAATGCCCAGGCACCATCCACTTAAAAGGAATTCAACTATTTCTAAAAGTTCTTTAAAGTCCATGGCCTTTCCCCCATTTTTATAGATAGGGAAAGACTCTTGGACACTGTTTAACTTTTATGAGCTCAGCCACCAAATAGAAGAATAAGACTTTGAACTCAGGCCTGATTCTAGGAGGTCTGCGAGCGTGAACGTTCACTCATGCCCACAGCGAGGTTGCCCCCCACCCAGGGTATGGCGGTGAAGGACACAGAGCCAGTCTCCCTGGGGTGTAGACACCAGCCTAAGTGGATTACCTGGCATGCTAGAAGGTGCTAAAAGGTGGTGGTTAGCGCACAGACCCAAAGCAGGGAGGTAAGAGGGAGCATGGCGGGCTGTCCTGAATGGGCGGTCAGGAAGGAGGGTCTTGCAGAGGTGGCCATGGTGAAGCAGAGCTCACTGAGGGAGCCGGACTCTGTCTTCTCCAGGGTGAGACCAAGGCTAGTCCCAGGCTGAGCCTGCCTGTGCTCTTTGGGGAGCTGCATGAGGCCCCTAGAGCAGGGAGAGGAGCAGGGATTGGCGGCAGAGCCGCGGTGAGAGTGGACACCACCCTGGAGGTCTCCACGGCAGCCTGGGCCACACCCCTGCCTCCGGAAGTTACGTGAACCCAGTTAGCTGCCATTTGGGCTTTGCCTTCCAGGGTCAGCTTCTCTGAGCTGTGGCCCCACGTCCTGGTTCCAAGCCCTCCTAGCCCTCCATCTGTGGACGGCCTGGTTGTCCCCAGGTTGCCAGAGGCCCTGCTGCAGTGCGTCAGCGGGAGGGCCTGTTGTTTCTTATTTTTAAAAGAAACATCAGCTGCTCTTGTATCTCCTGGGGCCGGTGCATCGTTCTGGTCCCCATTCCTAGGAAGCGGCTGGACTGGCCGTCTGGACAGCCCTGTCTCTCCAGCCTGGTGTCCCCCGGCCCTAAATCCCACTCCTAGTGCTCAGTTCTTAAGGACGCTCCTAGAGCTGCTCCCCGCACAGCGTCGACCTTGTGACGACCCTGTTTGCTATCCTGGAGGTCCCAGTGAGGCCTGGCAGAGGCCGCAGAGCCTGCGGGCACTGACCTGGGAGGCTGGGGCCTTTATCGCAGTGTCCATCCTCCTGCTGGTATTTGACTCTGTCCAAAATCCACTCCAACAATGACCCTGACATCATAGCCTGCCACCAGGGACGGTGCTGGCTGCCAGTCGGAAAGGTGCCTGAGCGTCTGCCCACACCCTGGGCCCCCTTCTTCTGTTGGCACCAGATGGAAGGTCCTCCTCGTGCATGTTTTTCTCTCTCCTCAAGGGCCCTGGGGGCAGGGAGGCCTTTCCCTGCAGGGCCCCATGTTCAGGTCATAACCCGAACCCTCTCCCCCTCTCCTGGGAGCCCCGCCCCACGTGTGGCTGCTGCTGTTTCCCCACGGCCCCCTTCCTGTGGTGGCGTCACTGGAGATGACACAGCACGCTGCAGGTGGAGTGCAGGGGACACTGGGGACCACAGTTTCCTCTCTGGCTCCCCTGGGCCTGCCTGTCCTCCCCTGAGCTGTGGCCCCAGGTTTCCAGGCTGGGACAGTGATTCCTTTGCAGAAGGCTGGTACTCAACTCCAGGCCACCAGCAGGTCACAGAAGAACCACGAGAGTTTGAATCCCACTAAGAGGTCGCGGGGTGGGGGGATACCTTGGCAACCCATGGAGTCATCACTGGTCCAGGTGTTTCTTGAGCACAGACCCTGACTCTGCTCTCTCTCAGCGGGTAGCTTCTGGCTTGGGCCTGGTCTGGATCATCGGACGAGTTCTCTATGCCTATGGCTACTACACGGGAGGTGAGTGCCTGAGTCCTGTGCTCTTGGGGTTTTCCTCCTAGCAGGGCTTTTTTTTCCTGTGGGGGGTGGCGGGGTGGGGGAAGCCTGGGTATGGAACCCAGGATAGAGACAAGCTCTCTACAGTGCCACACCCCAGCCTTATCGGGACCCAAGAAAAGGGGAAGTAGCTGGGTGATTAAGGTGAAGGCCTCTTCTAATTTTTACCAACCTTTGAATCATCAAGACTTTTTTTTTTTTTTTGAGCTGGGGTCTGTGTTGTCTAGGCTGGTCTCAAGTGACCCTCCTGCCTTAGCCCCCTGAGTATCTGACACTAGAGTGCACACCACTGTGCCGGCTACAAACATCTGTGTGTGTGTGGTGCTGGGGATGGAACTCAGATCCCAGCACGTGCTAGGCAAGTGCTCTGCTACTAAGCTCATCCCAGCCCCTTCGCAGTTTTATTCTGAAAGAGGGCCTAAGTCACTCAGGCCGGCTTTCATCGTGATCCTTCTGCCTCAGACTTCCCAGCACTGGGACTACGGCTGTGCACCACCATGTCTAGGCTGAACTTACTTTTAATTATTTTCCATATGCCAGTTGCTATTTTGCATGTCAACTTTATAGCAACTCTGTGTTTGACAGATCTCATTCCGCAGAAGAAAAACTGAGGCTTAGAAAGAGTGGGACTGTGAGTCACCCAGCTGCTAAGTACGGACCCGTAGGATCCAACCCCAGCTGGTGACTGCAGAACCTGCCTCTGCTCACACTGCAGGAGGCAGGTGGCCCTCCGGGACCGGGAGGATGTGGGCTGCACTTACTCTTTAAGAGGGAGATTCTCCCAGAGCCCTGGAGCACAGCTGCTTCCCCCCCCACCCCACTCTCCTGAGTCCCCTGGCTCCTCTTGCAGCATCTCATGGACCCCCAGCCTGGGGCTGGCCAACCTCAGGCCAGGCTGTCCAGGGGATCGTCCCAGATGCCGTCACTGAGTGGCCTGTGGACATCCTGGAAACGCTCTTCTCTTCTTTTTCAGACCCCAGCAAGCGGAATCGCGGTGCAGTGGGCTCCTTCGCGCTCCTTGCCTTGATGGGCACCACCGTGTGCTCTGCGTTCCAGCATCTGGGCTGGGTCAGAACTGGCTTGGGTGGGGGGTCCAAATGCTGCCACTGAAGAGCTACAGGAACCCAAAGACTCATTCGTCTTGAGTGACTTACCTTCACTTCCAGTTACTTTTTTTTTTAATATAATAAAAACTTACCTGGCTTGGGCCTCAGACCTCAGCCTCCTGACTTGCCATTTCTTCTTGAGCCTCTCAACAGGATTAGCCTGTGCTTCCTAGATGAGAAGAGCCCCAGGCATTGAGGATCCCCCCTCCCCTGCCAGCAGACTCCTAAGCAGCTTGTAAAGTTGAGAAAAAGTCCGACTGTGGCAATGTGTTCACAGTCACGCACAGCAGTGAGAAAATAACAAAATCTCTCCTAGCTCCATTAGGACACATTATCTCATCACTCTGCGCTCATAATTAAAAGTAAGGTCTTTAGAAACTCTGTTGAAGAGTGCTTCTAGAGCCTGGGGTTGTGTAGAGCACTCGCCTAGCATCTGCGAGGCATTGGGTTCCATCCTCAGCACCACATAAAAATAAAGAAAGATATTAAGCCCAACTACAACTAAAAAATATTTTTAAAAAGTGTGCTTCTATTTGCTCAAGAACAACTGAAGCAATAGACTAGATCTAAGGTGGGACTTAATAGGGAGAATGTCACCTTACGCGTTGGAGTACAGAGACCTGACTGCACAGGTACAGTGGGGAAGACTGCACGGGTGCAGCTGACCTAGAGGACGATGCGAGTGGGCAGAGTGCAACTACTGACCCGAGAACTCACGGGGCCACTGACAGGACACAGCCTCCAGACCCGCTGTCTGGCTCGGGGCCCCAGCAGCCTGCTGGAGTATGGGGGAGGCGGGCAGTTCTTCATTCGCACAGGCCACATTGCGAGTGTTCAGAACCTGTGAGGGCTCAGGGAGAGTGTGGACACAGGCCTGACGCTGGGGTCCAGGAGATGTCCAGCCCACCACCCTACTGCTTACGCTTTGGGGCCGAGTTGGTGACGGATGGAGTGCTGTGGTCAGCCTTGGCCTGGTGACCACGTGGGGCCCTTACCACTCAATTAGGCGTTGGACCAGGTCAGTGTGTGCTCTATTGTTAGTTCCTAAGAAATTTTCACCAGCGAAGAAAAAAATGAGTTTGCCACACTTCAATCTACCCTGTTTGACATTAAACGTTCCTGTATGTGGTGAATGGTAGGTGGGAGTGGGGGTCCTCACTGGAAAAGGTGACGCAGACAAGCCCGAGCCGCTCCTGCCTTGTATGAAGCGCACCTCGGGAGGCTGGAGCACCTGCTGACGCCAGGCCTCGGCCAGGAGGCCAGAGAAGGTGTGTGTTCCCAAAGCACCAAGAAAGAGACAAAAAAGACCCTGCGACCACCTGATCACTCCACCGTTAGCAGCTAAGCTGTTGGCACTGCACATCCCCAAATCAACTTACTTCTACAGGGAAACACATTCTGAGTTTTGTAGATGGAAAAAACCAACCACGGCAGTCTAGAAAAGCCTGATCAATCCATACTGTGCCTGTAGAACCCACCTAAGGGTGGCTGTGTGCCTGCGGACAAGTTGCTCAACCTCTCTGAGGTTCAGCGTGCCCGGCTCTAAGTTGATATGCTAGTAATACTTAATGTCTACAATTCATTTTTTAATTTTTAGACTGAGAACTGAACCAAGAACATTTTACCACTGAGCTGCATCCCCAGTCCTTTTTGAGACAGGGCCTCGCTAAGTTGCTCAGGCAGGCCTTGAACTTGCCATCCTTCTGCTGCAGCTGGGATGGTGGCTGTGTGCACCGTGCCTGGCGCCTGGCTAGGACTAAACTTGAAGCCAGAACAGTAAGGCCTGCGCCCTTTGTAGTGGGAGAGGGAGGGTCATGTGACCAGGGGCTGGGCTCTAGCCCAGTCAGGCGTGGAAACGGGAGCCACCTGCCGGCGAACTCAGCAAAAGCCAGCAGCCGCGCCACTCTGGGAGTGCTTTTTTTTTTTTCTTTTTTAATTTTTTAAACTTATACATGACAGCGGAATGCATTGCGATTCCTATTACACATATAGAGCACAGTTTTTCGTACCTTTGTATGAAGTATGTTCATGCCGACCCATGTCGTTATACATGTACTTTGGGTTTTTTGTGGTTTTTGCATTGCAATTCTCATTACACATATGTACCACGATTTTTCGTATCTTCTTGTATATGAAGTATGTGGACACTCAATGCGTGTCTTCACACATGTACTTTGGATAAAGGATTGCCAAAGTGCCCACTTCCCTCTCACCTCTAAGGTGCCCTCCTCCTTCATCAGGACGGAGCCATCTCTGAGCTCAGTCCTCTTGAGCAACACTATGCACTAGGACTTTCCAACATGATGGAAATAATCTGACCTGTGCACTGTCTAATAAGCAGTAGCCACAGGTGGCTACTGAGGGCTTGAAATGTGGCCAGAACTGGCAACTTTTTTTTTTTGGATACTAGAGATTAAACTCAGAGGCGCTTTACCTGTGAGCTACCTCCCCAGCTCTTTTTATTTTGAGGATCTAAGTTGCCCAGACTGGCCTCAAACTTGCAATCTCCTGCCTCAGCCTCCCAAGTCACTAGGATCACAGGTGTGCACCACCACATCTGACCAACAAGGTGAATCTTTTATTTAGTCTAAATTTAAGTAGCTATATGTGGCTGGTGGCTACGTACTTGGAGAAAACAGCTCTTACACCAGCGGTCCTCAGCCTCTCAATTCACCTGGGAACATTTTAGGAATTCAGACTCCCAGATTAATTAAACTAGCATCTTGGTGTGTTTAGAGCTCTCTGGGCAATTCTAACATGCAAAGCTGAGAACCACTGTTCTAAAAGCACCATCTGGAGAACTCCGTGCTCCTTAGATCAGGTTCAGACCCACGGGCCTGAGCCGGGACGGCAGAGTGCACATGTATGGGAGGAGCCCTGTGCTCAGGACACCCTGAGCAGCGCCCAGGTAAACGTGCAAGTTTCCTCTGATCCCAGGACAGGGCAGCTCTTGCCTTCAGTACTCTCAGTGTCCATAGGTGGCTGGTGCTGGTGCCTTCAGCAAAGGGCACAGACCTCTCCTGCGACCTGGCGCTTCCTCCCGTGACGCACATCACCCCCACGTGCAGCACGTGGGTGTCCTCACATTGCGTTGTTTATGGATATAACAAGGAAACAACCTGGATGTGGCTGGCAGAGATGCAGGTCTGTGAGGTGCTGGGACCGAACCCAGGGCCCTGCACTGCTAGGCACTCGCTGCGTCACTGCGCCGCACCCCCAAGCCACAGACGCAGTTTTCATGGGTTCAATCCACAGGTGTGAAGCCCATGAGTCTTCACTGGGTTGGAGCTCGGCTCCGAGGGGCTGGCTGCACTGTCCTGGGCCTGTACCGAGGCAGCTGTCCCGGAGGAGAGTGTGGCTGGGAGGCAGAAGAGGAAGCGGCCAGATCCCCGGGTCCCTGAGAACACACCCCATGACCCAAGGACCTCTACCAGCCCCATCAACTGAAGTCCTGTGGCTTCCCTGGGGACCACATCTTTAACACATGCCCTCTGGGGGATGTTCCACATCCCAACCCTGGAGTCTCCGAGAGGCTCCGGAGGGAGGGCAGCCCCACCGACTCCTTGGTTTCCAGCAAGTGAGACCATTCTGAACTGACCGCCGGAGCTGAAAGGTGACATACTGGTGTTGCTTGAAGCCACTGCGTGTGTGGTAGCTTGTCACGGAAGACATGGGAACCAGGGAGGGGCACAGGAAGCACAAGCACTGGAGCCCACACCTGGCCTGCACCCATGCTCACTTAGGGCCCACCTGGGACCAAGACTTCTCCAACGGTTTCTACACCTCAAGGTCAGGCGTGGGCCTGTGCTGGCTGAGTGTGTTAAACAGAGGGGGCAGCAGCAAGCACCTGGGTGCTCAAACCTTGGCCCCCGCCCCACTGTTTCTCCGTAGGACCATCAGGAACATGTGCCTTCCTGGGGGGTTCCTATTGCCTACGTTAAACAAGCATTCCAAGACACAGTGGGGGACCTCTGTGGCCTGGCAGGGTGTCCCGTGTGACCTCGGCGCAAACAGGACATGGTCAGGTCTAGCCCAGTGACGAGGACCTTTCCTTATCTCTGTCCCTATCTGTGATGCTATGCAGGCTGTCACTCATTACCTGTCTGGAAACAGAGAAGGGGGCAGGGAAGACGTGGCTGGAAGATCACCGGTCTCTCTCCAGGACATCTCTGTTCATGGGCAGCAGGGACGGATGGAGTGCCTCACAGCAGCTCCATCTGCCCCTGCGCTTCCCAAGAGCAGTCCCTGAGCCCTCTGCCTGAGCCCAGTGTCCCAGTGTCCCCCGGGAGGGGTGGCGTCCAAAGCAAAAGCACAAGGACCAACAGCAGATGCACTTTAATTTCACTGTTGCGCTCCCGCCCACAAAGAGGGAGTGGAACCCCCCACCCCCCAAGCTACCGGCCAAAGTCGGGTCCCCTCATCAGCAACTTCCTCGCTGGAATGACAGGACGAGACTAAAACCGTGAACATGCAGGTGTCGCCTCTGCTGACTCCACTGGGAGCCACCAGAACACGTTCTCCAGGCCAGAGAACCAACGTGCTCGCGGGCGGAGCACGGGGCGTCCCGGCCCCTCTGCCTGCTCTCTGGAAGTGTGCTGCTGGCTTTAAAGATCTCACAGAAATTTTCATTGAGGAAAATCAAAACCGTCTGGATTCGTGTCTAAGTGGCACTTGCAACACATTTTCGATTAGGAAGGTAACTGAAAGGTGAAGAATAAGGCACGACCACTCCCTTACCCTCAACGGCCCCAAGTCTGGACCTGGAATGGATCCAGGAGGCTGGGCACACTAGTGGCAGAATGCCCACCCTGGCTGGGAGGACCTGGTTCCACCCCAGCACCGCCTTGTCCAGAGAGCCCCGCCCGCGGACAGCCTCACTGTGGCTGTTCAAAACGCAGTTTCCACATCGCCCATCTCCACGTACACGGTCTTGAGCTGTGAATAATATTCAATTGTCACCCGGCCGTTCTCTCTGCCAAACCCTGAAAGGAAGAGAAAGGGCCAGGATGAGCCAGCAGTGCGACTGTCTGAAAGGCCCCCACTGCCCAGAGCCAGGCCCTGCCCACCAGGCAGGGGACTTGGGATTTGAAGCCTGGGGCTGACGTCCTCAACCCACGGATCAGCCTTGGCTCTAGGACAGCAGGCAGGTCCACGGGTCTTTGGGGGTAAGGACAGGAAAATGCACAGGTCTGTTTCTCACCAAGAAGAATCTTAATGCTGGGTGCCTACTATTCTGGGTAAAGGTCCAAAAATGTTCAGGTTTTTTATTAAGAAAACCTGCTAAAAATGTTAAAGCAGTCTCCACAACAATCAACCTGTTGTCTCAAAAGGTACTAATTTAAAACTTAACTCCATATAGCAGGTTTGTCAGCCTCTCGCAAGCCAAATCTCTAAGAGAACCCGCTGTCTGCACCCTGCCTGCTCCCACGGGGAAGGGCCCGCTGCTGATTCCTCTGAGGACTCGGAGTCGAAGACACCGCCCAGTCCCTCATGGATAAGGTCACTGTGTTCAGAGGACAGTACCCCATGCCCTAGATAGACAGGCAAGGACCAGGTCCCCCCAAAACCACATGCTTCCATGAGCGCCATTCACAGGATGCCACACACAAAGGTTCCGGCAAGTCCCAGCTATCCTGCGTCCCGTGTCCTCAGAGCACATGGCTGGTGGAACCAGCACTGCTCGGCAGACCCTGCTACCTCCTCACTCCCACAGGCACGCCTGGGACAAAGAAAGCAAACCCTGGCCTAGGACCCCAGGGGCCTAAGTGGCAGACCCCGTGCAGATGTCCCGCACTGAGGTTCTGCATTCCTGGAACAGCACTTGGCTCCTGCTTGCCCTTGCAGCTGGTGTTCAGACCTTCTGCTGTTCCTCGGGGACAACAGGGTCCAGGGGAGCACAATCAGGGAAAGCCAGGATGATACCACCAGAACACCAACAAGAGTCAGATCAACACCCAGCTGAGCAGAGTTCACGGGTCGCACGTTCACCAACGCCGTAGTGGCCGTGAACACTGCCAGAAACCAGGGCTCAGACTCTTAGAGTGGCGCCTGGGCAAAACCCAAGCCCATTTTCAGTCTAAATGAAGAGGAGTGTGGGAATCAGTAGATGTTTACAGGCAGCAATTTCCAAAAGAAAGAAGTTCTAAGAAATGGCTACACTCCTGCAGCCTGAAACCCCATGACCCTGAGACCTCGGCATCTCTCAGGCGTAGGAGCCAGTCCACAGCCACGGAGCGGGACGAGAGTCACCATACCTGACTGCTGAATGGCCAAGGGAGAGGTTTTTGTAAACTTCCCGGGGTTTATTTCAGAGGCACTTGGCCTGAACCCACAGTGGGCAGAGCTGGTAAGGTAGCCCTGAAGGAGGGTTTAGCAACTGCAGACCACCAAGAAAAAGTAACTCTGCCCCGACGGCAAACCTTTCCGGGATGTGCATCAGCAGTCCACCAGCCGGCTGCACAGCAGAGCCTCCTGGAGATGCCTGGCCTCCAGAGATACGGTGCACTGGGAGGGCCAGGAGCCTCCATCCTGCCTCGCGATCTGCTCTCACGAGGCTGAGAGCCCCGGTCTGCAGAGGGGACGATGGCCCGCCTGAGCCAGTGCTTTGCACTCGCCAGCACCCACCTGACTTCTTGTAGCCCCCAAAGGGCAGCTCCACCGGGCTGACGTTGTAGTTGTTTATGAAGCAGGACCCCGCCTGAAGCTCAGCCGCCACTCTGTGAGCCCGCTGGATGTCCCTACCAAGAAGAAGTGCTGGTTACTACAGTGTCCTGTGCTATGACTTTACAGGAAAAGTCAAACTGCTGGTTCTAAGGGCCCTAACGCCTTGCCAAATTTTTCTTTTTTCAAAATGTTTTAAAAACTTTTATCAACAAGGCAAAACAGGCAGAAGTTAAGAATTTAGTTTCATCCCAAAGACATCCACAAAGTAAACAGCAACAAGGCTGCCAGAGCAATTCCACGAGAAAACCGTCTTCAACAAATGGTGCAGGAACTAGAGAGCCGCGAGCAGCACTCACACACAGGGGCTCGGGCACAGGTCACAGACCTGACATCTGAGCATGAATTGACACCAAGTTACAGACAAAATTGACTTTGTCAAAATAAAGATTTGTGCTGCAAATAAGACTAACAAGAGAGTGACAAGAGGGGCTGGGGTTGTGGCTCAGCGGTAGAGAGCTCGCTAGCACATGCGAGACCCTGGGTTCGATCCTCAGCACCACCTAAAAATAAATAAAACAAAGGTATTGTGTCCAACTGCAAAAAATAAATATTAAAAAAAAAAGAACGAAAAGAAAACCCACAGATATGCAAATCAAAACCACCAGACAGCTCTCCACACCGGGGTTGGTAAACTCAGGACAGACAACAAGGGCTGATGACGGTGTACAGAGCTGGGACCTTCGTGCATCCTCGGGGGAACGTAAAATGGTGCCTTCCCTCTGGAGAACAGGTTGGCTGTTCCTCAGAGAGCTGAACGTGAAGTTACCAGGGACAGGCACGTTCGCTACCAGGCGCACAGCCAAGAGAATGCACGTGCCCGCGCCAGCCAAAACGTGAGCAGCAGCATTTCCTAACAGCCCAAGGCTGTCACGGGAGTGGACGGGCTGTGCGAGGTCACGGAGCAGCAGCAGAAACAGCCCAACGCCTGTCAACAAACGAATACGCCAAAGGCGGCGAATCAGTACAATGGAATATCGTTCAGGAGGGGAGAGGGGCAGCCAGCCCATATCAACACGCTTCATCTCGCATGAAGCTTCAAACACTGAGGAACGGAAGAAGACAGTCCCAAAAGACACACGTCCTATGAGCCCATTTACACGGAATGTTTTCAGAACAGGCAAATCCACAGGACAGAAAGTGGATCAGCGTCACCAGGGTCTGGGGAGGACCTGGGGGGCGACTGCGAACTGGCAGGCAGCTCCTCCCGGGATGAAGACCACTGGGTGGTCGCGCACGCCGAGGGCACTGGGAGCCCGGGGAGTGGACGGGCTGTGCGAGGCCGCAGAACAGCAGCAGGCGGGGCCGGGCCTCCCCAGAGCTCAAGGGTCACTACTTCATGGGCCAAAAGGGAGCCTGGCTTTCCTTCCAGGCTCTGCCCACGAAGCCACCAAACGCTGAACACGGGTGTCAAGAGACAAGCAGCCCCTGTGTAAAGCAGCCTCAGAAAATGGCGTTCCTACCGCCAAGGACAAATCATGTTCCCGTGTGTCACAGAAACCCGCAGGAGTCTTCACAGATCCCTGGCTCCCAATCTCCCTACCTCTGTCCCTGGGACTAGACTTCGTACAGATTACAAGCTCCTCCTGGGATGAAGATCACTTCATCACAAGATCACTCACGGTGGTCACACTGAAGAGCAGCCCAGGAACCCACAGCACAGAGACCCCACGGGAGCTCCAGTGCGCTCCAGTTAGGAACTGCCAAGACACCAGAGACCGTGATCTTCAGGGCTACTGACCAGCAGTCACATGCACACGGCATTTAAATTCCTTTACAGGTATGTTTTCAAAAGCCACCTAACTGAATGCTCTACACAGATCAGAACCCTAAAGGCCTTATTCAATGACAGACCAAAAGGACAGAATTTTCATCAACAAAGTCTAGAACTCAATTCACACCTGACAACAGGGTCTCGGGCCTTCACAGCAAACCACTCAACACTGCTGTGGCATCTTCTGACTTAAACTGAAGCAAACAGAAAGTGCTGCCCGGTGAGGGCAGCGGGCAGCAACAGATTTAAGCAGGCTGCAGCCCCACCCTCCACCCTCCCCTCTCTCCCCTCCACCCTGCCTGGGCGTCCTGCACACACCTCGTGAAGACGCCAGCTGCCAGTCCAAAGGTGGTGTCATTGGCTCGTTCCAGAACCTCGGCTTCAGTGTCGAAGGGCAGGATGGACATGACAGGTCCGAAGATCTCTTCCTTCACACAGGTCATGTCGTCTCGGCAATCAGCTGCAGACATTCACAACAAAGCCCGCGTCACCGGAGCCAGAGTCCACGGTCAACAGGAGAACACTCAGCGTGCACTGCCAGTGGACACAAACTGCAGCACCCTTTCCACCTGGCAACGTCACAAGACTCACCACGGACTCGCAGCCAGGTGTGATCCTAAGTCCACATTCTGTCACTCACCATAAGGAAATAGCTAATGAGGACGGCGCCCAGGCAAAGCCGACAATGCTAGCGACCCAGGAGGCTGAGGCAGGAAAGTTCAAGGCCAGCCTCAAAAACTTAGCAAGAACCTGTATCTAAGTGAAAAATAAAAAGTCGTAGACCAACTCTGGGTTCAATCCCCAGTACCAAAAAAAAAAAAAAAAAAAAAAAAACTCAGGAAGCAACAAACTAAGCATCTAAAATAGAGGAAATGATCCTAATGATTTAAAAAAAAAAAAAAAAAAACTTCATGAAAGGTTTTTGGTTTAGGGGTTGTTTTTTTTGTTGTTTTTTGGTACTGGGGACTTAACCCAGGGGCACTGAACCAGTGAGCCACAACTCCAGTCCTTTTTTTTTTTTTTAATTTTGAAACAGGGTCTCAACCAAATTGCAAAGTTGCTCAGGCTAGCCTCAAACTTTCAATCCTCCTGCCTCAGCCTTTCAAATCCCTGGGAAGATGGGTGTGCACCCCTCCCAGAACACTTTTATGAAGCTTCTAAAAGCAAAGTATTTTTTGTTTTTGTGATGCTGGAGAGTGAGCACACACTTGGGCCTTGCACACACTAGGCACTACCCCTGAGCTACAGCCCCAGCCCTAAAAGCAAAGTCTCTGAAGAAAACTTAGTTGAGTAATGTCATGATAAAACACTCACTTTAAAAATGATATGAAACTGTATACAGTATCATCCAAATTTCTCTTAAAATGTTACACATAGTTGGGTGTAGTAGCTGGCACACACCTAGCTAAAAGGAGGGTGAGTTAGGAGGATCACAAGTTCAAGTCCAGTCTCAGCAACTTAGTGAGGCCCTAAATAATTTAGTGAGGTTCTGTCTTAAAATAAAAACGAAAGGGCTGGGGATGTCGCTCAAGCAGTAGCACGCTCGCCTGGCATGCACGGGGTGCTGGGTTCGATCCTCAGCACCACATAAAAACAAAATAATGATGTTGTGTCCATCGAAAAACTAAAAAATAAATAAATAAATAAAAACTAAAAAGCGCTGGGGATGTAGCTCAGTGGTAAAGTGTCCCTAGGTCAGTCTCTAATGCCAAAAATAAATAACTAACTATATACATAAAAGGTTACATATTTTTTTCACATCTTCTTAATGACTGTGATATAATTAGAATTAAAAACAATGTCATCAAAACCCAATATAAAAATATAAACTAGAAATAAATAATTGAGGAGGTGTTCACTTTACACAAAAATGCATTTAAGATCCTTTATGTGGCCCAGCACAGTGGCATTCACCTGGGATCCCAGTGACGTGGGAATCTGAGATAGGAAGACTACAAGTTTGAGGCCAGCCTCAGCAACTTCAGAGGTTCTGTTTCAAAACAAAGAGGGCTGGGGATGTGGCTCAGTGGTTAAGCGCCCATGGGTTCAATTGCCAGGACCATAAAAAAAGAGAGAAAAGAAAAAAGAAGAAGCTTTACACGGCTAATTCCCTAAAGAGACCTGACTTATACTGGACATCTAAAATACGCACATCTAAAGAAGTTCCTGTATCCGGATGTCCACTACTAAACCTGAACCCCGAGACTCAGCAGGGGGGCGCTCTCCCACACTCACCTGCGACCGGTCCACCTGGCATAACCACCAGAGCGAGAACTGCTAGCTGAAAGGCTGTTATACCTGCAAAAAGGGCTCAGGGCAAACAGAGCTCGGGAGCCGCCTAGAAACACCAGCTTTCAGTCCCCAGGCCACTGTCCACAGATCTACAAAGACGGCTATCCCACAGCCTCTCAAGAGACAGGCTGTTGGGGCTGGGGATGTGGCTCAAGCGGTAGCGCGCTGGCCTGGCATGTGTGAGGCCTGGGTTCGATCCTCAGCACCACATACAAACAAAGATGTTGTGTCCGCCGAAAACTAAAAAATAAATTTTAAAATTCTCTCTCTCTCTCTCTCTAAAAAAAAAAAAAGAGAGACAGGCTGGACCCTTACACAGTACACTAGACACCTGAAAGTCACTCTGTACTCTGGGGACACCTGAACTATCCTCAAAGACACACGGCAAACACTGAGTCTGTATTTAAGGATAGTTTGTTAGGTTCTAACTCTTCAGAAACTAGTGGTCTGTTTACCACTGTTAGGGAAACCATTAGCCAGGACAGCCAAGGACTCAAGACAGTTCATTCATCACTCAATAGTCCCCGAAGATATTTTACCATCTTATACAGACTGACGTACAGCAGGGTGGTGGGCAGCGAGTTCTGTACTGGGAATCAAGAAAGAGGGTATGAAAAGGAGCTGCTGACATGTAAGGACTGGAGAGGCTTCTGCCTGAAACCTGTCACTCACCACGTGTCAGTCCCTCCAACCCTGGCGGGGAATTGAAAGAGTGAGGCTCTGGAATGAACCATTCCCAAGGTCTGACGGACATAAACATGAGTGTGGGTCTATTAAAGGCAGATTCTAATTACCCTAAGTACATATACGAAGACAGGAATGGTGTGAAAATACTTTGTGTACAACCAGTGACTTGAAAAATTGTGCTTAATATGTGTAATATGAAATGAATTACATTCTGCCATCATATATAACAAATCAGAATAAATTAATAATTTTAAAAAATCAGTATGGATTATGCAATACCTGGATCCAACGCCCCAGAAATCATTTATTCCAAATGACTTTACTGCAAATTGTTCCCACAATCTCTGCCTTTTTAAATTTACTCAGGTAAATTTAACATAGCACACATTGATATTCTAATAAATGACTCTAGGCCCCATTGCAAAAAAAAAAACAATGCAGATTCTAGGCCTCAGCCCCTGAAAGGGACATTTAGGGGTCCACAGCAAGAAACTGAAATCTGCTTTTTCAATGAGTTTTCCAAGTGACACTGATGCAGCAAACACAACCAGGCTTTCAGAGTCACTGGATAAGATCAAGAGCTTCCAGCTCCCTGCTCAGGGGTACAGCCTGTTCACTTTTGTTCTACCTGGAAAATATACGTTCTCCATAAAATATTCAGAAGTGCACATTAAACAACCCAAATCACCTTTAATCCCAGCACGCAGAGAAATCTACCACTAATACAATGGTATGCACAGTCCACTCCTTCTTTTGCCTCGGTAGACATTTTGCTTTTAACAGATTTGGGATAATCCATGCACACTACTATGGAACCTACACTTGTTATTTCATAGTGTCCAAGGCTTTCCTATTCACTATTCACTTACTAATGCAAGCTGATCCGTGAAATGCATGCAAGGTTTACAGCTTTTAAACATCAGTGATTCCGCCTATAGTAACGGTTAAAGGTTAAGCCACATCAAACATCAAGTATTAAAAACTGACACCACAGTCAACCTCGGGATGGTGAGGAATCAGCTTAGTTTATCAGATAAAATGTAAGGAATTATACAACATGACTCAACCTCTATAGAGTTTTCTAAAGCCTAAACTTACATTTTCATAGGAGATCCGTTTAACATATTGTAATGATAGAGACTGGCAGGAGCAGCGTTTAGAATAGCAGCTCCCTCTGAGGCAGGAGGAAAGAAGGGAGTTTCAGCAGGATGACCATATGGACTGGACAGTCAGGCCAAGAGGTTTTTAAGATTAAAAGGAGATGCTAATATTATTAAAATTACATATTTTTTAAAAGATTAACACACCATCTGACATATTGGTTTCATTCACTGATGCTCTAAATTCAAATACTAAACAGTCTTCACTGAGGAAGTGAACTCATTGCCTAATTTTTCATCAAACATGCACTTCCATTTTGTTTCTCCGTTTCACCTTTTTGGACTCTGTATTTCCAGAACAGCAGGTGCCGCTCCAGGCAAACCAGGCGGAGGCTCCCCTGAGACCCCAGAGGGCTTGGCAGCAGCGCAGGAATCCACTCCTGCCCAGGTGGAGATACATGGCTTGCCAGCTCCTGCTCCACACCAGACACACAGCTTACAAATATGAGTTCCTCTCCATTCACTGTTTAAGTCAGACCATGTAAAAGCAAACGAGAAGACGTACTTAACACACAAGGTCTCATGTAATATCCATCTTTCAGTTTGGGATCCTTGGGTACATACGGATCTCCGCCACACAACACTCTGGCACCCTGCCCAAGGAGAGAAGAAAGCACCTGGGTCATCCACAGGCACCCCTGGAGCCCGAAGCCACCCCCCACCAAGGAGCAGACGCAGCCAGCACCCCACCCCACCCCACGCCCACCCCGCAGTGCCACACTGATCAGGACACCCCCAGCTCTGGACACAACCCAGAGAAGGGCACCCAGCCCCTCACCCACCAGCCTCCTCACTGTCACCTGCTGCTTTGCGGACTTAACAAACCCCAGGACCCGCTCCAGGTGTGGCCGGTTGATGAGCGGGCCCATCCTTGTATCTTCCAGAAGGGGATCTCCAATTTTTATCTTCTGGGTCTGTTCCACCACTTCTTCCGTGAATTTATCAAGAATTGCCCTTTGCACAAACACTCTTGTGCCATTGCAGCAAACCTAAGGGACAGGTACAAGACAAAACGTGCGTAAGGGGGAAGGGCAAGCAAAAACCCCACAGCTTTAAACTTAAAAGAGGCACAACAAGTTTTTTAAAGGATATTTTCATCTCTAAAAATTGTCCCTGTGCTGAATAAGGACGGTATGTGTGACTGTGCTCACACCACTCTGCAAACACAAGTCTATTTTTATTCCGTTCATCTGAATTTCCTAAGTCCACTGCCGTCGTGCCCACGAGGCCTGGACCTCCTGCATTCTTCTCATGAGCAACCTGGCTGCGCATCTCAAGAAGGAAGGGACCAGGTGGCTTGGGAGGCTGAGGCAGGAGGATCACGAGTTCAAAGCCAGCCTCATCAACTTAGCAAGGCCCTGTCTCTAAAAACAGGGGAGAAGGGAGATGGCTCAGTAGTTAAGCACCCCTGGGTTCAACCCCCAGTATCAAAAAAGGGGTGGGGTGGGGAGGATTGGCCAGTTAAGAAAGAACGAACAAACGGACAAATAAAAATACCAAATATTAGTCAGGATGTAGAGAAACTGAAAATGGGGGCCCTGCTGGCGGGAACATGGGCTGGTACAGCCGCTGTGGAAAACGGGAGGGAGGCTCCTTCAGGAAGGACCACACGACACGTGAATCCTCCTCCGGATTCACATCTGAGACTGAAGGCAGGGACTTCTACAGATTGGACATGCGCACATCAGTGAAAAATTGGGCAATGAGTTCACTTCCTCAGTGAAGACTGTTTAGTATTTGAATTTAGAATTTGAATTTCTCACAACAGCCAGGAGATGGAAACGACCCAAGTCCCTCAGTTGAAGGCTGGAGGGACAACCTGGCGCATACACACCACGGAATACTATTGAGCCTGTTAAAGGGGAAGAAGTTCTGATACACAGTGCAACACAGATGAACCCTGGAGACACTTAAGTGAAACAAGCCACAA
This sequence comes from Marmota flaviventris, assembly GCF_047511675.1. Taxonomy (NCBI): domain Eukaryota; kingdom Metazoa; phylum Chordata; class Mammalia; order Rodentia; family Sciuridae; genus Marmota; species Marmota flaviventris. Next base: position 108,134,059 of record NC_092509.1, on the reverse strand, counting down.
GTAAAAGAAGGAATACTGTACAGTGCTGTTTGTAAGGGACCTGGAACAGCCAGGTCACAGAGCAGCAACCAGGGAACAGAGCTGTTACCTAATGATTTCAGAATTTCCGTGTGGAGGGATGAGACAGCTCTGGAGACGGATGGGTGGCGGCGCTAACTGCACACAACATACATGTACTCAATGCCGCCGGGTACTCGAGAATGGTTCCAGTGGCAAACTCCGTTTGCTGTTGTTGTTTTTAGTTATACATGGGCACAATATCTTTATTTATTTTTATGTGGTGCTGAGGATCAAACCCAGGGTCTCACACATGAGAGGCGAGTGCTCCACCACTGAGCCACAACCCCAGCGCCTCTGTTATGTTTCACTGAAAAAAATAACAGTGTGTAAGGAACTCACACAAGCGCCCCAATAACCAAACAGCCCTGATTAGAAAGGGAGCAAAGGACCTGAACAGACATGTTTCCAAAGACATACAACCGACGGGCAGGTATGTGAAAGGTGCTCGGCAGCCCTAGCTGCTGGGAAAAAGCAAATCAAACTCTCAGTGCCCTCGCCTGGCGCCTGTCAGGACGGCTACCGTCGGGAAGACAGAAGACAGGAGCGTGTTCAGGGACGTGCAGGAGGGGAGCCCCGCCCTCTCTCAGTGGACGTGACTTAGTGAGCCACTGTGGAAACAGTGTGGAGGCTCCTCCAAAGCCTGCAGCACAGCCACGCGACCCCCCTGCGAGAACGTCCAAGAGCAAAGAGCTCGGCAGGCCAGAGCGCGGCGCCCACCAGCCCATCTGCAACCCCGAGCACCAAGACAAAGACACCATGGAGCAGGACACGGGGTGAAGCCAAGCCCTCGACCGTGATGCCCAGCGGAGGGCGAGCTGCACCTGCAGAGGGGCTGGCAAGGGGAGGCCCGCGGAGGGAAACCCCTCACCAGGCGCCAGCGAGAATCGGTGTTGGTGACAGGGCTGCGAGAGCCTGACGAGGACCGGTGGCTCAAGATGTCCCTAGGAGCTAGCTCCCCGAGGCACAGGCGAGGCTTCAGTGAGGGCCGCCCTGAGCGCAGGCTCATGGCCAGACCCCGTCACACACCGTGCTATCCCCACCATAAGGGCACAAACTGATGCGAAGCTGATTGATAAGAACGTCAGACCTCCCCAAGGAGGTCTACAGAGCAAACGTCCAGGTCCCCAAAGATGATCACCTGAGGAGCTACTCCAGCAAAAAGAGATGAGAGACAGACGGCCGTGATCACTGCGCGTCACACAGAGGTAAACGACTGTCACGCCCAGGTCTGTGTACGATTTTAAAAAACAGTGGTAATTTGGAAGGAGGAAAAAGAAAAGCAGTCAACTGAATGCAGCACCATCTCTGAACCTTGAATGAGAAAGTTTTTTTCCTTTGCTAAGAGCACATCAATCAAACGAATGGCAGAATTTTACTGATAACTACACATTAGTACCACCCTGTCAGGGTGAATCTTCTGATTTTACTAGGTGTGCTGTGCTTATATAAAATAAGGCCCTTGTTCTTAGGAACACTGAGGGGCATGGAGCTTAGGGGCCAGGGCCCACGACTTCCTCTCAAGTAGTTGGAGAAACTTAGTAAGTACGCGGAGGTACACACCCACGAGGAGCCATGAAGTTAGAGTGTTTACACTTCAGCGGCTCATGGGGAGTCTCTGTATTGTGTAGGCAACTCTCTTGTCTCAAAGGTCTTCAGGAGGAAGTAGAAGATGCTGCAGACAGAGCGGCTCCTCCCCAGCCTCCTCCAGTGACAGTACGCACCTGGCCTTGAGTGAGGAAGTTGGCCATCATCGCCCCCCTCACGGCATTCTCCAAGTCGCAATCGGAGAAGATGATGAGTGGAGATTTGCCCCCAAGTTCCAAGGTCACAGGTTTGATCCCTTTAGCTGACAGTTCCATGATCTTGGAAAAGAAAGACAGAGCATTCAGAAGTAGGACTCAATCAGACTGCACTCTACAGAGCTCAGCCTGACTACACAACCCGCAGCCTCTTTCTCCTCAACATACGGTGCCCTTGGCCTATTTACAATTTTCTTTTCCAGAGCCAGGTGTGATGGCATGTGCCTATAAGCCTAGCTGAGGCAGGAGGATTACAAATTTGAGGCCAGCCTCAGCAACTTAGCAAGGTCCTGTCTCAAAATTATAAAAAGGGGTGGGAGGTAGCTCAGTGGGAGCGTGCCCCTGGGTTCAACCCCAGTACTATAAAATACCTAGCTGATTAAAATATTCTCTTCCAGAAAACTGGAGAGAATCCACAGAGGCCCCTTGAAACTCTGAGGGCTTTCCCTGGGACCACTACAGTCAGAATGGCCTCGTGACTGCCACAGTGTTGTGGCCGCAAGCCCAGAACGCAAACTCAGGTCACAACGACAGACGTGAAATACTAGGGAAAACACCCTTCCTCTGTGGGAGGCACAAGGCCACCAGGCCTGCCCCGAGACACGTCACCTCCCCAGGCAGGAGCAGGGGCTGCACCCACCTGCCTAACCAGGACCCCACGCGAGCGAGCTCCCCTCCACACTCCTACGGGGAACTCCAGAGCTTGGCCCCAAGGAACCCCCTGCCCCTTCCAACTGGTTAGGCAGAAGCCAAAGAGAGTCCCATACAGTCCGGGCAGGCTCTCCGGCCACGTCCAGAAGCCACCTCACCTTCACACCAGTGGGCACGCTTCCAGTGAAGGAGACCTTGGCCACATCGGGATGCTGACACAGAAACTGGCCCGTGGCGGCCCCTCCCTGCACCACATTGAAGAGCCCAGGAGGCACGCCAGCCTCCGCATAGATCTCAGCCAGGAGCAGGGCGGAAACGGGAGTGAAGGGAGACGGTTTAAAGACCATAGCATTACCTGTGTGAACCCAAAACACAAAGACTCGAGACCCGGTCTCTACGAAACCAGAATAATCCCAGTGTTTCCTGTCCCCCCTCAGATCCCACAATTGCTGTTTTAATAGACATACCTTGTCCTTCATTTTGGCTTCTATCATTAAACACACCTGCCCAGTCTCAAACACCTTACACCTGCACAGCTGGCTGTGCACATAATGATCCCATTAACACCCTCGGCAGCACCAAGAGGTAGGTATGGTTAGTCCCATTTTATAAAAGCTGACGCTAAAGACCTGCAGGGTTCAGGCTAGAGTCCCCAGAGCTGCTGGCTTGATTCTGACATTCTTTCTCCTCTCCTCTATCACACTGTCTCTCAAAATAGGAGTATGGACTCCTGTAATCCCAGCAGCTTAGGAGGCTGAAGCAGGAGGATCGAAAGTTTAAGGCCAGCCCAGCAATTTAGCAAGGCTCTAAGCAACTTAGCAAGACCATGTCTCTAAAAAACAAATAAAAAGGGCTGGGGATGTGGCTCAATGGTGGTTAAGTACCACTAAAGAGAATCCACTAAAACAAAGAGCACCCACAGCAACAGGACACGAGAAACTCTTCAACGTGGCATCCTAACAGGTTTTTAACACTGGATTTTAAGTTAAACAAACATTTTCCCTACAGATTCTTTATTTTTATATAGCACAAGAAAACTGCTTCTTCTAGTCACTTGGCCACCTACTTGGCCACTGGACCTCTTCCATCATTTCTCTCAAGACCCTTAAAGAAGGGGCTTTGCCTTCTGTTCCCAAATCGAGTCACAGGCCTGCTACTGTCAGGAGCTGCCACATAAGAACCAAGTGCCCCTTAGCTCTAAGCAATGAATGAGTGTGGAGATGTGGCAAGCCAGCCATGGGCTGTGTGTGTGTGTGCACTATGAGCACTGAGCTCACAGGGTGGACTGAACCAACACTGGCCCTCTGTTTGGGAGGGGACGTATGTGTCTTTTTGTGTCGTTTTGCTAGCTCTGCCTATGATCCCCACACAGCACGAGATGGGCGTGGCCTTCCTAGATGTCAGTCACCTGCTGACCGCAGACATCAGAAGCTAGACTCAACCCCCTGAAACCTGACCCCTTGCCTCATCTGAATGGCTTCTCCCCAATAAAAGGGTTCAGCACCTGCTCCTCACTCTCTTTATTGCCTGCCTTGCCCCCCTTGTGGGATCTGTGGCTGATGAGTGGTCACTGAACCCAAAGAAAAGGTTCTTTCTGTGTCTGTGTCTTTATTTAGTCCCCAAATTCACTTGGAATGACCCTGACCAGTCTAGTTGTGTGATGCGACATGCTAGAAATTCTTATCCAGAAAAGACAAATCTAATTCGATTGAAGAGCAAAAATCAGGTTTCTTTCTTCCCATATACAAAAATTAGCTGGGCAAATAAAAAGTGGGACCTCGTAGATGTGATCCAGTGTGGGACCTGAACATCAGCTTCCTGGGGGCCAGGCAGGGCAGGTGGGGACACGTCCTCTGAGGCCACTGTGCTCTGAATTGTGCGAATGTGAAGAGGTGAGGGGGAGAGGATGGGGGGAATGGACGCTCCTGGTGCAGGACCAAGTGCTTCTTACCGCAGGCCAAAGCAGGAGCAGACTTCCAACAGGCGATCTGAAAGGGGTAGTTCCAGGCTCCTATCCCCACACATACCCCAAGTGGCTCTCTTCTGGTATAACCAAAGGATCCTCCTGGGAGCTGGACGTGTTCACCTAAGGGGAAGGCAGAGGTCAGAGAGGAATGCAGGCCGTGCTGCCAAGCTTCACCAACAGCACCCCCAGTGCCTGGTCTGCCCACACTCCAGGCAGGCCAGCCTCCTTCTGCCCCAAGACACTGCTCACCGTGCCCACTCTTTCTCTCTTTGTTTTTTTGTTGTTGTTGGGGGTGGGGGGAGTTGGACCCAGGGCCTGGCACATGCTAGGGTAGTGCTCTACCACTGAGCTACAGGCCCAGGTTTTTTATAAAATTTTATTTTAAGACAGGGTCTCACCAGGTTGCCTAGGCTGGCATCAAGCTCACAACATGCACTCATCCTACTTAATCCTCTAAAAATTCCTCTACCAAGATACCTTTGATGAAATAAAATGGTAATGTGAGAAGCTTGGAATAGGGGAGAGTCTGAGGACCCAAACACCTCAGACTGTGGCTCCCCATGCTCAGGTGGGCCTTACCAACTGCCCAATATGAATTGTTGCCAACTTCATAACTTGTCAGAGAGTTTTTTGCTAAACAGGTGACACTGGTAAATATGACAAGCTAACGTCTACAAAAATTGTTTTTCCTGCAACCTGGTGCAAAGCTCAAGCACCATGCCAGACACTTTACTTGCCGCATGTCATCTAATCCTAAAGACAACCCAAGAAGTGGAGATTACAGCTCCAGCTCTGATAAGGAAAACCAGTAAACCTACCCCCTCCCCGCCCCAGAGAATACTGTGAACCCCGGACTTCAGCTCTGACCTAGCTTAACTCAAAACCTCTGCTCTTCTGCCCTTTGTTAGCTTACCAGCCAGGGACCCAGCCAAGCCCGCAAAGTACTCCAGGCACTGCCAGCAAGATGCCACATCCAAGCGGGCCTCAAAGATGGACTTGCCATTGTTGATGGTCTCCACAATGGCAATGTCATCCGTTCGCTCCTGAGGGCACAACACAAGAGGAACCTTAAGACACGTACATCTGGATGCACTCAGGGCCTACACGACATACACTACTCGGTTTTTTAAAATAGCAACAGCTTTCACTTTAAATGAAAATGAAAGGAATGGCCCCGTGGCATTTGGCAGAGAGATGCTTCCTGCCCTCCTCTCCAGTTCACCAAGCGACAGACACTTAAGCCCACAACCTCTTTACAAGCTCAGTCGAAAAACAGTTTCGTGAAGAGTGATGCTACGTTTCTGTGTCTTCGTGTGTGCATATGTGGGCCTGAGCATATGGTGAGAGAGAACAGTCCTTAGGGAAATGTACAAAAAGAAAAGGCATTATTCCCAGAGTAGATTTCAGAGCAAAAGATATTATAGATACTATTTAGGACTAATAGAAATCATTTTAATTCCAATTCTTTTTTTTTTTTTTTTTTTGGTACCAGGAATTGAACCCAGGGGCACTTAACCACCAATCCACATCCCCTGTCCTTTATTTATATTTTATTAGAGACAGGGTCTCACCCAGTTGCTTTGGGCCTTGCTAAATTGCTGAGACTGGCTTTGAACTTGTGATCCTCCTGCCTCAGCCTCCCAAGCTGCTAGATTTATAGGCTTTTTTTTAATGTTTATTTTTTAGCTTCAGGTGGACACAATATCTTTATTTTACACTTATGTGGTGTTGAGGATCGAACCCAATGCCTTGTGCATGCTAGGCGAGCGCTCTACCACTGAGCCACACCCCAGCCCCTACAGACATTTTCAAGAAGACATAACCACGTATGTTCATGAATTGTTAAAAAGAAAAAAAGGACAAACTAAAATAATTATCAGCTTAAAATGATAAAATTAAATTCTTTTTTTTTAAATATTTTTTCAGTTGTAGTTAACACAATATCTTTATTATTTATTTTTATGTGGTGCTGAGGATCGAGCCCAGGGCCTTGCACATGCTAGGTGAGCACTCTACCACTGAGCCCCAAATTAAATTCTTAACAAGAGGAATTTTTTTTTTGTCAAGAAAAAGTTCTCCATGACTTTTGACATTTCTGCATGGTCCAGGCTTCTGTGCCAAGAACTCGGGCAGGTGGTGTGAACGGCAAAGGCTTGGGAGGCAGAGGCCACGTCTCTGTCAGGCAGAGAACTCTGGAGCAATATGGACACACAAAGCTCTCCGCTGCATGCTCCTGGTGACATGCGCTTACATTTCAGGGTAAAAATCTCAGTGACCCTTCCCTCTGAACCCCCAAAATGGGCTTAACGATAATCTCTCTCCAGAGGACAGGAAGGGCAAGATGTGCCAGCAGCCCAAGACAGGCTGTCTCATAGGTTTAGGGTTCCCCTGGGGTACAACCCATGTACAAATGGACAGGCATCACCTGAGGGGAGGAGCCTTGGAAAGCCGCGTTCAAGTCAGCTCTGCCTGCTACACTGTGCCCTGACACACCATCTTCTTCTCTGACCCCAGAGCCTCATGTGTTGTCACAAATGCATACACACTCTTGCAAGTAGGGCAACTCTCAAACCCTGTTACTTAACACATTTAGACCAAGCTGGGTATAGTACACCTACCTGGGGCAAAATACGAAAGAAAAAAAAAAAATCAATTTCTTCCCAATTACTTAGTGGGCTAAGCAGGAGGATCACAAGTTTAAGGCTAGCCTCCATAACTTAGTGAGGCCCTAAGCAACTTAGTGAGAATCTGCTTGCTCCTCAATCCAATCCCCAGTATCCCCCCAAAAAAAGAAGAATCCCCACAGTCCTACTACTCGGCTATGCATGACCCATATTTCAATGTGTACTCTTCTGAATTTTACAACTTTACTTGATGAATACCCATTAGTTTCCATTTATAAGATTCTAAGAATTTATGTGGTCTTTTTTTCTTTTCTCTCTCTTTTTTTTTTTTTAAAGGGAGCATGTATGAATCTATTACATCTTTCCAGGCAATTAAAAACTAAAAAAGGAAGATACAATTAAGTATTAGAAGAAAAAATATAAAAAGGAACTAACATACAAAATGCATTAAAAAAAAAAAAAGGAGACAAGCCACATAAAGTACATTATAATTCAAAACAAATACAGAAAAGAAAATCTGCCAAGGGAGATGGCCAAAAGCCAAGATCCAGTAAGAAATGAAAGCTTGTTTTTCATACCAAAGGGAACACGTGGCAATGTTTTTCCACTTCAACAAACATTATATAACCTGGAGCTGTGGATGTGGGAGAGCTTGTGTCAGGCCCAGGCTTCAATCCCAGCACCAAAAGAAAAGTCAAACCTAATGTTGCACCAAATTTAACTACAAAGAACCCTTGGAGCAATATGTGAGGAGCCTTCTGGAGAGGAATATATTAATACACACCTTTATTATCTTGGCAGAGGGGAATATATTAATACACACCCTTATTATCTTGGCAGCCTCCAAGAGGATTCGGCACCGCTCCAAGCCAGATTTCGTACTCCATAGTTTAAAAGCAGCCTTTGCATTTTGAACAGCCAAATCTACTTCCTTTTCACCAGAACATGTGAAAGTAGCTATTATTCGGCCTATAAAAAGGGGGAAAGTCAGCTTTATCTCAAATTGTTGCAACATATTTAAATAAAATTGTGTATTAATGTGTTTTTCGGGATCCCCTTCCTGTTTTTAAGTATGGTCTGATTTAGTGACCACTGCTATGCAAGTAGTTGTTTTTTTTTTTTTTTTTTGGTAGTCATTGACCCCTTTGGAATCTAATAAAAGTTGCAGACCTCTCTCCAGAAAAAAGCACTTAACCACATTTCAGACTGAGAAAGATCATGTCCCGTGTTGTAAACTAACCATGTTTGGGCTGATAACCCCTGTCCTGTATTCAGAGTTGAGTTCACTAACATTAACTTTCTAAAAAATCAGTGCAACACTCCTTACTACTTCTCACAATGGGGGGGGGGGGGGGGGGTTGTAGCTCAAGGGTAGAGCTCTTGCCTAGCACATGTGAGGCACTAGGTTCCATCCTCAGCACAACACAAAATAAAATAATTTTTAAAAAATAAGAATCTCAGGGTCTTGAGAAATCAGAATTGAAAGGAATCAGTCTTCTGGATGTAAACTCTTTCAAATCCCTTTCTATTCTCTAACTCAGTCATACCACTGACACTGGATAAATATGGTTAATAAGCAGCAATATCAGAAAAAGACATTACTAAAAGCAAGAAATGTTTTTCCCCAAAAAGAAAACAGTCTTTCTTACTCCAACTTTATTTCCTATCCCTAGCTGGGGCAAAATACGAAAAAAAAAATCAATTTCTTTAGACCCATAGCCCAAGGATTGTAACCAGATTCAACTAAATCAACAAAAATTCTTTAAGAATAGCAACTCAACATTTCCTTTTCACAAGAATTCCTGGGGACTCCGCTTTTTCCGGAGATAGTAAAGCCTGCAATGTCTGTAACACACTTGAGCAGCTGTCCGGCAAAGGCAGCGAGGCAGACTGCAGGTAGATAAGGTCCCAGAGCCTTGTTCGTCCCCTCTCCGGGCCCGAGGGGCGGAGCCATGCTCCCGCCCAGCCGAGGCCAGCGGCGCTCCGCGGCCCTCCCTGTCCCTCCCAGTCCCCGGGGGGCCGAGCTACCTCAACGCCCAGCCCCTCGGCCTGCGGCCTCACGGCTCCGCCACCCCTGCCCCCTGCCCTCTGTCCCTTGCCCCCTGCCCCAGCACTCCCTGAGCACCCGGCCTGCCTGCCCGCGGCTCTGCCCGCGCCCCGACGGTGCGGAGGAGGGCGGCCGCGGGCCCGGCCGGCTCTGCGGGGCGCCGCCCCAGGGTGACCGCCGCGCGTTACCGGTGGCGGGCTCGAAGGCCGTCTCGGTGCCGGAGGCGTCCACCGGCTCCACGCGGGCCCCGCCGCGATAGTTGAGGGGCTGCGACACTGTGAAGGTGCCAGTGCTCATGGCGGCGACGCAAGCAGGCCGAGGGGCGCGGAGCAGCGTGGGCAGCGTGGCTAGCAGGGCTCGGAGGACCATCTATCTGCGCGGAGGTGGGCGCCCGGCCGCGGAACGGGGCGGGGCCTGCGGGGGCGTGTCGCAGCGTTCTGGGCGTGGCCGAGGGCGGGTAGTGTGGGAGAGAGGCCTGATTGGCGAGTCGTAGCATGCGGGGCGGGGCAGAGGGCGGGGTTTAGGCGGGGCCTCACTGCCGCGGGGTCAGGGGCGGACGGGTCTCAGGAAGAGCGGCGGGCGGGGGCAGAGAGGGCGGGACCGGGGGGAGATGAGGCCCCCTAGAGGGCGGGACCGGCGGGAGAGGAGGCCCCCTAGAGGGCGGGGCCGGGGGGAGATGAGGCCCCCTAGAGGGCGGGGCCGCCGAAGACTGGTCCCTGGGAGGGCGGCAGGTCCCAGGGGCCGGGGCGCTGGGGAGGCGCTGGCCTGAGCAGAAAAAGTGGACAGTGGAGCAGGGCCGCGTGGCGTGGTGAGATCAGAGTTGGGGGAGAGCGCGGCCTCGGGGGGCGGAGCTAGGACACTGGGGGGTCGAGGCCCTGCCCCGACTGCACCAGGAGGGTGGAGCTGCACATTCGGCTCCTCCACCCCCAACCCCAACGGCTGAGGGGACACCCTTTTCCTGGTCCGTATTTGCATAGCACTTTTGTGTGTGTGTGTGTGTGTGTGTGTGTGTGTGTGTGCGCGCGCGCGCGCGGCCCTGAGGTCCCAGAGCCTCCGAGCAAGCTAGACCCGGGCTACACACAGCCTGGCAGGACACCGTCAAAGCATTTTTGGAGCGTGTCATCTCATGCACTTATCCCAGGATCTCACTCTTGATCTTATCGCCCAGAGAAAGCAGAAGATTGGCCTGCCAGAGGCCCTACTTTAGTCGTTATTTCATCCTTAACCTGTTTTGTCCCGTCGACCAGATGGGGAACACCAATAAAAACTTAAATTTAGTGTATAATCTATAATTATAATGTATACAAGCTCTAGATTATGACGTCCGTCCTGTCTTAATGCACCTGCATCAGTTTCACTGAAGTATTCCCAGATTTGAAAATTTGGGACTTGGGGTTTTTTAAAACGTATAATACTTGTTTAAGCATTGCTGTGGGGCTGGGGATGTGGCTCAAGCGGTAGCGCGCTCGCCTGGCATGCGTGCGGCCCGGGTTCGACCCTCAGCACCACATACCAACATCTTTGTTGTGTCCGCTGAAAACTAAAAAATAAATATTGAAATTCTCTCTCTCTCTAAAATAAATATTGAAATTCTCTCTCTCTAAAATAAATATTGAAATTCTCTCTCTCTCTCTCTCTCTCTCCCTCCCTCCCTCTCTCTTAAAAAAAAAAAAAAAAGCATTACTGTGAAGGCCGGAGATACACGGTACTATGATGTGAAATGCTTTTAAATTCTAAAAGCAATGTAAATGCTGATGGTGACAAACAGTGACACAAACAAGCCTGGTGTACAGGGCATAAAGGGCCAAGGCCACATGTAAAGGTGTGGGGTGAGGGAAATCTTTTCCACCTGCTGCCTGGGCTCACACAAGGTCTCAGACAGCAAAGGGATTTTGCACAAAGGCAGTCTTATGCATTCTTACTCAACTTCTGTGCATCTGCATAGAGACCTTCATGAAGAGAAATCAGTCCATGATGTATGTGGACGTTCTCTTGCAGCTTGTTTCTCCTCCAGAGGATGCAGTCGTGGTAGTCTGCATCCTCTGGAAGAAATCTTCTTCTTCTCCTTCTTCCTTCTTCTTTCTTCTTCCTCCTCCTTCTTCTCTTCTCTTCTCTTCTCTTTTCTTTTTCCCCCTGCCTGCCTTTAGCTACCAGCACATCTGCACAATATTAGGAGTATGGTTTTAGGTTTAGAGCAGAAAATAACTATTCTGGTGAATTTTTCCAACACCATACCAATTCGTTAATCCTTTCAATGCTTCTGATAGGTGCAGGTTTTTGTCTTCAAATGGAAATGGTAGTGCACAAACTCAGAACACCTGGGCCAAGCTCAGAGGACCACCTTTGTTATTAAGTTATAGTTAAAGCTCCTTCCTGGGGTTTCATAAACTGACATCCAGACCACTCACGTATAATCGAATCAAGCCTTTATTGAAGCACACCGGTGGCGGCTGACCAGAACATAAAGCTGTTCCCCTGTCAGCCCCGAACAATTGCAAGGGCACTCCTTATAAGCCTGAAAACCGCAAAAGGGATGTTAGGGGGTCCAGCCAATGCAAGCAAGCCAGGTTACAGAAGCAGGAGAGTGCAGTCAAGCGGCGGGAAGCTTAACCAATCACAGCCCAGTCACCCCAGTTACAGACACAGAGCCCCATTAGGTAGTTCCGTGTTCTTAAAGGTTTCTATAGCAAATGGAAAAGAACATTTTGCCCCAGTCATGACCCTTCTACATGGCATGGTTGTTTTACAGGATGAAGTCATAAAACAAAATGGAGTCACATTTGCTTCTCCTATCACAACTACTGTCCATCAGAAGCAGATGGTGACACCAGGATTTGGTGATGTGCACCGCAGGTCTCCAGGATTACTGCAGCAAGGACGGGCGATTTATGTGTACAAACACCCTAAGTTCTGTTTGCTTGTTTTTATTTTTGCTAGTGGGGACTGAACCCAGAGGTGCTTTACCACTGAGCTACACCCCAGTGTTATTAATCTTTGAGACAAGGTCTTGCTCAGTTGCTGAAACTGGCCTGAAACTTTTCTATCCTCCTGCCTACACCTCCTGAATCACTGGGATTACTGGCATGTGTTGGTGGTGCCTGGCTGTATCTCAAATTTTATGGGACAATGCCTATTTAAAATATTCTGCCCAACAAATAAATTTTGACTTGTCACATCATGATTTCTGATGTTTACTTTCAAAATATAATCATGATGTCTGTTGATCTAATTCATAGATCATAAAAATTGCAAGAAAAGCTGAGTATGGTGGCACACACCTGTACTCCCAGCAACTTGGGAGGCGGAGGCTAGAGGATCACAAGTTCAAGGCCAGGTTGGGCAACTTAGAGAGGCCCAAAGCTACTTAGCAAGACCCCATCTCAAATTTAAAAACAAAAAAATTTAAAGGGTGAGGGCTGATGATGTTGCTCAGTGGTAACTGGGTTCAATCAACAGTACCAAATATATATATATATATATATTATATTTCCAAATTTTGATCTGCACACAGATAATAAGGCTTACATTTCATGTGGGTAACACAGATTCTGTAGTAAAATCACCTTTTTAAAAATATATTTCATAATGTATTGATTGTTGTAGTTCATAATTTTTTACTTCCAATTTTGGAAAAAAATTGCTATTTTTATGATTGTGTTTAGTCCCTAACAAGTGATATTTATTGTCCTTTTATAATAAAATAAGACATACGGTCTCTTTTTATAAAATATATTATCTTTTTATTTATTTATTTATTTTTAGTTTGAGTATCCAAATATATTGTCATATATATATTCATATATTTTCATATACATTCATTTATATATGAATATACCCTAATAGCAACCAAATTTCTGCTTATACATTTTCATGTATATTCAGTTACATAACTATAAACTATAACTAAAGCAAATTGTAAACATCCATCTCAAAAGAAAAATAACTATATGCAAGTTTATATCCATTTCAATATTTTCATGTGTATTTTTACATATATATATTCATATTTGTATTCCTGTATATGGATAAAAATGTTCCATCTCTAAACTAGCCCTAACTATTTTTCTACATTAGCTCTATACCTACCAATGCACCTCAGAGAAACCTCTATACATATAAACCATAACATTATATGAATGTACCTATAATATTTGGGGATATAAGGTCATAAATTTACATAAAAACCCATAGATATTATATATATACATATACATATATATATATATATATATATATATATATATATATATATACATATATATATATATACACACACACACACATACTCATTTCCATAGGCAAAACCCAGATTTCACACATAATATGACAATATTGCTTATCTTAAAAATAATCCATAAAATGTGTATATATATATTTAATATATAATATTACCTCTATATTCATATTTCTATTCATATATACTGATACATATGTTCCAAAGGTAACCCGTCCCCTAAACCAAAGTAGTAGCTCAGAACTAAACCTAACCCTACCATAATCATAAGCCTTTTAAACAAAAGTTAAAAATATTACTGAATATCCGTATGTATTTTCACATACATATTCCATGTTTATATGCATTCATTTTTATGTGTATGTACCCTAATGACAACCCAAATCCTACCCATAAATTTTCATATATATTCAGTTGTATAATCATATCCTATATTTTACCAAAACTGTAAACATCCATCTCAAAAGAAAAATAACTACACGCAAATCCATATCCATTTAAATATTTTCATGTCTATTTTTACATATATGTTCACGTCTGTATTAATATGTATGGTTAAAAATGTTTGAACCCAGTACTACTGTGTGTGGTCTATTTGACTCTTGAAGTTGAGAAGGGTTTTTGACGTACATAGATATGCCATTGTTTGGGGCATACATTTTTTTTTTTTTTTTTTTGGCTCACCCACCTACAGAGAAGCTGCTGGTCTGCTTTCTTGGTTTCATGCCATGGAGCAGCCAGTAAAATCACTTTGAAAAGAGATCTTTTTGTGTTTGATAAAGAATAGAAAACATTTAAATTCCTCAGTATACATAATTAGTCAAAAGTAGGTTCATCTCTGAATTAATTAGCTTTCAGGTCAGTTGCATTGTCCAAGGCAAAAATGGCAGTGGCTTACACAAGAAGTTAATGGATTTCTCCGTCATGCTGAGCGGTTGAGGGATAACGTGGTGGCTGCAAAGAGTTAGGCCTTCAGGCACCCTGGTCTTGCTTCTCTGCCGTCCTATGCCTCAGCATCCCCGGGTCCCTGGAAAGCCAGTCCACTGAGCTCCTGACAGAAGCGCTCTGGCACCGCGACACAGCGAGGTCTTTCATGTCAGCAACGAGCATCCAAAGTGACTCTGACACAAGCATCTCAACCATGCTCAAAACAACACGGCGTTGCTTCCGAACTCTGACCCAGAGCACTGATTCCGTGGGGTGTGCATCTAAACAGGGTTCTGTTGCTACGTCAGTGTGATGACAGCACGTGTGTACCCTCCTCTCAGAGATCACAGTGCCCACTACACATTTGGAGCTTGAGCAGATGCTGCAGGAAGCAATCTGCTTGGTGTCTCCACACCCAGACTCCCAGACTTCCAGAGCCCATCACTGTGTGGCAGGTGACAACTATTAAACCCTCTCTGGGAAATGCTGCTTTAGGATCACGTGCCCCCAAAAATAACAAAAACACAGTGTGGACATAGTTTGAAAGTAAAGGGACATAGCATAAAGGGAGTCGTTTTTCTCTGAAGCAGGAAAAACATCACCTGCTGGAAACGAGGAGGAAAGAAGGTGGAGCTGAGAGCAGCTGGGCTGGAGGCAAGCTGCGTCCCAGAGGAGAGGAACCACGCAGCTGGAGGAGCAGGCAGGAGGTGTGGTGACGGAGCCACTTCTTAGCTCCGGCCCTTAACACATGAGCATCTTCAGGAGCCATGTAAAAAGACGTGAAGGGCGGAAGTGGTTCAGTGAGCAGCAGTTACTCACTGGCCTTCTACGCAGGTGTCAGACACCTGAAAAGGAGCCAGAAGAAAGGCTGGGAGGGAGAAGGGCAGGCCGATCGGTTAGGCCTGACAAGTCTGAGGGACGGGCCTGTGTGTTGCCGCAGCAGAGCCAAGGTCTGAGAGAAGCCTGCCACAGCCTTCTGCAAGGGGCCTTGGCGTCCACCGCCCTTGAGTCCTCCTCTGTCCTCAGCCGTGAGAGCCTCCTGCTCTCAACCATGATGCGACAAGGGCACCTGCTCACATTGCTGCCTTAAGCAATGAGAAGACTGGACAAAGGACAGGGAACAATGCACAGACACTGGACAACAGGAAGCACAGGACAGTGCTCTCTGAGAAGGGAGCTGAGGGGACCCTTGAGTTCCCAGCTCTCTGCCTGGAAGGTGTTGGAAGGTGTTGGAAGGTGTTTCCAGGCCACACTGCAGGAAGGGCAATGTCAAGAGCTGAGAAGGCCACGGGGCAGAGCTTGTGGGGGCAGTTCCAGAAAGGAGCGAGCTGTCCAAAGAGTTTTAGGGATCCGTAGAGTCCCCCCCATTGACCTCCCTCGTTTTACCAAGATGTAACCAGCATAAAAATCATGTGTACTTAAGGCTACAGTGGGATGCTCTGATACACCTGGTCAGTCTCAGTGATCACCAAGATCAGCTATCCATCACCCTGCCAGGTTTCCACGGGGTGAGTGCGTGTGGGGAGAACACTTGGGACCTACTCTCCTAGCCCATCTCAAGTTCATGGTATTGTAACTTCAGTCACCATGCTGTGCATTAGACCTTCAGAGCTTGTTCATCCTGTGTAACTGAGCTGCTGGCTCTGTGACCAACACCTGCCGTTTCTCCCACTGCCAACCACTGGAAACCACTACTCTCCTTGCAAAGTCCCTCAATCTGAGGTGGAAACTACCCAGAGCCAAGGGAAAGCCACCAGAAAGGAATGGGTAGAAAAACCCCTTGAGCTCATGTAGGGAATGGAACACCTTGGGTTCCCTCCAGAGGAGAAAGACATCTAGGGTGCTAGGGGAGTCCTCAAAAGGGGAGCGCCTCAACAGAGGGACCAAACCCCAGGCTGATGGCTGCCCTGCGCTGCCCATCAAAGCTCAAAGGCAGGCCTCACAAGGACCCACCAACCCAAACAGCCTACTTCTGTACCAGAAAAAAATAATTCCAGGTTATTTAAAGGAACACACACAAAAAGCCCAACACCTAGCAAGGTTAAAAACCACAGTGTCCTGGAGCCAACAAGTAATTATCAGGTATGACTGGGGGTGGGGTCAGTAGGACAGCACTGGCTTAGCCTCCCCAGCACCTCAGAAGGAAAAATGCAAAGAAACAGAAAAGGACAACCGGTAGCCAGTTGGCAAACCCGTCAAAAGAAACAGACCTGGAGACCACACAGATGGCAGATGGTGTTAAGCCCATTGTCACACTTTGTGTGCTTAAGAAGGTAAAGTGTAAGCCAGGTGCAGGGTGCATGCCTGTAGTCCCATCAGGTTCCAGAGGCAGAGGGAGGAGGCGGGAGGATCCCAAGTTTGAGGACAGCCTGGGCATTTCGGTGAGATCATGTCTCAAAATAAAACGGAGAAAGGGCTGAGGATGTAGCTCAGGGGTGAAACATGCCTGGGTCAGTCCATGGTACAAAAAATAATAAAATAAAAAATAAAACGGGGTAAATCATAAACATGAGGAGGAAAGTGGGAGACAAATAAAAGACCTGTGTCAAATTTGTAAGATGAAAAACATATTTTCTGCAATAAAAAATACACTGGGTGGCATTAGCAGATGAGATAATGCAGAAGAAAAAAAAATCAGTGGATTTGAAGACAGCGGCAGAAACTCTGAAGGAAACAGAGAAACGGAAAAGCAAGCGGACACATGTCAGTGGGCTGTCTGTGACCCAGCCCGATGTCCCTCGGAAGGGACAGGCGGAATGGCAGGCTTGCTGATCTAGGAAGTTCAAGGAGCTTCAAGCAGAAGAAACGTCAAGAAGACCCTCCAAAGCACATCCCGTGGAGAGGCTGAAAGTCCGTGACGGAGGGGGACCCTAACGCAGGCCCGCGGAGTAGGCTTTCCTTACAGGTTCGCTTTTGCATCCTGATTGCTGCAAGGAGCCCGAGGTTCGCTTCCTGTTGAAGTCGGTGGGGTTCCCGGGGCGGCACGAGGAGAGCATCTCGCTCTGTTGCCTGCTGGTCTCCAGTTGGTGAGCTCAAGAGCGGCTCCCGCCTCAGCCTCCCGAGGAGCTGGGACTGCAGGCCCAGGCCACCCGCCCCGCGGGTGACCAGGAGTTCCAGGCCGGGTTTCCTGCGGTCTCTGGGCTTTGCTCTCACTTCAGAACTTTAAACACACTCAGTCCAATTTTCCTGCTCGGTGCTAACAGCCTCACCCAGAGTGCTCTTCCAGACAGCCCTGGAGTCCTGCTCTATCTCTGCTCCCTTCCCCAAAGCCTCTGTCACTGTCGTGGCCTCGGAACTGTCTGTAGGCCAAGCAGGTGGGACTGAGACGAACTCGGGCCTTCCCGACAGGCCTGCACTCTGCGACTCAGCCCTTGCTCTTAGGGCATGAGCAGGCGGCTTTTCTGAGTGGACGTGGTCCAGATGTCCTTTGTTTGTCCTTCCTTTGTTTACACACCAGTGGCCTCATCTTTCTTGTAGTACCTGGCTCAAGAGCAAGCGGCCAATTCAGGCTTACACTGGCTCCTCCTACCCCCTTCCCAGAAGCACAGTAGGATGTCTGCCTTTCAGGTTACCATAGCAACAGTTTTACCAGACTTTTTGCCACACACAGGAGGACACCATCTTTTTAGCCAAGGGCATCTGTTCCTAGCCTCCTGCTGAACACAATAAAAACATTTTTAATTTATTTAGTGGTGCAGGGGATTAAACATGCTAGGCAAGTGTCCCACCACTGTGCTATGGCCTCAGCTCCTAGAAATGTATCTGCAATCTACCTAACACCAGAGCCTCAAGATCTGTGGACATGGGCAGGGCAGAAGCAACCCTGCCCACAAAGTTACCAAAGGACTCAGGATGCATCTTCAATACATGGCCACCAAGGATGCTTTCAGATCCCTCTGCAGGTCACCAGCAAAGAAAGAGAGCAAGACGTTCAGTGGTCAGGCATGGAAGTGTTCCTGTCACTTATCTTCCCAGGCCAGCAGAGAGAACTCAGGCACGCTGAATGTCAGCCTAGGTAGTTAGCTACAGAGGAGCAGGAATGAGGGAAGGGACCCCAACCAGGCACTGACCAACCCAGAGGTACCAGTCTTCTTCCACACTCCAGAAAAAGGCACAGCACACTCTCCTATAGATTTATGCATCCTGTACCCTAGGCCATGGGCACACCCACAAGCTGGTCTGGAGGTCAGCTGACCATCACATGACCTTCCACCAGTGGCACAAGGCCAGAGAGGACAAAGCGATCCAGGCACACAGGTGCAAGCCCCCAATTTTCACAAAGCATGGTGAAGACTCCTCCCACCCAACAGCAGCTACAGAGCACATGGCCGTACAGGCGTGGCCAAGGCCTCCCACCACCAAAGAAGCCAAAGCCTAGGGTCCTGGACCACCTGCAACTCTCTCCAGGGGACTTGTGTGAACCTGCCTTAACTTCCACCTGCCTCGTGTGCTTCCATCTCTGTGCAGGGGTCACTGTCTAATCAGACAGTTGCACACAAGAACCAAGACATCACCAAGTTGCCCAGTCGACTCTCAGCCTCTGGTCACAGGACTGCAAGGCAACTCGGGAGACAGTGGCCCACCTACATCATGGACACGTGTCAGTGAGCATGCTCCGGAGAAGAGGAATCAGTCAGGCATGGACAGAGGGAGACTATGGAACTGGCTGACTGTGGGGGCTGGCAAGTCTGAAACTTGCAGGGCAGTCCAGGAGGCTGGAAATTCAGGTGGGAGCTGACCTTGAAGTCTTGAGTTGGAATTCTGCTGGGCGGCGAGCTGAGAACCAAGCAGGGCTTCTCTGTTGCACTCTTTTTTTTTTTTTTTAAAGAGAGAGAGAGAGAGAGAATTTTTTAATATTTATTTTTTAGTTTTTGGAGTACACAACATCTTTGTTTGAATGTGGTGCTGAGGATCGAACCCGGGCTGCACACATGCCAGGCGAGCGCGCTACCCCTTAAGCCACATCCCCAGCTCCTCTGTTGCACTCTTGAGAGTTCTTTCTTTTTTGGGAAACCATAGTCTTTGCTGTAAGGCCTTTGGTTGACCAGCTGAGGCCCACATAGACTATGCAGGTTGCCAATTCTACCTGGTCTACTGATTGCAAATGTTTATCATGCCTAAAACGTACGTGCACAACAACATTTAGACTGATGTCTGACCAAACTGGGTCCCACGGCCTCACCATCACACATACCCAAGTACTCACAGTGGCTAAATTTTGGAATGGAAGTCAGGGGAAGGGCGG
The DNA here is from genome assembly GCF_047511675.1 of Marmota flaviventris. Lineage (NCBI taxonomy): Eukaryota > Metazoa > Chordata > Mammalia > Rodentia > Sciuridae > Marmota > Marmota flaviventris. The sequence goes on along the minus strand of NC_092509.1, from coordinate 108,114,506 downwards.
GGATTTTTCTTTTCATTTTACATCTACTTAAATATTTACATTTTTGCCGTGTGTATATGTTTCTTTCTTAAAAGTGTTATTCTTTTTAAAAATTTTTTTAGTTGTAGATGGACACAATACCTTTATTTTATTTGTTTACTTATTTATTTTTTTATGTGGTGCTGGGGATCGAACCCAGTGCCTCATGCATGCTAGGCAAGCACTCTACCACTGAGCCACAACTCCAGCCCCTCTAAAAGCATTATTCTTAAGAAGGGAAGTAAGGGGGCTGGGGTTGCAGCTCAAGAGGTAGAGCGCTTGCCTAGCATCTGAGAGCACTGGGTTTGATCCTCAGTGCCACATAAAAAATAAAGATATTGTGTCTACCTATAACTAAAAAATAAATATTAAAAAAGAAGGCAAGTAAGATGTTACAGACCAATAATATGAGTCTGAAAAGAAAAAAAGGATTTTTGAAAAGTAGAGGACAGGGCAATGGGTAACCGTGAGACGTTAGGGAGGTGGGCTGGCCTTCTTTTACCAGGACACTCACCCAGGGCAGTTCCATGGCCCCAGTGGATCTGCCAGGCATGGAGAGGGTAGCAGGAGGGAGGGCACTGTGAGGGGCAAGTGCTGCCAGACATGCCGGAACCTCCTGGGTCCACCCATGCTCGCTCTCTCCTAGGTTTACAGTTCTGTCAAACATTCGTGTGTGTGTGTGTGTGTGTGTGTGTGTGTGTATGTTGTACTGGGGATGGAACCCAGGCCTCCTGTACATGCTAGCTAACACTGGCATCCCCAGGCTTGTTCCTTTACACACACACACACACACACACACACACACACTCTCATATATGTGTGTGTGTATATATATATACAGTGGACCTTTATTTTATTTATTTACACATGGTGCTGAGAATCGAACCCAGTGCCTCACACATGCTAGGCAAGGGTTCCACCACTGAGCCACAACCCCAGACCCCCAACCCTTTTCTTAAATTTTATTTTGAGAGTCTTGTTAAGTTGCTGGGACTGGCCTTGAACTTGCAGTCCTCCTGCCTCAGCTCCCCACATCACTAGGGTCACAGGTGTGCACCACTGTGCCCTGCTCACAGACCTCTTTTAGTGTTTTTGTTGCTTTGATTTTTCACAGAAGGACATGGAGAAGCTTGCACATGGCAAGAGGGGAGTCTAGCAGTGGAAGACTCCAATAGCTGCCATGCATGCGCAGGGTCTGGTCTCCATGCTCAGCCTCAGGGAGCCTCCGCTTGGGCCCACCCGAGTACCCACTCAAGTACCCATCCGAGAATCTGGGCAGCGCCTGATGCACTCTACCTGCCTCCCTTTTGTTTTAGTGGATACCAAGCACTTCCTGCCCTGAAAAGCAGGCAAGGCAGCTGCCGCCACTAGGTGGCACCTGCACATAAGCAGGAAGTTGAGCCCTAGGAAAGATGGAGGTCAGGAAGCTAGAAGAAGGGCTTCGAGGTGGGGCATCACTCAGCAGCTGGGAAGGATGAGGCAGGAGGATTGCAACTTGAAGGCCAACCTCAGCAGCTTAGCAAGAGCCTGACTCAAAAAAATACAAAAGACTGGGGATGTAGCTCAGTGGCAAAGTGCCCCTGGGTTTAATTTCCAGTACCAAAAGGGCGGGGGGGGGGGGGTACTCTAAAAATGAGGGAAGCATCATTCCAACGTCCACTGCACTTCTGAGATCTTTACTGCCAGGTTGCTTTTTGGGTGCCTGAGAACTTGAAGCGGGGTGCTTGGCCACAGTAAAAAGAAATACCCCTGCACCAGGTGGCAGCAGCCTTTGGCAAGATGTGGGGTAAGTCACAAACCCCAGGGCCTGACCACCCCGAGGCAGCTCATTTCTGTGCTGAGCAGCCTCACAGAATCACTGTCCATGCCCCTTGGTCCTTGTATCCTACTCTAAGCCACTCCTGCCCCTTCCAGGTTGGCAGCCCCACTTTGCTCCCATATCTAGTCCACCTGACCAGAGCACATTCCGGTAGACTGAGCTAATCAGGGCTGCTTGGTTTGCCTTGGCTTTGAAGGGTTAGGGTGTCAAACTTGGGTTTATAATTGTGATTATAATTTGTGTACTGTAGTCATGTAACTTTTTAAGAGTAGTATTATCGTATGTCATGTTATTTGAAGTCTTCTGGGTGTCTTGATCATTATTGTGTGTAAGCAAGGGATGGGTTTTGTTTTTATTTTTCACTGGAGGACAAGATAAGGTTTTAATTAAATGGAATACCTTAAATGATCTGGTGAACATGGAGTGCAACCAAGACTGGGAGGAAATGAGACTTATGCACCATAAGTCTAGCACTTTGTTATCGAGACTTCACGAGAGAAAGCTTTCAGACAAATGAACTTTAGAAACATAATCTAGATGCAGCCTAGATTGGTTTGAACCTGTGCTCTGAGTGGCAGGTCACCGTGGGAGCTGTTGTCCTCTTTCATTGGCTGAGGAAAGGCTGCTCTGCAGTGGCCCTTACAGCAGCCACTGGTGAGACTGGAGCCCAGGTCCTGGCTCGGCTCACTCTGTGTCCACAACGCTCCCAGCACCAAGGTGGTACTGATGTGCTTGTTCATGGTGAATAGACGTGTGCCATCACCCTGATACCAACACAGGTTCTCAGAACTTCTTGTCTTCCAGAAAGTACATGCCATTGTATCTGAGGAAAGAATTCATGCTCCCTGCCTAATACCTTTCTAGAAAACTGGTTCTTCTTAGTCAGACATGGTGGCACATGGCTGTAAGCCCAGAAACTTCAGAAGCTTAGGCAGGAGAATCACAAGTTCAAGGCTAGCCTGGGCAACTTAGTGAGATTCTATCTCAAAATAAAAAATAAAGGATATAGCTCCGTGGTAGAGCACCCCTGAGTCCAATCCCCAGTACTGGAAAAAAGAAAGAAAATTGTTCTTTATGTTTTCATGTAGTTATCCATCAGTGTAGTCATCTGGGATGAGTCGACCACATGTAACTTGGGCAGTGTTCTCTGGTGCTCCAGACCTGACTCTACTGGTTGCTTTTTGTGAGACAGAGACTCACTATGTTGTCCAGGCTGGTCTCAGACTCATAAAATCAACCGATCCTTCCACCTCAACATCCCTAGTAGCTGAAAGTGAAGAACAAGATGTCTGAATGCATGTGAGGTGAGTGTTACTTCATGAAACTTTTGTATCTGGATTAAAATAACAAGGCCTTGCTTGGCTTGTGCTCATAAAGGCACTGAGTACCATCCACCTTCCTCTTAAGAATAGAACATTCTTCTAGAATGGAACAGTCTATCACGAGATCAAGCAGGTTTCTAAATTCTTTCAACTTTCTTGATATGACATTTTTTTAAGATCAAAACAGCTCTTCAGCAAATGGATGGAATAATTATAAACCTAAAAATTGTTTTTGCGTAGAAAAAGGCCTTTGATTACACTGAAGTATTTCTTGAGCAGCCAGATGAACCTTGGATCCAAATATGTTTCTGGATTAAAAAATGTGTTTGACTTCCATCTGCAGAAGGCAGTCATTTCCAATATCATCTTTCTGTAGACTTTTGTTTATCTTCTTCCTTATCCATCTGGTGACAGCTGAATAAATTTAAAATCTCTTCTAGGATTCAAATGTCTCCTTAATGTAAACTACTTAGACAGTGATATAGAAATTAAGGAATTTTTTTTTTTTTTTTTAGTGGAATAGAGATGGTGATGATCACTTAATGACTCCCTTGTGGACCCTGACTTATCTGACAGGAAGGCATTTTGCACTCTGGATAATGAGTCCAGGCAGAATTCACGTTCAGCAGTTTGACATCATAGGCCCAAAGGAGTCAGCCCTACTGGGTGCCACAGCAGTAAGTGCATAGACCCTGAAATCTAAGGACCTGGCTTCTTCCTGGTCCTGCAACCTACTGGTGTGTAATCTTGGATGAGTCACTTAAAATCTCTAAACCTGATTTTTCATCCATAGAATGGGATAATAAAAAAAAAGGCGGCTGAGGATATAGCTCAGTTGGTAGAGTGCTTGCCTCACATGCACAAGGCCCTGGGTTCAATCCTCAGCACCACAAAAAAGAAAAAAAAAAAAAAAAAAAGATATCCCATCTCCGTCATAGGATTACTGTAGTTGAAATCAATAAGCCAGGCATAATATCAATTGCTTTATGTAACCATCAAAAATACTGTGAAGTACAAACCTTCTTATTTGATGTGAGAATAACTTGGTTGATCTAAAAACTTAATTACAGCCGGGTGCAGTGATGCACGCCTGTAAACCCAGCAGCTTGGGGGGCTGAGTCAGGAGAATTGTGAGTTCAAAGCCAGCCTCAGCAAAAGCGAGGCACTAAGCAACTCAGTGAGACCCTGTCTCCAAATAAAATACAAAATAGGGCTGGGGATGTGGCTCAGTGGTTGAGAGCCCCTGGGTGCCAAAAAAAAGAAAAAAAAAAAGTGAGTTACAGGGTAGAATTGTGAAAACTACATACATCCTTTAGACATGTTTAGTTTAACTTAAAACATAAAAATGCAAGCATTTTCTTCTGGTGTGGGGACGAGGCTTTTTGCCTGAGTCTACGGAAGGAGACTCATTTGGAGGGGGAGCATAAAGCAAACCCCACGTGTATCACCTGTTGAGTTCTAGGTTGGGTTTCTGTAACATGGCAGACGGAGAAAAACACCTAAGGCAGGCTGTGGGTGCGAGACCTTCCTGGGTCCTTGTTGCCCCCTAGCCTCTCACCCACAGGCAGACAGCGGCAGTGGCTGGGCGACCCGCTGTTGCACTCGGCCATTCCAGATGACTCAGTGCAGTTCCACAGAAGGCCCATTCTGTACTCACATTTCACGAGCTGACAAACATGCAGTTAACTAACTGAAATAAGTAAGCCAAGCACATCACGCAACCCACTGGTGGGAGCTGAAGCCCCAGTGTGGTCAAGAGCATCCAGTGACGTGAGCTGGACCAGCGAGCTTCTGAGGGCAAGGGAGCCCTGACACGGTAATCAACCCCACTTCCCAGGGGAGGCAGCTGAGGTGTGGAGAAGTCACAATGACAACACAGGAAGGGCAGATGGAACCCAGCCACCTGAGGTCACCGGAAACTTTGATGAGGCATGACGTGGAGTCGAACGCAGCAGTAGAAACTTGGGCACATAGAGGAAGGACATACAGGCAGGGAAGACAGAGGTAGTAAGGTCCAAAGGAACACTCCCAAAGCAGAATTTGTCACTGAAGCCACCTGACCAGAGCCAGGGACCTAGTAGGGGGATGGGGGGGCTAGAGGCGCACACTGGATGACCCTGGGGCTAAGACACTGAGTTCAAGGCCACGGGAGCCACCAGCAACTTTCCCCAGAAGAGCAACAAACATTTCTACCCAAACCATCACCACGCAGGGTGAGAGATGGGGCTGCTGAGACCCGAGTGCAGGAGGCCACCTGGGAGGTGACTGCGGGAAAACGGGTGAGAGGTCCCAAGGGGACCCTGCCACATGCTGGGTCTTCTCTCTTTGGCCAGCAAGTGTGGGAGGAGTAAGAGGCTATGTCTCTACAGCGGTGTCCTGCCACCCCACCACCAAGTTAAAATGAGATCACACCCAGGCAATGTCTGTACCTGTCCATCTTGCCCCACAGCGTGGGGCTCATGAACGAGGCCGCACCCATGAAAGTGCATGAGGAATGGGTCAGTGCCCATCTCTATGTAGCTGAAATGTTTCTGCACACTAGCCCGGAAGCTCATTAAAACAGTATATAAAGGAAATTAAGAAGTAATCTCTGAAAATGAAAAAGAAAATTAAACGAGTGATTATGTGATATCCTAATTATATCATTCTTGGTGCTAAAAACTGGTATTCTTAGCATTGGTTTCGTAAGGCAAATACATACCAAAAAAAAAAAAATGTAAAAACCATGCAGCCCTGATTACCAGTATGAACTCATGGAGTATTTTATCTTAAAGCCACCACAGTAGTATCTTAGTCCCCATAGAAACCTCCTAGACCCGTCTCAATAGGCATCCCTAGTGCTCTGGTTGCAATTCTCCAAAGACCATTTTCCAGAAACAAGGAGACAGTCTTCCTTGGAGAAACTGTTGCTTTCAAGTGAGGCAGGAAATGCACAAGATAAGCCTGGGCTACCTTGTAACAGCGCCCAGTGAGGATGCGGCTGACACTTGGGTGATGCAAAGACTCAGGAACCAAATAGAGGAAGTGTTCACTGGCCACAAATGGAACAATCTGAGCATGACCAGGAGTGACCACTTCAGAGGATTAAAGTCAAGCCAGGCCCAGGTTGTGTCCGTCTGTGATCTCAGCCACTTAGCAAGGCCCTGTCTCAAAACAAAATGGGCTGGGGATGTACCCAGTGGTAGAGTGCTCCTGGGTTCACTCCAACCTCCAAAGAAAAGGACTTCAAGTATTTTAAATTCGTGGACTGTTAATGACACGGGTGCTTTAACTGTTCACCATTTCACCACTGGAGGTCACTGAACCACGCATTATTCTACAGGCATGAAGAATAGCGCCTTTGTTCTGCCTTTCTTAAAAACTTCACTTTTAGGGCTGGGGATATAGCTCAGTTGGTAGAGTGCTTGCCTTGCATGTACAAGACTCTGGGTATATAAAAAAAAAAAAAAAAAAAAAACAGCATAAAAAACAAATGAAAAACTTCACTTTTCCCCAATAGTGATTAGAGATTTCTATCTGTATAAGCATTTTATCTAACAAATAAAGGAACAGAGTTACAACTTTTATTCCCTAATTAATGGATTAAAAGCTGCAGACCTTATAGGAAGGGACAAACAGGTCACAGAAGAGGATATAGTCAGCAGGATCCCAGGGAGGGAAACACATAAGGTGGCACCCCACTTTCAACAGTAGACTGTTGGTGGCACAGAGGTGGTGGGGAGCGCTGTGGGAGTGGACCCAAGCCCCGGTTAACAGGGCGCAACGCTCCCCACTGGCGGCTTATAGAGCTGGCAGCTCCCGCAGGGCCACGCAGCCTGTGCCTTAAGAAGCCCTCCGGGAGACTCCCCTCTAGACCATGAACCACCACAGCAGATGGTAGAAGCAGCACATCAGCTAACTGTCATTTGGCTCCCGTTTCCAGAACCGTAAAAACCTTGCCAACCTGTAGACAACTCATGATATCAAGGAATTGTCAATTTAGGTGTAAAAAAAAATTATGAGATTATACATACTTTGAAAAGCCCTGAAATATTTACACAAAAATTATGACATCTGAGATTTGCTTCTAATTTTTTAAGGGGTAGAAGCAGACGAGATTACAGGTGACACTAAATTGACCAGGAGTTGAAATTTTCCTTGTCTTCTTCCTGGGTGTACTCGTGGGAGCATGCACATGTTCTTTTGTTTTAGGCGCTGGGAAGTGAACTCGGGAACTTAAGCATGCTAGGCAAGCACTCTACCACTGAGCCACGTCCTAGCCCATGTATATATTTAACTTCAATGAATTTTTAGATTTCTTCCTTTTCAAAAAAATTTTTTAAAAAAAAAACTCAATGCAAGGATAAAACAAAGACTAACTTCAATTTTTTTTTAAAAAAAGTATGGTACCTTTGACAGTACTAAAATATATTTTATTTAAAAATCTACTAGTCCCAGGCGTGCTGTGCCAGGAGTTCTAAATCTTACTCTTCTTTTAAATAATTAGTGCATGCTCTCATTTCTCTCTCTCTCTCACACACACACACCACCTACTAGTAAGTAACAGGCTGCTTTTGCTTTAGATGTAGGGGACCCATTTGCTCTTCGACCCCATGTCGTTTGAAGTCCCTGCCCTATTGGAAGGGAAGCCTGCTGGAAGAGAGCCTAGTTGCTCACAGGCATCTGGCTCCTGCGCACCGCAGCTTTCCACTTCTTACCCTTGCTCAGCTCTGAAACGCAGTCTGTCAGTACACCAGGCTGACCTGCGTTGGTGGCATTTTCAAGTTCATCACACAGTATGTCACAGTGCAAGTGCAATGCAGCTAACTGCTGGGTTCTTTTTTCCTAGAAAAGGCACAATCTGTCTTACACAGGACATCTGCCAGATGGTGGATTCTGGGAGATGTTGGAACCTCCCGGGATCGCAGTGTTGTCTTGAAAGTGATGCTCCAGATCGAGAAGCATCAAATGACTGGGCTGGAAATTTTTTCAGGACAAGTCATCTTAAAACACGGAGTCCACAGTGAACCCACATCCTGTGACTCAACAGCTCTCTCTCCTCTGTAATGCATCCTTGCTGCAGTGCTGGTTGTGGTGTTGTTCTTTGGTGTGGCTGGGCACCCTAGGAAAGTGACCTGCCACTGAGCCACATCTCAGCCTGCAGTGCTTTTTCAAGAACGGGGTGAACATGCTGGTGCACACCTGCAATCCCAGCGACTGTGGAGGCTGAGGAGTATGATCACAAGTTCGAGGACAGCTGGGCAACTCAGGGAGACCTGTCTCAACACAAAACTTAAAAGAGGCTGGGGGTGTATGTGCTGGGCTCAATTGGTGAAAGTACGTTATCTCTGCTTTTCCCTCTCCTGTATTTACTCTTTACCATAGAAACAGGAGAACCAAAATACACCTGCCCTGAAGGAACTGGCACCAAAGACTCGGTGGGAATGGCTAGGTGGCCATGGTCCCACTGCACCAAGATGAGGGCAGAATCCTGAGGAGGGCTCCTTCTCCCTCTAAACTTTATTCCCTCTTCGTTGCCATTCTTATTGTGAACTTTGCTCATGATTCTTTCAATTATCATTCTTCTTGGAGCAGTCCACGATGATGGGGGAGAAGACCCCAGAAAGTCATGTTACCAACATCCCTCTGAGGGCAGTGACCTCAGAGATTTCTGCTTTTCTTAAGCTCCTGCTGTGTTCTCCCCCATGTTGACCATTTTGAGAAGACAGATTAAGGAAGACAAGCCAGGCATGGCAGTGCATGCCTGTAACACCAGCTCTCTGGAGGCTGAGGTGGAGGGCCACAAGCTAAGGGCAGCCTGGGCAACTCGAGGAGACCCCCCTCAATATGAAACTTGAAAGGCGCTGAGGATGTGGCTCAGTGGTGATCACCTCTGGGTTCAACCGCAAATGAACAAACTAACAAAAAACAAAGGCCAACTTTTGTCTACTAAGTTCTGTCCACTAAGGAGGCAAGGGAGGACCTGTGGAGAGGCTCTGAGACCAGAGTCAAATGGCCGACTCTGCCACTCCACAGCTGTGTGACATTGAGCAAGCTGTATAACCTCTCTTGCTTCTAGCTTCACCTGTCAGATGAGTAAGAATGGGTATTGTCTTGAGATAATCCTTAATAATCCACGGAATGTGTTTATCTGCCTACTTAAGCAATTTCTCTGACCATGGTTTCTAGTCTCCCATACTTTCCCCCAAGTGGTCTTCTGTTTTGTCTCCGAAATATGCCCTTTAATAACTCGTGCATCATGGATTTTACATCTCAGGATGTCTTTAGTTTGCTCCCAATCTTATGGTTTAGCTGTGCATAAAGTTCCAAGTTGATACTGATCTTCCTCAGCACTTCGAAGGTTATTACTCCACTGCCTTCTGGACTTCACGGCTGCTAGTGAGAGTCTGCTGTTGGTGTAACGGTCACCACTTTTCCCCACTGACATGAAACCCACTTCTATGGAGACTAAGTGTGTCAGTGTTTGGACAGGGTTATCACTCTAGGCAGGACTGGGAAAAGGACCATGGCATAGGCACCCGTCCCCCTTACGAAGAAGCAGGACAAGCAGTGAAGGTCACTGTGACTAGAAGGAAACTCTGAAGATCAGCCATGTGTGACCACAACCGTGGCTGCAGGGAAGACAGAGATGCCCTCACATGAAGCCAGACGTGAAGTGGACGCAGGGAGGTACGGGGGACCTCGCTTTTCAGCTCTCAAGAGTCACACTTTCCATTTCTGCTTTCCAATTCCTACCCCAACAGCTCTCCAGGTAGATTACCAGAGGTTAAGGGAGGTAAAACAGCATATGAAAACACATTTGAACTCTTGTTGGTCTCAGGATGCGCAAGAACAAAACGCACCATCTTTCCTTGTAAATGTGAGAGCTAAAAATCTGGCCTCTTTATTGATCATGACAGTTCTGGCTTTACAAAATACAAGACTTAGTCAGTCTCCATGCTCTGGAGAGCCAGCCATTGCGGAACGTGGCACTCCCACAGGAAATGCTCATGAAAATGGAAACAGAAAGATGACATTTACTTTTAATTACAGAAAAACCACCTGAACTTAACTAGTTAATTCATTTAAAAAAAAAAAAAAAAAAAGCTCTCTGTGAGCAGAAGCACGGTCCTCTCACTGAGGCCACTCTCCTGCTTACCATAGCAGAAAGCCAAGAAGAGGCCAGACTAAAGGTGGCCCCAGTACCAAGGCCGCCATCACTCATGCTGCAAAACAGTTGCCAGTCAGATCTGAGAGTGTACAAAGAATGCCAAGAAGTAAAGGTCCTGCTGGAGATCAAGAGAACTTCCCAGAAGGAGGTGGAGGGCCAAGAAATCCACCAGCTTGCTTGGTGGCAGCGCGTGACGGGGCAAGGCCGAGAATCTTCTGGATGTTCTGTGAAGAAAACACAGTGGGAATGGGTTTACTTTGGTGGTAGAGAAGTGCCCCATGTAGACCTCAGGTAGACAGGATTCACACCAGCTGAAGGGCTGGCTGTTAAGACCTTTGATAAGATGACCAGTTTTTTTTTTTTTTTTTTAGTTGTACATGACACAATACCTTTATTTTATTTATTTTTATGTGGTGCTAAGGATCAAACCCAGTGCCTCACACATGCTAGATAAGCGCTCTACCACTGAGCCACAACCCAGCGCATCACTGTTATTTTTAAAACATCATGGAACAGCAAAGACCTCTTTACCTGATGAACCTTGGTCTCCCAACCACAGCAGCTGCTGTTTCAAGTGGAAAATCTTATTAAGAGATGATCTTTTTTTGTTTGCAGCCTTAAAGCACATGCTAGCAAGTGCTCCATTACTGAGCGACACTCCCAGCCTCCAGATAATCTTTTATTTTGAACATGAGGCATCTAAAGCGCATAATTAAATCATTTTTGTCACAAGGCCTTTTCTGTGAGCATGGGAGTTCTGGCTAGATGTAGTCATTATTGCACTGTCTACAATTTTCAGTTTCAATTTATTTAAAGTGGTGAAAGAACTTCAGAGATTGGAAGAGCAATCTGGAGTCCAGAATCTTCATAGATTTTTAATACTCCCTGCCCTCTTTCTTTATCTCACCTATATCTAATGCAAAATATATATTTAGAAACTCATCTTTATTCAATTTTTCAAAATTTATTTTAGCTCCCATTAAATAATTTTTTACTCTGATTTCACTGAATAATATAACATTTAATTATATTACGTAAATATAATAAGTAAAATCAGCATAAACAGGTCTTGGGTAAACAAAGTGGACTTTCGAAAGGTGATGACTCAACAGGTAAAGGGCGTAAAGGTGTACTGAAGAGCACTGGTGAGCAGACCCTGCTTCAAAGAGGGAACGGACAGGGTGTACGAATGTGCAGAGGTGAAGCAGAGGCCAGCTGCTGAAAGTTCATAGGCATTTTAGAAAAAGACTGGGATTCATCCAATTATTCCCACTCAGTGCCTTCAGTTCACATGGAGAAAACTGAAGGTTGACAAGGGATGACAGCTGGCCACAATGACAAAGCTAAATTCTAAGGAGAGTAAGTTGCAACCCAGGTGCTTTGGTTCTTGCCCTCTCTTGCTTGGTGCTCTCTGTGTAAATTAAGTCCTGGTCTTCACAACAAATGCCACCTACGGCACGGAGTCTGCACGCCCTGAACCACTCATTCACCTATCACAGCCCGCAATGGACACAGGATACCAGAGAGCTCCAGATTGACATAAGCAGTCACAGCCCCCACTGGACACAGGGCACTGAGAACTAAGCTGCTCTGGAAGGACACACTCCTTCAATTGGTTGTTAGGATCAATGATGACCTTACAGGTTGTGTAGCAGAGTAAAGTGTGTGTATTGATACTGTCAGAATATAATGAAATATTTTAATATAAAGATCACAGCTTATATATTTACCATAAAATATTTCAACACAGGTATTTCACAATATAATGGCTCATATTAGAGGAGAAATTTGAAAACAGGGTAAGAAGATAAATCCATCATTAGTAAATCAGACTACAAGCCACAGAATAGTCTGAATTTGTACTACCTTTACATAATAAAAATATTTCCTTCATGCCCATCTCTAAAGAGATCACTGCACAAAGCAGCAAGAAAAGCAAATAATCCAGCTACCCAGGAGGGTGAGGCAGGAGGATTAAAAAAAAAGTTCAAGGCCATGTGGGCAGCTGAGTATGACTGTCTAAAAATAAAATTTTAAAAATGGCTAGGGGTGTAGAGAGCCACTGAGTTCAATGTGCAGTACTGCAAATTAAAAAAAAAAATTTGAAGTAAGACATTACAGAATATTTGATGATAAACACATACAGTCTAGACAAAATATACAAGGGAGCCTTGCTCAGTTATTCTGCAGACAAAAGGGTCAATTAAATGAGTCCTTAACATTTCAGAGATGAAAAGTCAGGTCAAAAATCTCTGATGCCCATAAAGCACAGGTTTCTAGGATTTAAAGTCAGCAACTTAAAGGAAAATAAATAAAAAACACTTTGGAGAAACAAGACACTTGATTCAGAGCATATAATGATTTGAGTTGAGCCACTGCTCCAGATGGGGACAGCTTGGGCAGTTGCAGGGACAAGTGTGAGGTCAGACCCTAGCACTCAGAGAAGGGCTGGAGGGATCCTGGCAGCCACATGCTTCTTCCTTGGCACTCCTGTCACAGGATCCTGCAGAACTGTCAGTTAGCTGCACCACAGTTCCATTATTCAGTATTTGCATTTAGATACAAATATTATACATTTACTTGCATGCAACCTTATCCGTAGTCAGATTCTAAATAAAGTGTTTACATTCCTATAGACTTATAAATGAAACCAAGGTCTTCTAGCCATTTTTCCTTAGGTAAGTTTTCTCCTGCCTCCAGGTCAGTGAAATCTCTTCCTCTAAAGCACCTGCAGGAACTAACTGACCTGGCAGGACGCCTAGCGGGCAGGAGCTCTCCACAGCGGTAGTAACAGCCTACACTTCCATGCATCTTTAAGTGTCTCAACTTCTAAGGCCGAGGTCACAGTTCTGAGTACCCCTGCCTTTGAGGTGAAAAGCTGAGGCAGTCAGAGGTTACAAGTCAGGAAGGCGCTGACACAGAACTTGGAGCAGAGTCTACCTCTATTAAACCACCCCTGTAACAGATTCTTATCCTAGCAGCAGCTCTGTGGAAAAAAAATCACAATTATTAAGACTATGCATGAGCACAGAAAAACACCAACATCACTGAGTGAACAAATGTTTGTGCTCCTTCTTCTTATATGTATATCCATATAAAAAAGAAATGCTTTGTCATAACCATGCCAAAAAAAAAAAAAAAAAAAAAAAATGCATGTAAATCAAAACTTCCAGAATGTTCAACATCAAGAATAAATCCTGGCCAGGAGCAGAGGCACACGCCTTAATTCCAGCAGCTTAGGAGGCTAAAGCAGGAGAACTGCAAGTTCAAAGCCAGCCTCAGCAATTCAGCAAGGCCCTAGGCAACACAGCAAAACCCTGTCTCAAAATAGAAACTATATAGGGCTGGGGATGTGGCTCAGTGGTATAACGACCTTGGGTTCAAGGTAAGTTTTCTCCTGCCTCCAGGTCAGTGAATACCAAAATAATACCCAATACTACTACTACTACTACAAATACTACCACTACTACTACTACTACTACTACTACTACTACTGCTACTAAGCCCTGATGTAAACTATGGATTTGGGGTTAAAAAGACGTATCAATGTGCATTCATCAATTTTAACAAACGTGCCACTCTGCTGGGGATACTAACAATAGAAGAGGCAGGGCATTTGTAGACAACAAGGATATATAAGAAATCTCTTCTGTACCTTCTGCTGAATTTATATGAACCCAAAACTACCCTTAAAAATAATTATATAAAATGCATATAAAGAGTACTCAAATATACAAATAGTAGTTGCATTAAACAAAAATATTTCTGGGCCGCTACCTCAAAGTGAAGGTCACAGCGCAAAGATGAAGCAGTAACAGTAAGGGCCCACAGTGACTGAGCATGACACTGTGCCAGGCACTGTCCCAGCATGTACGTCCTCTGACAACTCATTGGAGTACTTTATTGACCCTTTTCCCAGGTCAGATGGGCAGTGTGACGACATAACAAGATTTAGAGGGAGGCACATCACACATGATGGCGTGAACACCCAAACTTAGGTTTATGAACCAAAAAGGATGGTTGTTATATCCTCTGCATGCAATAAGGACAAAAAGACATCAACCGCCAGGACTCACCGAGCAGCACACTGTGACCTGCTTTCCTACAGTCCCTCAGGTATCCTTGAGACCAATTTTTCAGGCCTTTCTAAAGAGCAAGGTTTAGTTTAGAAGCACACATTTTGTAGCCAGGCATGTCGGTGCATGCCTGTAACCCCCAGCAACTCAAGAGGAGGACCGGAGGATCACAAATTCAAGACCAGCCTGGGCAACTTTGCAAAGCCCTTCTTAAAAAAGCAAAGAGTAGGGCAGGGGCAGTGGCTCAGTGGTAGAGTACTTGCCTAGCATGTGTAAGGCACTGGGTTCAATTCTCAGCACCACATATAAATACATAAAATAAAAAGGGCTGTGAGTGTGAAGTGCCCTAAACCTCAGCACACAAAAAAAGGAGGGGGGAGGGGCGGTTAAAAGACCTGAGTTTTAATATATAATGAAGATACCATGGGAAAAAAAATACAAATGCAAAATATAGTAAGATATCATCAGGCTTCGGAAAAAACAAAAAACAATCATTTTGAATGCCTGCCCAGTCCTGCACAATAGGGTAACAAAAGGGAAAAACAAAGATGAAACATTTTCCCAAAATCATGTCTTCCACTGGCAGGAAACTGAGAGAAGTAATACCACTACAGGAAGTATGTTCCTCTCTCTGCAAAGGGCAAGAACTGGCGTATTTCAGGAAGACTCTGATTACTGACAATAAGCACATTCTGCTCAATTCCACTCTTCATCATTTGGCTAAAATCACAGTGATGGCAACCCTTGGTTCAATGTCAGTAATTCCAGCACCTGGCAACCGGCCCTCACCTCCAATCTATCACGACATCTCATTAACCACCATAATCTAACCTTTACTGGATTAGCAAAGCCTGGTACAAAATGCAATCACTTCAAATACCCCTTCCAATATTCCCAGGGCTCTTACGATACATCTGGATAGATCACTTGGGAGAACGATGTAAAGATCAAGTACTGAAAAAGCAGACTTATAGGGGCACGACAAATAATAATGGACAGGAGTCAAAAAACTTGGGTTCCAGTACTGACAAACTATTCAGAGGCTTAAGCAATATTTTTTACTCTATTACCCTAAAAAAAAGGAGACTGACTACATAAATAGCTTTCAGACCCTTTAAGCCACAGAAAGACTTCATCTTTAAATAAAACCCAATCCAATACAGAAAACAAAATAAAGTTGGGGACTTGAAGGCCTCAGATGGGTCCTTTTTTTGGTCTTTCCCTCCCTACCACCACGCACCTTCAAGGAGCCACTACATTCTAGAATGTGTCTAATGACATCACAAATCATAGTACAGACTTCAACAAACATCTTGCAAAGTGGAAATGAAAATTCTGAATGAAGTGGGCTGGGGTTGTGGCTCAGCAGTAGAGCACTCACCTCACACCCTGGGTTTGATCCTCAGCACCACATAAAAATAAATAAGTGAAATAAAGTATTGTGTCCAACTACAACTAAAAAATAAATATTAAAAAAAAAAAAAAAAAAAAAACAACTCTGAATGAAGGACAAGTGCATCAAATCTGCTCTGGAGCGACACTACTTCCTTTATAATTTATTTTTCCTTTTATACCAGGGATTGAACCAAGGGGTTCACATCCCAGCCACACCCCAGCCCTTTTTATTTTGAGACAGCATCTCACTAAATTGCTGAGATTGGCTTTAAATTTGTGATCCTCCTGTCTCAGTTCCCCAGTCCTGGGATTACAGTCAAACCCTCACCAGGCTCCTCTGTAATGCTGAATATTTTCTGTTCTAACTGAAAAAAAGGGCCCCTTAATAATGAAGGTCTTTTTTGCTGGGGTCAGGATAATCTTTCTCTCCTATCTCCTCCCTCCGTTTCCCATCTTTCCAATGAAAATGCACCCAGATCTCCTGTTTAAGCCCTTTCTTTGATCAGTCAAGAAGAATGTTCTGAAATTTAGGTTAGTGCAAGAAAATGAGAGGTTTGCCTTCATTTTTTTTTAAAAAGCTCATAATGGAGGCAGGACTCAGGTGGTACCTCATTGCGTGTCTAAAAGAATGAAAGTGCCTTAACTAGTTTAAAGAAGCAAAGGGCAGGGTTAGGGTAACCACAGCAACTAAAAATTATGGGGACGAGCCTTGGAAAACTATTGGGCCTTTGATAAGGGGAATCCAAATTTCCCATATAAACTGCTCAAATCTCTGCCTGACTTGAAGTAAATATATCTGACACAACTCCCAGCTGCCCAGCTGTCTAATACGACTAACTTAAAGATCACCACTGTCCCCTACCACAGAGGAGACAATAGTGCCTAAATGTCTGCCTCCCCACAATTCAGAGGTATTAGACAGTGAGACCCTGGGGGTGGCTCTGCAGGAGGGCTCCGCCTCACCCAGGAGCTGCCTCATCCCTTCCACCGTGCAGGATGCAGCGAGGAGGCCGTGCCAGACACTGAAGCTGCCACTGCCTTGATCTTGAATTCTCACATTCCAAAACAAAGTACTAGTGTGTGCGAGCAATCTGGTTTATAGTGTTTTGTTGTAACAGCTAGAAAGGACAGAGATAAATAAGGACTAAGTTAACTGCCTACTCAAACAAAAAATGACATTCTTATAAAAAATAAAGTAATCCAGAGTCTCTGTTACCACCACACGCACTGTCCAAGGCACAATCCAAAACCATTAGACACATCAAGAAACAGGAAAACACGACTCATACTGAAAATAGGCAACAGACAGAGTCCAAATTTCAAATGTTGAAATTAGCAGACTACATTTTAAAATCAGATAAATAGCTATGCCTAAGCCATGCATGAGCGACCCAGAGACTCTGGAGGCTGAGGCAAGAAGGTCACAAGTTCAAGGCCAGCTTCAGCAACTTAGCAAGACCCTGTTTCAATTTTAAGAAATGGAGGGGAAAAAAAAAAAAAGGCTGAGAATGTGGCTCAGTGGTTTAGTGCTCCTGGCTCGATTCAGTCCCCAGTGCCAAAAAAAGCAAAGACGCTGTCATGTGTGTGAGTATGAACCTGTAACGACAAACCTATAATGTACCAGTAAAAAACGGGGGAAAAATAATACAGACAAGGTACTTTCAGATAAATGAAGATTAGTAGAATGTGTCACCAACAGACCTGCACTACAAGAAACGCAAAACAGCTGGACATGGTGGCACATATCTGTCATCACAGCAGCTCTGAAGGCTGAGGCAGGAGGATCACGAGTTCAAAGCCAGCCTCAGCAATTTAGTGAGGCTTTAGGCAACTCAGTGAGACTCTGTCTCTAAATAAAACACAAAAATGGGTTGGGGCTGTGTAGCTCAGTGGTACAGTGCTTGCTAGCACATGTGAGGCACTTGGCTGAATCCTTAGCACCACATAAAAGTAGACAAATAAAATAAAGGCATGCTATCCAGATACAACTACAAAACAAAAACAAAATTAAAAAACAGGAAATCAATGTTGTGCTGTGAGGCAGATTAAAGCCACCTTCCTCCTGTACCCACTTAGAGGACTCAGAGCCTGCCACCCCACACACCTCATGCCTTTGTGCGTTCTCTCACACTGCAGCCTTTGCCAAGAACGCGAATAAAACTGAAAAGGCCCACCCAGCCTTAAGGACACACCTCGAGTGGTCCTCTTGCAGAGACTCTTGGTTCCAGAGAATTCGTCTCTGTGGTCATGATGCTCCCGTACTATGTTTTTAAATCTTGCAGTATTTTGTGTGTGCATGTGTGTATACACATACATACACACACACACGCCAACCACTCTGATATAATTTCTGGGTCTGTTTCCCCACCTAGGATGTGAGTCTGCAGGGAACAGACAATTGCTATTTATCCATCTATTTTCAGCATCAGCAATTCCTGCCATAGAGTAAAGGCTAGAATCATCTTCAGCAATGACAGGGATCAGTTCTCCCTGCCCGGAACCAACTCACAAGGAGATCGGGTTACAGTGATGCCTGAATCATCTGCTCTTCTGAATGACTTGTCTCTAAAGTGGTTAAAGTTTAACTGCAAATGAAAAGAACCTGCTTGTAGGTGAATATCCTGGTTCTATGGCCTGAGTGTGTCTCCCAAAGTTCAAGTTGGAAACTTGATCCCAGTAGTGTGAGGTGGAGCCTGATGAGAAGTGACTGGGCTGTGAGGGTGGGTCACAGGGATCATCGCCAGTGTCAAGGGAGTGCCTCTGGTATTACAGGGACAGGGGGAGCTGGCCCCTTTCTCTTTCCCCACTGCAAGAATAGGGAATGGAAACCATGCTTGGTGTGGTAACTACCACTCCTTCCTAAGGATCGGTGATCCAGAGTTATAGCTTCAGGATGAGCAGCCGAAAGACCTCAGCACCAGCAGATAAGCATTTCCAGTAGTCTATAGGTGGAAGCTAACCACGGTGTGAGGGTGACAAAGGACACGGGTGGAACATGGCTGTGACCACTCACTTGTCGGATTGACATGGTGCACAGGATGTACAGGAAGATGAAGGAGCAGTCTGTGGTGTCATCTCCCAGCAGGTTCCGATGAGACAGCCCTTGGATGTAAGAAAGAGGGGTGAAGGGGAGCTTTGCCACCACTCTACCATCAAATCTGGAAAGGAAAACAAAGAATTGTTATTTTTGGAAGACTAACAAGCTTTTTACTTTCAGAGAAGACTTTGGGACAGAAATAGAACTTTAAATCTCTTGATCTCTGAAAAAGAAAGGTGATGTGCTTAAAAGAGACAGGAGGAGCTTGAAGTACAGCAATATATAAAGAAGAGCCTAAATGAATCTCATCAATCTCCTATACCAGTGGTTCTCAATCTTTTGATACATGGATTAATAATTTATGTATTCACGAACTACTGAGGATCCTAAAAAGCTTTTGTTTTGTGAAAGTTATAGCAATAAATGTTCAATACATTAGAAACAAAGAAATGTTAGCTAGGTGCAGTGGTATAAGCCTGTAATTCCAGCAAATCGGGCAGCTGAGGCAGGAGGGTCCCAAGCTCACGGACAGCCTGGGCAACTTTGCAAGACTGTCTCAATGTAAGAATTCAAAGGGCTGCGCTTACAGCTGAGTGGTGCAGTGCTTGCCTAACATGTGCAAGGTCCTTGATTTCATCCCCAGTATTACAAAAAAAAAAAAAGAAAGAAAAAAGAAAAACACTTAGTATTTGGATAGTCTCCATGGGGGGAAAAGGAAGAAGTAATCCATCTTTTTCTTTGGTGGGGGAAAAAAAATTTAAATCAAGTACTAAAAGACTTGTACAACGTACTCCAAAGAACATAAAATAGACTAAAGTGGGAATCTTACGTGTGTTTAATTGTCCACTTACTTACTGCACTTCCAGCTCCCTCACTCTGTGTATTAAACTGCAAGGCTCAAGCGTAAACCTATTAACCTCAGAAAAGCAAAACAAAAGTAATAGTGTTTCCAGGAGGAGAGTCTCACTTTTTCACAAGAAGTCTGCAGTACAAACACCCCAACCTTGGACTGGGGCTGGCGGTAGAGCGCCTGCCTCGCATGTGTGAGGTACTGGGTTCGATCCTCAGCACCACATAAAAATAAATAAAGATATTGTGTCCAGCCACAACTAAAAAAAATATTTCAAAATAAAACACCTCGACCTTGTGAGTGCATGATGTAACCAGCATGCTGCTCCAGGTGTGCCACCCTCACCCTGCAGAGGTGGACTACTAAGCAAGGTGACATACAGAAGACATCAATTCCTTTTGTCATTAACATACACACCCAACACATTCAGCTTCTATGGTCATTTTATTCTTTGTTATATTCAACCTGAAATTGTAACTAAGATGTTTTATGTCCTTGAAGTTATTCAACTATGTGAACATCTACTCTGTAGGACAACAAACATGAAAATAAATTCCAAAAATTCTTACTTTTTTTTTTTTTTGGGGGGGGGGGGGCGGTTACTGGGGAATTACCTCAGGGGCACTCAACCACGGAGCCACATCCCCAGCCCTATTTTATATTTTATTTAGAGACAGGGTCTCACTGAGTTGCTTAGCACCTTGCTGTTGCTGAGGCTGGCTTTGAACTCATGATCCTCCTGTCTCAGCCTCCCAAACCAGTGGGATCACAGGGGTGTACCAGCACACCCGGCAAATTCTTACTTTTAATGCATTAAGTTTTCTAGGGGATTAGATGCATATTGAAGAAAGTGGTACGTAGCCTAATAAAGAAGACAGCAAGGGTGAGAAACAAGAATGATAGACAGGTAGATGATTTCCTTCCCCACTCTGAATTTGGAGACAGGGCCTCTACAGGGAAACACATTTTGTCTTAGTAAAAGTAATAACTTCCAAACCCTAAAACTACTCAATACAAGTATGAGCTATCTCAGAAAACATCAAGCTTCTCACTGGAAAGGAAATCTGACTGAAGGATTTCTGAACTGGGGAGAAGGTATGTGTTCAATAATCTAAAGTTCTATGATGTCAGCTTTATGGAAATGACTCAGGAGGAGAAGTCAAACGGAAATAAAAGCCAATCCAGCACCTCTGCTGCCTCCCAGCAACTGGTTCTTCTTGTACAACCTGGGGCTTTTTTCTAAAGAATCTGCCAGCTATCAACAAATTTTAAGACTAAAAAGGGATACTAAGAGATTACATATCTAATCCACAACAAGGAGATAACTGAGAGCTTAAAATCAGAGAAACTGGTATGGAGCTGTAGCTCAGGAGTAGAGCACTTGCCTCACACGTGTGAGGCACTGGGTTCAATACTCAGCACAACATAGAAATAAATAAAGTTATTGTGTCCATCTATAACTAAAAAATATTTTTTAAAAAACCAGAGAAATTATATTAAAAAGTTTAAATGACTTGTTCTATATAATAAAAAATGCATAATTTAAATTTCATATGCTAGTTTATAAAAATGGAGACAGTCTTCTAAATTCCAGGTGCTGATAATCCAAGAAACAATACTATATTTTTCTAATAATGCACAGTGCAGAAAGTTCAGAACAAAAACATGAAAACAGCATTAAAATATATAGTTAAACACCGAGATTGTATAAACCTTCACTGGAATTGAAAAATAAAACAAGAAAATAAAAGGCTATTGTTTCCCAGGGCTCTGAACAAGAAAGTTAACAAAAAAAAGTTAACGAAGAATCCAGGAGTGGTGGCACATGCCCATAATCCCAGTGGCTCAGGAGGCTGAGGCAGGAGGATTGTGAGTTCAAAGCCAGCCTCAGCAACTCAGCGAGGTCCTAAGTAACTCAGCGAGACCCTCTCTCTGAATAAAATATAAAAAGGGGCTGGGGATGTGGCTCAGTGATTAAGAACCCCTGGGTTCAATCTCTGATAACAAAAAACTAAACCAAAACCAAAAAAAACAAACAAACAAACAAACAAACAAAAAAAAAAACCCAACAACAAATAACCTTCATGCTTGCCAACAGTCATCTTTTTCAAAAGGCCTGATAACTCCATTTGATTCTTTGACTTCTATATCTTGGAAAACCTGTGCCACAAAATTTAAAGCATTTAACATTTTATCAAGTACAATTAACAGCACAAATAATTAGGCATTTGGTCTAAGGCCTAATACCTTACTCATAAAAATATTTGGTGAGTATTAATTATATGATTAAGTCTGTTAAGAATCACACTTAAGGTCAGGCATGGTGGTTAATGCTTATAATCCCAGCGACTCAGGAGGCTGAGGAAGGAGATCACAAGCTAGAAACTAGCCTGGCAACCTATTCTCAAAATAAAAAAGGCTGGGGATGTAGCTCAGTCATACAGCATCCCTGGGTTCGATCCCTAGTGCTTGAAATAATAAATAAATAAGACACTACTTAATCCCTAATCAAAATTGAGATGGCCAGTTGGGCACAGTGACACCAGCCTATAATTCCAGCAACTGAGGAGCCCAAGGAAGGAGGATCACAAATCCAAGGCCAGCCTGGGCAACTTGGCATGACTGTTTCTCAAATAAAAAATAAAAAGGATTGGAGACATGGCTCAGTGGTAGAGCACTCCTGGGTTCAAATTCTAGTGCATGCGCGCACGCGCACGCACACCCACACCCACACCCACACACTGGTGATCAAGGTCAGCCTCAGCAATTTAGCAAGACCCTAATTAAAATTAACATCGCAAGACCCTGTCATTTAATCTTCTGAAGATCCCTTCCAGCTCTAAAGGTATATAATTCTAATGATTAGTTAGTGCAAATTTTATGTTAAAACCATTTTGGACACATTCTCTAAATTCTGTACCTAGATAAAACAATCACTTACTTTTTTCAACCACTTACATATTTCATAACAACCCCCAAAATTAATATATTCATTTTTCCTTACTCTGTCTTTTCCTCCTGTAAAGATTTTGATTCTGAGGGCAGGGGTCTCATCTTATATTCTGATACCTCACATAGTGCCTATGACAATGTGCACTTTACAGGCAGGAAGAGGAAGATATGCTTGGGGAGGAGGCAAGGGAGAGGGACAGAAAAGAAGCAAGGGAAGAAAAATTAGAGGAAGAGAATGAAAAGAAAGTAAGGGAAATTCTAAAGCACAGGGTACAGTTCAGGTATGCTTTGAAAAAGAGCTGGGCACAGCGGTGCACACCTGTAACCCCATTACTTGGGAGGTTGAGGAAGGATAAGTTCAAGGCCCACTTGGGCAACTCAGGGAGACCCCATTTTGATTTTTTTTTTTTTTTTTTGGTGGTGCTGGAGATTGAAGCAGGGCCTTGTGCAAGGAAAGCACTCTACCAACTGAGCTATATCCCCAGCCCAAAATAAAATTCTTAAAAAAAAAAGGGTCAGGGGGCTGGGGTTGTGGTTCAGTGGTAGAGGATGTGTGAGGCCCTGGGTTTGATCCTCAGCACCACATAAAAATAAATAAATGTATTGTGTCCATGTACTACTAAAAACATATTTTAAAAAAGGTTGATGTAAGCCCAGAGACAGAATATTCCTGAATAAAATCCCCAATACCACCAAGGGTGGTTAAAGAGAGAGAGAGAGAGAGAGAGAGAGAAGGAAAAAAAAGATGTTTTCCTAACTTCTGTAAAAGCCATTCAACAGTTACTCAGGTCTGCTATGTGTTATTTTAGGTAACAGTAACTGACCTCATGGTTAAACAGATTATAGTTGTTAAGATTCTACTTTAAGAGTCAAAACGTCTTCGTGTGACTACCTTCAGTCTGCGGTAGCATACTAACAGCCAATTTAAAAACAGACAGAACCTACTTGGGGCTTTTAGAGAACACATAATGCCCAAGTTTTTACCTTGTAAATAAAACATCTCAATGTTCAGAGGATGAAAGCTATTGCGTAATTGTATTCTATCAAAATTAAGTTCTCTTGATTCTGCTCTTGCTTTGAGGTTAAATAAGCAAATGTTCTTCTTGGGCTGGGGTTGTGGCTCAGAGGTAAAGCACTCGCCTACATGCGTGAGGCCCTGGGTTCAATCCCCAGCACCACATGAAAATAAAGATATTGTGTCTACCTATACCTAAAAAATAAATATTAAGAAAGAGAGAGAGAGAGAGTATGTTCTTAGAAAATAAACACTAAAGTAGTTATGGGTAAAGGAACAAGAAGTGTACAATATACTGTCAAATATGAAGAAAGAGTAACACTCTAAGCATTAGTACATATACAAAAGAGAAAAAGATAACAGATATGAGGCTGGGATTGTGGCTCAGCAGTGGAGCACTCGCCTAGCGCGGGCGAGACCTGAGTTCGATCTTCAGCACCACATTAAAAAAACATAAAAGCACTGTGTTGGGTCCATCACACATCCTCTACCACTGAACCATAAAAAATAAATATTAATAATATAAAAAAAGTTCACGTATGACTAAAAAAAAAAACGTGGCAAAATACTAATAACTATGAATTAGGGTAGGAGATACATTATTCCTGTGACTTAACAAGTATGAAATTATATCAAAATCAAACATTATCAAAAAGTTTATATCCACGTATATATATAAACAGAATAACAGTTACTAGGCAAAATCATACAAAAGGATACTCACATGGAATTGAACATTCCCATCAGGGCAGTAAAACAAAAGCCAATTGCAAACATGGATTTCATTCGAACCTATAAAGAAACCAAATCATAACTTCATACTGAAGAAAACCACCACTCAAGCATACCTCAAAGTTCAGGTTTCCTGTCATTTTTAAAAAGCTCTCCACAGCAAAGCTGTCTGTTAACTAACCCACTTTCTACCCCAGTTCCGTTCCTTTGCAACCTTGCCAAGTAATTCTGGCCATTAGCAATGTAAGTACTCATGCTGACTGGGCATTTGTAGGGCAAACTCCTAGGCATTCCTCAAGGCCTTCTATCCACTCTTCTTGCCTAGAATGAAGACCATGATGTCCCAAGGCAAAGCAGCCTTCAGACCATCAGGTGGCCTTTGGCCGAGGACCTGAGGATCTGAAAGCAGTGCTGAGATGTTCCTCTGGCCCAGGACTACCAACCTCCAGCCCACTCAGCAGAAAAGAGACCATCATGGGTTCTAGGCCACTGTTAGGCACTGTTATTTGCAACCCAATTCTTTCTTAATTACACAGTCCACAGATCATAAAGATATAAGATCATCAGAGATTCTTTCGGAATTGTTAATGTATTGCCCCCCACCCCCAGTACTGGGAACTGAACCCAGGACCTTACATGTCCTAGAGGCTAGTGCTCTACCCCCAGCCCTTTATAACTTTTATTTTGATACAAGGTATCACTAAGTTGCCAAAGGTGGACCTCAACCTTGTGATCCTCCTCCCTCAAACTCCAGAGTAGCCAAGATTACAGGTATGCACCACCATACTCCGTAATATATTGACATTTTGCATCTCATCTCTTACCGTTTCATTGGCTATGACGAATATGTAATAACTGTCATCAGGTAAGGAAAGCTACTTTTTAAAATATTCTCTTCTAACTTAAAAATTTTCTGGAAAATAAATAAGTACAGTAAAGGTATCTCTGTAAGAGAAAACTAGAGCACAGTTCAGATGTCCTATGCTAAGTATACAAGAGTTAAGTAGAAAAGTTAGGTCACATAATCAACCTATCCTTGTTTTAGGACAACACTATTAAACAAAATCTGCTGTCTAGAAATACTGAGTAAAAGGGTAAAAAAATCACTTTCTTTGTACTATATGGAATGTCTCACACTCAAAACAAAAAGGGCTTAAAAAACATGGTGGAGCACACCTATAATCCCAGCAACCAGGGAGGCAGAGGCCGGAGGATCACAAGTTTGAGGGAAGTCTCAGGAAATGAGTGAGAACCTATGAAACTTAGTGACCCAGTTTCAAAATAAAAAATAAAAAAAGCTGAGGATGTGGCTCAGTGGTAAAGTGCCCCTGAGTTCAATCCACAGTACCAAAAAACAAAAACAAAATAATAAAACCATCAATAATATTCCAACTCCTACAGCGGAATTACAAACCCACCACAAGATTTAACAATAACATAAGAAAAAGAAAATAAGCTAATTTCTTTCAAAGTATAAGAGGAAAACCGAGCAAGAAACAAATTACAACCCTAAGACAGTCCTTAAAAGCTACCCAGGAACCATGTGATTCCTATCCATGGTCTCACAGGTGAGCCATTTCTGAGAAGTCAGAGCAATGCCATGGATGCAGATCATCCTGCTGCTAAGACATGCTGTGTGATTCGTCACCCTTACCATCGACAGATCTCTGTTGTTATTCTTCAGTTTCTCTTCTTGCCTCTCTGAAAAGAATTAATGTGATGTTAATACATACAGTGCTGAGCACAGAACAGCTGCTACATAACTTGTCACTGGTGATTATGGAAGCAGTCTCCTTCAGTATCATTGCTGCTGTCAGTAGAACAACAGAAGATTGAGATTTAAACAAAAATGTGGGGAATTGATATTGAACTATTATACTCATTTATGAACACGTCAAAATTATAAGAATGATAATGTACTAATTAAAAATGTTTAAATAATATTTTTAATTTAAAAAAATCTCCTCTGGCAATAAATGTACTGACTGTAAATTAATATACACTCTTAAACCACACCAGTGGGAACTGCCAATCAGTTAATCGTAAGTGCACCGTAAGGACTGTACTTAGGAGTTTCAAATGTTAACTCCTCATCTCTTATATTTTTTCCCCTTTCTAAATTTCTTTTAAAAAAGAGTGTATGTTCTAAGTGGGCATGGTGGTGCATGCCTATAATCCCAGGAGGCTGAGGCAGGAGAATTGGGAATTCAAAGCCAGACTCAGCAACTGAGCAAGGCCCTAAGCAACTCAGCAAAACCCAGTCTCTAAATAAAATGGAAGACAGAATGAAGATACAATAAATGAAAAATATATACTTCACAGGGAGGTATTACACATGCAAAATTCTATCTGAAAAAGCTGTTGGTAGGAAATGCTTAACATGCCTCAAAAAGCATAAAACAAAATTTAAAGAATACCACAGAACATTAAGTTGTAAAAACAAAGAAGTTAATGTTAAAAATCCTACGTAACATCGGTCTTCAGAAATCCACAAAATGCTCATTAAGGAAAAACAAATACAACCTAAAGGAATGTTCTCCACAGGGAAAAAATTTCAAGCATTCCTCAAGTTATAAACAATACTCTTATTAATGTCCCCACAGCCAGTAAGCTTTATAAACCTCCCTCCCCTCGATATCCAGAAACCGATGATACCTTTAACAGACTACTAGGAGAATGCCTAAATTCTTTCCATTTTACCTGTTCTCCCCTCCTAACTCATTTAACACATCTCATATTCTCTCTCTCCCTCAATACCTACACTCTCTTTTAACCAGGGACGCTCTACCACTCAGCTATATCCCCACCCCTTTTTATTTTGAGACGGGGTCTTATTAAGTTGCTGAGGTGGGCTTTGAACTTGCAAACTTCCTGCCTCAGGCTCTTAAGTCACCAGGATTACAGGTATTGCCACTGAGCCTGGCTTAAATAAATTTTTATGTTATTTCATGTCCAATGATGTTTTTAATTACCAATATTACAAAAACAAACTACTATTCCTAAAAATGAATAATCTTTATGTTATAAAGTTAAACACACTGATGAAGACTATTATGTCAATATAATTACTATATAATACATGGTTTTTATGAGAACAATCCAAGTTCTAATAAGCTATATGCTTAAAGATCTTCTTTTAAAAATGTTCCATTTTCCCTGCAAGAGCTTGTTTCCTCAGAGGAAAAACTTGTAGGAAAGTCACATTATTAAATAGCTATAAGTGTAACAACTTAGTTTGAAATGATACTAAATTTGTTTCTCAGCAGGAATTGGACATTTGAGCATAATGATTCATCTAATTATGAGAACAGTTTTGCAGTCATTCTACTCGAAATGTACAGCTTCTGGTTGACTGACTCCATGGCTCTGATTTAACTTAGCTGCTAGTTAATATCAGTTAACTAGCATAAATTCTCTCAAAAAGTTGTCTCTTGTTCAGTAAGTAAGGATGGTCTTAATCTCATATCATTCGCATCCTGGTGGGTTGCTGAAGAACCCACAGATAATGGACTTTGCTCCTAAGGCAAAAAGACAACTCAGTACTGGGAGCCCAAGTCATCCAAGATAGCTGCACTTCCCATCTCTTTCAGCTATTAGGGTGAAATAAATGTGCATCCAAAACCTCTGTGCCTCCCTTTGAAAATCTAGGATTTAAAGATGCTGGGTGTTGGAGATAAACAGTGTTGTCATTTAGTGTTCACTTGTCCCATGTGAATTATTCTGGACCTATGTGACCTAGAAAGAACCCCAGGATGTAATACAAGCAACAAGTATTTTCCAAAGGAAAAACTATTCCTTTTGGGAAGAATTCTATGCACCTTCTTACCAATGAATTTTTGGAATAAAATCTCTACAAAATGTCAACATATTTCATGAAGAAAAAAATCTGGAAATATGCAGAAGATACATTTATATTCTAGAGTTATTTATTATCCAAAATGACAAACGGGAAGATTAGCCAGGCATGGTGGTGTATGCCTGTAATCCCAGCAACTCTGGAGGATCACAAATTCAAAGCCAGCCTCAGCAAGACAGCAATGCCCTAGGGAACTTAGCAAGACCCTGTCTCAAAATAAAAAAGGGCTGAGAATGTTGCTCAGGGGATAAGCCCCCGTGGGATCATCCCCAGTACCAAGAAAGGAAAAAAAAACAAAAAGCAAAGTTTAAAATTGTAAAATGTTACATTTCTTGTATTCATTGGAATAAATTAGTAGCAATGACAGCACCCATTCTGACCACAAAATGAATTAACCTCCAACCAATCAAAATAGCATAGAGAAAAGCCTACAGAGAATATATAAATTCAGGGTTCAAAATATGTTAAAGTTAAGAAGCATCTTCCCATATTTCCATGCCACTAAGGAAAAGATGCACACCTCAGTCACGCTTGAGTGCCTGCCCTTCCTTTCTTAGCCCATTCTGAAGATAAGTCTCCAGCTATAGCTCCTGCTGAAAAGTCAGCCGTAAGAAAATTCATAACCCATGCTGGTAAATTCTAGGTATCAACCTGACTGGATTGAGGGATGCAGGTAGCTAACAAAGTCATCTGGAGAGATCTGTGAAAGTTTTCCAGAAAAGATGGTTATTTGAATCAATGTACTGAGTAAGGAAGATACATTCCACCTAATGCAGGTGGAGACCATTCATAGGGGCTGAGGGTCTGGACAGAACACAAAGGCAGAGGAAAGACAAATTCATTCTTTTCTGGAGTGGAGGACACCCATTTTCTCCTGCCTTTGGATATCACAACTCTAAGTTCTCTGGCCTTTGGATGCTAGGACTTGCATCAGTGGCCCCCTGGGTTCTCAGACCTCTGGCCTCAGATCAAGAGTCACACCATCCGCTTCCCTAGTTCTTAGGCCTTCGGACTTGCACTGAGTCACGCCACCTGCTTCCCTGGTTCTCCAGCTTGCAGATGGCCTACGGGAAGACCTACCAAAATCCATGATCATGTGACCTAATTCTTCCAATAAATTCCATCTCAATATCTGTACATATATACAACTGGTTCTTTCATTGGAGAACCCCAATGCACAATCCCTGTCATGCCATCACTAACTCAAAAGGCAGTCCATCTATAAGCTCTCCTATAAACTGTGGCATAAATGACCAGTTAGGTCAGTTGAATACCTTCTTTAAGGCATTAAATCAGAAAATCTTGGGACAAAGTCCTGTGAGAGCAGAAAAGAGTACTGGCTTTCAAACTTTCACTTGCTTAAATTTATATGTATGTAAATACACACACACACACACACACACACACCTTTTTAAAATAGTTTTTGAAGGAAAGAGGGCTATAATGGTGATGAACCAAAAGAAAGGAGTTCTCAGTCAAAACAAAGTGGACAGCAGTAATTCACTATTTCTGAGAAACAAGGCGACATGGGTAAAGCTCTTTGATAATCATATTTTGGGTGTGTGAGGATGGGGTACTGGAAATGAACCACCCAGGGGTGCTCTACCACTGAGCTACATCTCTAGCCATTTTTATTTTCTTTATTTTATTTTTTTCAGTGCTAAGGATCAAATCCAGGGCCTTGCATACCATCAAAAACCTTAATATATTTTCATCTAAAAATTAATTTTTTCCAATCCTTAAATTTTATTTAGATTAATACCTCACCTATTTTCTTTTTTTGTTGTCGACCAGCTGACTCTGTTATGGTTTCCTTCTTCTTTTCCACTGTGAACACCAGAGAAAAACAGTAAAAACTAATTATGCATTATATTTAAAAAACAAAGGCAGCTTTCTCACAGCTGAGTCAACCAAAGAAGCTTATTAAAAAAGTCAGACTTTGACCATGGTCATGATTAAGTTAACCAGCCTGTTCCTGAAACTGCCAACAGAGAACACAGAAACCACATCCTAAGAATAAAGCAATAGCTGGCTGGGGTTGTAACTTAGTAGTAGAGCTAATAATAATAATAACAATAATAATAATAACAAATACCAATAACCAAATACTGATAAAATATTATATTAAGACTTAGCCAGGCATGGTGGCACACATCCATAATCTGATGACCCTGAAGAAAGCTAATGTAGGAGGATTGCAAGCTCCAGTCCAGCCTCAGCAACTTAGCAAGACCCTGCCTCAAAATATATAAAAATAAAAAGGCTGAGGATGTTGCTCTGTGGTAGCGGATATCAGGGTTCAATTCCCAGTACCACAAATAACTAAGGGGCACTCCAGCACTGAACACCAGCCCTATTTTTTTTTTTTTTTTAAATTTTGAGAAAGGCTCCCCCAGTTTCCCAGACTGGCCTTGAATATGCAATCCTCCTGCCTCAACCTCCTAAGTAGGTGGGATTACAGAAGCATGCCATCACACCCAGCTGGTCATTTCCATTTTGACTGTCTTTTGTCTTTATGTGTGTGCTACTGGGGACTGAACCCAGAAGTGTTCCACCATTGAGCTACATCCTCTTTTTTTTTTTTTTTTTTTTTTGAGACAAGGTATCACTAAATTGCTCAGGCTAGCCTAGAAATGAGATCCTCCTCCTTCAATTGCCCTCCCCAAGGCATTGGGATTGAAACCAGAGGAGGCCTTCAGCAACGGAATCACACCTCCAGGGCAGGATGGGGAGGAGTGTGTGCTGAGTTTGGTCTCTAATTCTTTTTGGGTTTTTTTGTGGGGAGGGGTGGGATGGAACTCAAAGGAACTGCACCACTGAGCCATATCCCCAGCCCTATTTTTTTTTTTTTTTTGTATTTTATTTAGAGATAGGGTCTCACTGAATTGCTTAGTGGCTCCCTCTTGCTAGCTTTGAACTGGAGATCCTCCTTCAGCCGGGCACCACCACACCTGGCCTGGTCTCTACTTCTTTTGGTTGCTCTGTCTGAGTATATCATTAGCTTTCTGAGACTTAATCTCCTTTTTTATAATGTTGATCAAATAAGCAAAGGTATCTTTTTTTTTTTTTTTGCCTACAGTGCTGGGGATCAGATTCAGCACTTGAGCATGTGTAGGCCAGGCAAACACTGTCCCATTGAGTAACACTGCCAGCTGCTCAAATGAAATAAGAAAAAAATATCGAAGGCCAAATTGTGCCTATAAGAAACCATTCTTATCACATTCTCAGCTGTGTCATGCTGAATTCCTGTTTGATTTCAGAGAAGACAAACTTCAATCTCTTCCTCAAACACTTCTTCAACCTTCTCACCCACCTGAAAACTTGGCTTATCCTGAAGACATCACTTACCTCCACACTAGTCACAATGGCCTGCTATTCTTCAAACATACCTAACACATTAAAATTCCCATATTTCTTTACCTGGAATTTCCTTCCCCCGCCTCATTCTCTATCCACGAGGGCCTGCAGGGTCATCTGCATCAGGGGCCTTTCGCAGTGCCCACAGAAGTGGGCCCCTTCCCTAGCTCTCACTACCGCGGCCCACGTTTCATTGTGCAGGCTCATAAACAGACTTCAACTCAAGCTGCGTTATTTTCGTGTCCTACGAAGCCGTCGCTCGGCCGAGCCCCCGACACCCTGGGAACGTGGCTCCCGAACTCCCGTCCGCCGTCCCTGCGCACTCACGTTTTTTGCTCTGTTTCTCCACTTCGGCCTTCAGCCTCTTGTACTTGTCGGTCCGGTACACCAGGACCCAGGTGATGCCTGAAAGTCAAAAGCGACACCTGACCCACGAGCCACCGGAGGCCCCGGCGCCTGCCCGGGCGGGGCCCCCACGCTCTGCGCCTCACCCACGCCTGAGTGACTGCTCCCACACCCGAGCCCAGGGCCGCGGGTCCGTCAGGGGCGAGCGCGGGCACCGCAGGCCGGAGGATCCCGCCGCCGCCGAGGGTCCCGGCCTCACCCTCGGCCAGCAGGGCGGTGCACACGGAGATGAAGACGATGAGCAGCGTGTCGGCGAACATGGTGCTCATGGCGCTCGCCCGGCGCCCCGCCGCCGCGGGATGCGCCCCGGAGCCGACAGGAGAAGCGACGGGTGCACGGAGCGACCACCGAACCGGACACCGCCTCGCCACCGGAGAGCGCACTTCCGCTTCCGGGCCGCACCGGAAGAGTCGTGCGGGGCTGAGCCGAGCGGATCTCGCGAGAGCTGGAGCGGTGGCGGCCGTGGCTGAGCGGCGCGCTGTCCGGACACTCTACCTCGCGGTGTCCCCAGGGAGGTGGCTTTCAGGACAGCCCAGAACTCCTGACGCTTGGGTGACTGTTGAGTTCCCGAGACCCCAGGCCGGAGGACCTCAGCCCAAGCGCGAGGGTCCCGCTTCTCCGCCTGCTGGTGTGGGGCTGAGGCCCTGCGGAGCGCCCGAGCCCTCCCTGACCGCTGCTGGCCGCCGTGGGCCCCCTCCGCACTCCGCCACCCAGCTTATGGCTCTCCTTTAGCACGACTTTTGACCCAGGTTATTTGTGCATTTCTCGTCTTCTCTGTCAGACTTGGCAGAGCCCTATCCCCTTTTAACCGACGCTGCCTGTGCCAGGAGCGATGGGACCTGGTAGGGTCAGAGGGTGATTAAGAGCACGCCTTACTCCAGGACTCCCAGGGAAACTGCACGGGTGATGAGGTTCAGTATAGGTGCCCCACAGTGCCACGAGCCCACGCCCGGGGACCCAGCTACTTAGAGGCCGAGGCAGGAAGGTCTCAACTTCGAGGTCAGCCTGGGTGATATAAAGAGACCCTGTTTCAAAATAAAAAGGACTGAGGAGGTAGCTCAGTGACACACACAGAACTTAGGGAAGCACAGCTGAGAACAAGATTTTTTTTTTTTCCTGGAGGAGTTGGGAAGATAGCAAAAACGACATTTAGGCTAGACCTTGATTTGAGTAGCAGTTCAGATAAGGGTAAATGTGGATTTGTTTGTGCTTTTTGTTTTGTTTTGGGGTTTTGCTGTTTTGTTTTGTTGTTGTTGTTGCTTTGCCTGGGACGGAATCCAGAGCCTCTGGCATGCTATGGAGTGCTCTACCACTGAGCTACATCCCCAGCCCAAGGATAGGTCTTTATTCAACATTGTATCACGCAAGGTAAATATTGATATGATAAGAGCATGACCTTTGAAGTCAGGCCTGATTTTCAGTTTTATTTTTACCATTTAAATTATATCAATCCTTGAAAATATATATATATATATATATATATATTCACGTGTGTGTGTGTGAGAGAGAGAGAGTGTGTGAGTGTGTGTGTGTTTAACCAGAGATTGAATCGAGGGATGTTCATTCCCTGATCCACATCCTCAGGCCTTTTTATTTTTTGAGACAGGGTCTCACTAAGTTGCTTTGAACTCAGCTGGCTTTGAACTTGTCTCAAAAAATAAAAGGGGCTGAGGATGTGGATCAGGGAATGAACATCCCTCGATTCAATCTCTAGTTAAACACTCACACACTCTCTCTCTCACACTCACACACACACACACACACACACACAAATTTTGTACCCAAGGTATTTCTAGGTCCTATGTGACCCAAAGCATATACAATTCTGATTTTGTTTTTCCCCTGCAGTACTGGGGATTGAACCCAAGTGCCCTCTACCACTGAGCTATATCCCAGCCTTATTTTTTAATCAGGATCTTGTCCGAATTGGTCAGCCTATCCTCAAAATTGTAATCCTCCTGTCTCAGCCTCTCCAGCTGGGGTTACAGGCATGGGGCTCCAACAATTTTCTTTAAGAAAAATAATATGGGAGCTGGGACTGTATCTCTGTGGTAGAGTGCTTGTCTCGAATGTGTGAGGCCCTGGGTTCAATCCTCAGCACCACATAAAAAGAAAGAAAGAAAGATGTGTGCATCTATAGCTAAAAAGGAAAATTAAAAAAAAAATAATACATATTTATGAATCAACACTAGGTACCAAAGTGAACACTTATGTAGAAGAGGCTAGGTGAGGAGCTCAGAAACTTGATTTAACTAACTTGGTGGCAGATTTTCCTCAGATTGGAACGTGCTGCGGTGGCCTTTCCACGGGGTGACTGGGAAGGTCCCTTCACCAGGAGGGGAAATTGTAAGACCTTCAGTGGGACTGTGAGTTCTTGTGGCGCTGGAGTTAGAGGGACCGTAGGAAATCTTCAAAGACCTAACAATGAAATCCCGCCTTCTTTTTTCCCCAGGTGAGGCAAGGCAATTCTAATAGAAGCCTAAAATTATCATGCTTACCCAGGGCTCCCAGGATCTGCTACTGGCCAGTAACCCCCTTCTTCCCGCTGTCTGGACTGTTACTCTTACCTGAGTGGTGCTCCATGCTGTAGACCTTGATCTTATTCACAGAGGGACACAAACACAGCCACGCTGGTGGAGGCACACAGCTTGTTCCAGGTTGGTCTTGAATGGCTTAGGCGCTGTGCCCCGTGGAGGGCAGGGCCTGTCTGCATGGGAAAGCCCTCCTCAGGTGTGGTGCAGATGGCGCTCTCCTGGGCAGGCATTCATCTTCCTCCTCTTTGCCCCTTGCAGTCCTGGGATTTAGCCCCAGGCTTCACAGGTGCTGGCAATGCCCACCACAGAGCTGCAGCCCAGCCGTGTCTCCCTGTGGTCTGTTCTCAGTGTTCTCTCAAACCTCAGGTGTGTGATTCCTTCCATGGGCTCTGAACATGGAGAGGAGCCAACTGGCTGCTTCTGGTAAGACCTGAAGTCACCCTTCCACGGTGCTTTTACTCTAACCACATCGACGTCCAACCTGGAAGTTCAAGAAGCAGGTGACAGGGTGTGCGTGTCGGTGGTGACCTGCCTCTGAAACTTGACTGACAGCAACTGATCTCTGGTGATATGATGGCGCTGCTGCAGCACATGCTCTGTGCTTGTTAGTGAAGAAAGAGGCAGTACAATGGAAGTTGGAGGCCACAGGTCATCTGGTCCACGCGGCTGGGACTTCGAACTGCGGTAACAAGCCCAGACTCCCCTCAGAGGACAGCGGCTGGTGGGCCTCTGAAGAAGAAGCTGCCTGAGGAAGATACCTGGAGGCCTCACTCGGGTGTGGAGTCCGAGGCCATCACTGAAGGACAGGTGCCCAGAGGAAGCCAGTGCTGGGAGTCCTGTGGGAAAGAATGACCGAGGAGTACCTCGGGGACTGACTAGCTGGAGGGCAGAGAGCAGAGGGCGAGTGTGAAAGTCCTTGTGGAGTGTCTAGTGGGGCTGATGGGGACGGGGCCCCCAGGGGCCTCACAGACACGCGGCAGGGTTTTGGCCAGCTTTGCCCTGAGCCTGGGCTCTTCCCACCTCCCTCACCCCTCAGCACAGCGGAGCTCATCTCCGAGGAGTGGAGTCTGTGGTGAACTCTCTCCTCTCCACATTTCCTTTTGGGTGGTTTCTAGTGCTTTCTCATCAGATTTGCTAATATACTATTACTTTTGGGGGAAGCAGGGATTGGGCCTGAG
This sequence comes from Marmota flaviventris, assembly GCF_047511675.1. Classification (NCBI taxonomy): domain Eukaryota; kingdom Metazoa; phylum Chordata; class Mammalia; order Rodentia; family Sciuridae; genus Marmota; species Marmota flaviventris. The sequence goes on along the minus strand of NC_092509.1, from coordinate 108,078,810 downwards.
GTGGTGGTGCACTCCTGCAATCCCAATGGTTCAGGAGGCTGAGGCAGAAGGATCACACTTTCAAAGCCACCCTTAGGAACTTAGTGAGACCCCAAGATGCTTAACAAGACCTGCCGAGTTTCTCGCGACTAAAACACTCAGGGGTCACTCCAGGGGAGTTGGGCTAACTGGGCTGTGCAAAATAACCACACAAGAGACAGAGATACCTTTTTCTTTTGGGAGTGCTGTGACGGCTCCTCTGATTTTAGGGTCCGAAGAGAGAGAGAGAGAGAGCGCGCACGTGCTGACCCCTTTTATTGAGGAGAAGCTATTCAAATGAGGCAAGGGGTCAGGTCAGGGGGCTGAGTCCAGCTTTATGATGTCTGCTGTCAGCAGGTTGACTGACATCTAGGTAGGCCACACCCAAGGGCACAGTAAGAGAAAGGAACACACAAAAGGTGTTTCCATGGAAGATTCTATCCCAAACAGGGCAAGGGGTAATATTACAAAGGAACAGGTGAGTGTAACTCCATCCATGGGGCTGTAGGAAGCCACACCCATGCACGAGACACCATCCCTGGAACCCAAGAAGCACTGGCTTCCTCTGAGCACCTGTCCTTCAGTGATGGCCTCAGACTCCACACCCAGCCAGGGAGTGTGACTCAGTCATGTGCAAGGTTGGTCTCCCACAAAGACCCTTTCTCAAAAAATGAAAAGGCCTGGGGATGTGCCTCAATGGTTAATCACCTCTGGGTTCAATCCCAGGTAGCAAAAAAAAAAAAAAAAAAGACAAAAATATTAAGTAAGGAATATTAAGTAAGGAATGATGTTTGAGAAATAATTTTATGAGTAATTGATTTCTTGGTAAACATGTTAGGATAACTTTCACTGCTTATTGCAATCTTGGAACTGTTGGAACTTAGCCAGTGAGACCCTGACTAATAAGGATCGCTGTAGGCATTCATAGGGCACTATTTGAGCTAATGCTACTTAGCCTTTGTTCCTGGCAGAGTAGAGTTGGTCACTTAATCCTATGTGTTGCTGCTGTGTGTTGTGATGCCATATCACTCTGCACTACAGTTGTCTGGGTGTCTTCCCTGAGGTTCTGTGGCTCCTAGAAGGTTGAAATGGTTTCTAATTCATCTTTATACTCCCGATACATGCCTTCCATGTGGTGAACCTTCAAACATGTTAGATGAGTCAATGAAGGAGAAATGGAGGGACAGATCAGGTCCTCATATTTTTCTTGTTATCTTTACTTATCTGAGAACATCTACTTAGGCTTCCTTCTAGGCTCTGAAACAATTTTGTTTTGTGTTTTTTATTTTTAAAAAAACGTACTGAGAGGGGCTGGGGCTGTGGCTCAGTGGCAGAGCCTTGCCTGGCATGTGTGAGGCACTGAGTTCGATCCTCAGCATTGCATATAAATAAATTTTTAAAATAAAGGTACATTAACAACTAAAAATTATTTTAAAAAATGTTCTGAGAGCTGGGCATGGTGGCACATGCCTATAATACCAGCAACTCAGAAGACTGAGGCAGGAGGATCACAAGTTCAAAGCCAGCCTTGGCAATTTAGTGAGACCTTAAACAGTTTAACAAGACCCTTTCTCAAAACAAAAAATAAAAAGGCTGGAGATGTCATTCAGTGGTTAAGCACTGCTGGATTCAATCCCCAGTACAAGTAACTATACTGATATGGGATATCTTCTAAGATGGAGTGATTTTTTTTCTTTCTTCCTCCTGCTGGCTCAGGCTGACTCCCCTGAGCACTGGTTTTTCTTAGGAGAAGGAAATATACACACATATGTATGTGTGTGTGTGTGGTTGGTGTTACCTGCATACACAGACTTTTTTCTTCCTTTTCTTTTTTTTTAAATTGTACTAGAGATCGAACTCAGGGTACTCTACCCTTAAGCTGTGTTCCCAATCTTTTCTTCTTCTTCTTTTTTTTTTTTTTATAATTTTTGAGACAAGGTCTTACTAAGTTGCTGAGGCTAGCCTCACACTTGAGATCCTCTAACTCAGCTTCCCAAGTCACTGGGATTACAGGTGTGTGCCACCATGCCTTGCTTTATTTTTCCAGTTTTTTTTTTTTTGGGCGGGGGGGAGTACCAGGGATTGAACTCAGGGGCACTTGACCACTGAGCCACATCCCCAGCCTTATTTTTGTATTTGATTTAGAGACAGGGTCTCACTGAATTGCTTAGCACCTTGCTTTTGCTGAGGCTGGCTTTGAACTCATGATCCTCCTGCCTCAGCCTCCTGAGCCACTGGGATTATAGGCATGTGCTAGTGTACCCACCTATTTTTCCAATTTTAATGATCAAAATCTTCATTTAGAATTTAAATTCCTTGATAGCAATAACAGAAGAAGAAAAGTAATTTCAGAAATGTTTGCAGATAAGATTATTTCTAATTTGTTTGTATTTTGAGGAAAAATAACAGCACACTGGAAAGAAGGAAGAAGTGACAGTGAGTCACTCGGAGCCCAATTCCAGGCTTTCCATCCCTCACATACCTGGGGTTACAGGTGTGTGCCACTTTGCTTGGCTTTATTTTTCCAATTTTTTTGTTTGGGGGGATACCAGGTGCCGCAGTCTGGCTGGGCACAAAATCAGGAGCCACCGCACACCTTGTAGATTCAAACAGCAACTCTTTATTCTCAAACTGTCACTGGCACTTACACACACGTTCTGGGCCCAATCCACGTTCTGGATCCCAAATACTCTCTGAATCCCGTGAGAACTCAATGGGAACTCAAGGAGCAGGCGAGCCTGAGGCAGCAGGATACGCCCTATTCCCAGCAGGGTACACCTTAAACCTGGAACCGCCCTAAACCCAAGGAGAGCCCTAAACCCGGATCCGCCCTGGTCCTTGAGCAAGGTCACCTTACATGCAATGTCACTGCAAATGACCTGGGTCAATATGGAGAGTCCTTCCTCTAAGTAACATTGGGTAGGCTGACAAAGAAATTGCCATGTGTCATTCCTACTTGGCAATGGCTCTCAGCAACCAGGGATTGAATTCAGGGGCCCTGGGCTACTGAGCCATATCCCCAGCCCTATTTTATATTTTATGTAGAGTGGAAAAGCCAATAGTCAAGAAACAGCTTAGCTATTCCCAGAATGTTTCTGAATACAGTTCAACAGATACCATTAGATTATTGTTTACTTTAAAATTTCATCTGTTTATCCATTTTTTATTCATTTATTTTGTGGTGCTGGGGGTGGAACCCAGGGCCTCTGACATGCTAGGCAATGTTCTACCACTGAGATACACCCCAGCGCCTTGTTCAGGCTCTCACTGAGTCACTCAGGGCCTCAGCTCCCGAGGTGCGGGGATCACAGGCATGCACCAGCAGACCTGGCTCACACACAGACACCCCGAGGGTGCCAGGGTCTCGGGGGCATGACTGCCTTTGGGAGGTCATTGGAACACATGGTAGAAATTTGGCGGGGGAGGTAAATATTTTTTTAGTTGTAGTGGTCACAATACCTTTGTTATATTTATTTAGTGGGGCTGAGGATTGACCCCAGTGCCTCACACGTGCTAGGAGGGCGCTCTACCACTGAGTTACAACCCCACCTCAGAAATTTGGGTTTTTAATACATACTCTTTTGTGCTGTTTAATTTTTTACCTTATATACATATTACCTATTCTATATATAGGTGTCTATATAGTTATAAATATATATGTATATTCTATATATGTATATTTTATATATGTATAATTTTTATATATGTGTATATATATATATATATATATATATATATATATACATGTAGAAAGAAGGAAGTAGTATATATATACATACAGGTGTATATTTTACTTTATACACTTTTACCATTTCTTTTTTTTCCCTCTTTTGTGGTGCTGGAAATCAAACCCAGGGCCTTGAGCATGCGAGGCAAGCATCCTACCAGTGAGCTAAATCTTCAGTCCCATGTTTTACTATTTCTGAAACCTAAAATAACAGTAAGCTAGAGGACTGGAATGACATTGGAAGATTATAAATTTGGGTTCCCAAAGTACTTACAGATAGATTTGTTACATGCATATATAGAAAATGTAAAAATAAAAGTTAAAAATAATTTTTCTGAGGGAATAGCTCAGTGATAGATAGCTGCCTAGCATGCACAAGGGTCTAGGTTCTATCTCGAGAACTGTGAGAGTCAGTAGTCTTCTTTGACCTAAAAACTTATGTACTGTAGATTTCACATTGGCCTGAGGGTTACAGAGAAATAAAAATCAGGTTTGATTTAACAGTTGCACTTTTGGTTTTTCTATACTCTGTATGATAAGATTTTTTTTCTATTTGAATCTCTTGCCTCTGGCCACACCAAGTTTTGTTTCTGTGACATTCATTCCAACAGGGTTTTGCTATTATTCTTACAAATATACTATAAAAATATGCTGACATATCACAAATTTTTAAAAAAAAAATTTATTCTTTTTAGTTACACATGACAGCAGAGTGTGTTTTGACATTTCATACATACATTCTTGTGGTTGTACCTGATGTGGAATTTCACAGGTCGTGTATTCATGTATGAACACAGGGAAGTGATGTCCCATTCCTTCCACTGTCTTTCCTATTCCCATTCCCCTTCCCTTCCTTCCCCTTTGTCTAATCCAGTGACTTCTATTCTTCTCTCCCCACTCCATTTATTGATCCTTGATTTTACTTCTTGCCCTTTAGGAGTCTTGTTGAGGAATTCAGTTCCTAAGCCGACATGATGGAGATTTGGGCCTACTTTTTCTTCCAGTAGGCACAGGGTCTCTACTTTAATGCCTAGGTCCTTGATCCACTTTGAGTTTTGTGCAGGTTGAGAGATAGGGGTCTAATTTCATTTGGGGGGGGGGGGTACCAGAGATTGAACTCAGGAACTCTTGACCACTGAGCCACATCCCTATCCCTATTTTGTATTTTATTTAGGGTTAGGACCTCTATTCTTTCCTAGCTCTCCCCTTATTGTGAATTAGCATCCATATATCAGAGAAAACATTTGGCCTTTGGGGATTGGCTTATTTTGCTAGGCATAGTATTCTCCAGCTGCATCCTTTTACTGACAAATGTCATGATTCCATTCTTCTATAAGGCTGAGTAATATTCCATTGTGTGTCTGACCAAATTTTCTTTATCCATTCATCTGGAAGGACACCTAGTTCCATAGTTTAGCTTTTGTGAGTTGGAAATGTTATAAACAGTTGGCTGCGTCACTGTAGTATGCTAATTTTAAGTCCTTTGGGTATAAACCGAGGAGTGGGATAGCTGGGTCAAATGGTGGTTTCATTCCAAGTTTTATCAGGAATTTCCATACTGCTTTCCATAGTGGTTGCACAGATTTGCAATCCCACCAGCAATGTATGAGTATACCTTTCCCCCCACATCCTCGCCAACATTTATTGTTGCTTGTATTCTTGATCATTGCCATTTTGACTAGAGTGAGATGAAATCTTAGAGTAGTTTTGATTTGCATTTCTCTAATTACTAAATATGTTGAACATTTTTTCCTATATTTGTTGATCAACTATTTCTTCTTCTGTGAAGTGTCTGTTTAGCTCCTTAGCCCATTTATTGATTGGATTGTTTGTTTGTTTGTTTGTGTGTGTGTGTGTTTTCAGGCCTTTATATATCCAGGAGATTAATGCTGTATGTGAGGTGCATGTGTTAAAGATTTTCTCCCATTCTGTAGGATCTCTCTTCACATTATTGTTTCCTTTGCTAAGAAGAATCATTTTAGTTTGAATCCATCCCATTTATTGATCCTTGATTTTACTTCTTGTGCTTTAGGAGTCTTGTTCAGGAAGTCAGATCCTTGGCCAAAATGGTGAGGATTTGGGCCTACTTTTTCTTCTGTAAGGCACAGGGTCTCTGTTTTAGTGCCTAAATTTTTTATTCACTTTGAGTTGGGTTTCATGCAAGGTGAGAGATAGGAGTTTAATTTCATTTTGTTACATGTGGATTTCCAATTTTCCCAGGACCATTTGTTGAATAAGCTATCTTTTCTCCAATGTATTTTTTGGCGCCTTTGTCTATTATGAGCTAACTGTATTTATGTCAGTGTGTCTCTGTGTACCATTGGTCTATCAGTGTACTTTGGTATCATTACCATGACATTTTTGTGACTATTGCTCTGTAGTGTAGTTTAAGGTCTGGTATTGTGATGCCTCCTGCTTCACTCTTCTTGCTAAGGATTGCTTTGGCTATTGTGGGTCTCTTATTTTTCCAAATGAATTTCATGATTGTTTTTTCTAGTTCTATGAAGAATGTAGTATGGTCACTTTTACTATATTAATTCTGCCTTTCCAAGAGCATGAGAGATCTATCTTCCAAGATCTTCTTCAATTTCCTTCTTTAGTGTTGTGTAGTTTTCATTGTAGAGGTCTTTCACCTCATTTGTTAAATTGATTCCCATGTATTTTTTTTTTTCTGAGACTATTGTGAATGGGGTAGTTTTCCTAATTTCTCTTTCAGTAGATTCATCACTGATGTATAGGAAAACATTTGATTTATCCTCCAATTGAATTTTAGTTTTATTTTGTTGGAAATTTTTCAGTTTGGGATTTTGCTTTGGTAAGTGGAGGCAGACTATTCAACATGGGGAACAAACCCCCAAAGCCTCTCCAGCAACAAGTGGTGCATTTAGTTGGGCATAAGTGGAAAATATACAGCCCGCCAACTTGAGATGGAACTTTTGCTTAAGATCACGTGGCCACACGGATGTTCAATGTGGAGAGCCTAGAAATGGAGACACGAGACCTGACCTACACACAGTCCTTGGCTGACTAGGCACTGTGCTTGGGTGGAGGAGGCCCCAGAGTCCTAGGAAGTACAGGGCACCGTGGCACACTTGTAATCCCAGGTACATAGGAGACTAAGGCAGGAAGATCCCAAGTTTGAGACCACTCCAAGCAACTTAGTGAGACCCTGTCTCAAAGTAAAAATAAATAAATAAAAAGAGCTGAGGATGTAGTTCAGTGGTAAAGTGCCCCTGGGTTCAGTCCCCAGTACCAAAACCAACCAACCAACAACAGCAACACCGTAGAAATACCAGTAGCTGCACATCAGGGACACAGATTCTACAGTTTAAATCTAGAGATGTTATTAGAAACAAAGCCAGCAGTGATTGAAAAGCTAAAACAATATTCGGAGTTGCTACAATAGATTATCTAAAATATTTAAGTTTCCTTCCTCCCTTCCTTCCTTCCTTTCCAAAATTACTACACATACAAGAAACAGAGACGTATGATCCATAAAGTGGGGGAAAAGCAGTTACTAAAAACAGATCATTGGCCCAGATTTTAGATTCACAGGCAAACACTTCAAAGTTGCTATTATGAATATGTTCAAGTAATTATTACTTTTGTTTTGGAGAGGGTTCTTGGTGCTAAGGATTGAACCCAGGGCCTCATGCATGCTACCACTGAACTACATCCCCAATCCTCAAATGCTAATTTACAATCCAGAAATCTCAATAAAACTTGAGTGGGATAAACAGAAAGGAACCACACCCAGACACATTGCAGTCAAATTCCGGAGAGCCCTAGATGAGAATAATCTGGAAGGCAGCAAGGGAGAGATGGTTCATCATACTGAGGGCATACAATACTATTTATAGGTGGAGTCACACCAGAAACTGCAGAGACCCAGGCAGGGTGGCCACACCTGTCATCCCAGCTACTCGGGAGGCTGAAGCAGGAGGACACAAGTCAAAGGCCAGACTAGGTGACTTAGCGAGACCCTATCTCAAAATAAAAATAAAAAAGGGCTGGGGAGGGGCTCAGTGGTAGAGCACCCTGGTACAATCTCCAGCACCAAAGAAGGACAAGGAGGAGGAGGAGGGACAACAAGGGAGGCCAGAGAGACAGTGGTATGACGTACGAAGTGCTGAGAACAAAAGGAAGCAGCCTCTGCACCAAGGGCTCTAGGTCTTGTTTGTCTGTTTATTTCTGGTTTTAGTGCTGTGGATCCAACTAAGGGCCTCATGCATACAGGGCAAGTGCTCTTCTGCTGAGCTGTATCCCAGCCTAAACCATTTATTTTTATTTTTTTAAATTAATTTTAGTTGTAGATGGACACAATACCTTGATTTATTTATTTTTTTGTGGTGCTGAGGATCGAACCCAGTCCCTCATACATACTAGGCAAGTGCTGTACCACTGAGCTATAACCCTAGCTCCCAAAAAACATTTTTAAAGAAATTGAAGTGAAAGCATTACTAAATCAACAAAAACATTTTGCCACGATGCTGCTATCAGATCTACCATAGATTGTCAAGACATTATAAATAACAAAATCCTGGGGCTTGGGTTGTGGCTCAGTGGTAGAGTGCTCGCGTACCACATGTGAGGCCCTGAGTTCAATCTTCAGCACCATATAAAAATAAATAAAATAAAGGTATTGTGTCCAACTACAACTAATAAATAAATATAAAAAAACCCAAGTCCTATTATACACTGTTCACAGAGACACATTTCAGATTCATAGGCACAGACAGGTTAGAATTCAAGATGGGAAATGATATGCCATGCAGATATCAATCATAGCAGCTGCAGGGAACCGCTCCAGGCATACCTGACAAAATGGGCTTCCAGGCTGGTGCAGCAAGGCACGCTCCAGAGTCCAGTGACTCAGGAGGCTGAAGCAGGGGAATGGAAAGTGCCAGGTCACCCTGGCAACTCAGTGAGACCCTGTTTCAGAAAATGTGAAAGGAGTGGGATGGAGTTGGTGCTTCACCTCTCAGCGTGTGCTGGCCAGAAAGTGCCTCCAAGTGCTTTCACCTCCAGGAGCACAACTGACCAAGAACCCATCTAATTGTGCTCTGAGATCAGCTGGGGCCTTTGCTTCCTGCCAGGGAAGCAGGTGCCTGGGTGCAAGAATACCAAGGCAGGCTCATTACTGGAAGATATGTGCTCTAATGATTGTCATGTCGACGGTTTTTTTTTTTTTTTTTTTTCCTGGTTCTGGGGATTAAACCCAGTGGCTCTCTAAGACTGAGCCACATCCCTGTCTCTCTCTCTCTCTCTCTCTCTCTCTCTCTCTCTCTCTCTCTCTCTTTTTGAACTGTCCCTTTGCTAATTGCTTTTATTTGTTTTCCATATTTTTACTGGTATAATTATGCATAATAGTGGGATTTGTTGTTACATATTTACACAATATAACAGTGTAATTTGGCTAATATCATTCCCTAGAATGTCCCCTTTCCCTCCCTTCCTCTCTTCTCCTGGTCCCTTCCTCTACTCTGCTAGTGTCCTTTCTATCAGATTATTTTAAAAATAGAGTTGAATGGTGAATGCATCTAGGAACTTTGTGGAAATTATTTATTTCACTCCATGGAGTTTAGACAAGTAATTTCACATTTCATGTTTTTTAAGTCAAGAGTCAGAAAACAGCCGGGCACAGTGACACATGCCAGTGATCCCATTGACTCAGGAGGCTGAGACAGGAGAATCGCAAGTTCAAAGGCAGCCTCAGCAAAAAGAGAGGCACTTTATATTTTATTTAGAGATCCTGTCTCTAAATAAAATACAAAAGAGGTCTGGGGATGTGGCTCAGTGGTTGAGTGCTCCTGAGTTAAATCCCTGGTACCACCCCCCAAAAAGAGAAAACATTTTTCCTCATCCAGACTAATAGAGATCATGGTATATCAACGAAATATTTAAATACTAACATTGATTTACAAATACAATTCTATAAATAGTATCAATAGGAGAACACATAATAATACAACCTACTTGGATCTAAGAGCCTTAATTTATTCAAATTTTGAAATAAATTAGTCTTCTAAAAATTTCTCACTTAATACATTTTGTATCTGGGGATATAACACAGTGGTAAAGAGTGGGTTCAGTCCCCTAGACCATGGGTTCAGTCACCAAAAAACACACAAACAACAACAATAACAAAACACATTGTGAAACTGGGTTCAAAGATGGAGGAATCAGTCAGTCCTAAGTGATTCATAAACATGACATTGTTAAAATGTGAATGAAGACTGCATGTTGGCAGTGCAGGCAACATCCTGCTCTCCCTCTTCTGTGGAGCAAGGGCATTTCACATTTCATAGTTTCTGAACTTCCTCAGGAGTTCCGAGGGAGCATCCCCCGACCAGCAGAAACGAAGGTGTCAAGAGTTTACATCTGAAAGACTTGGAGACTCTGGATTTTGTGGGGAGATGGACTTCTCCAGGGACTCGGTGCTTTTTGCTTTATTTTCTCTGTGGTTGAACCCAGTTCTTCTTTCTTTATTTCTCTTTGCTCATTCCATTCTTCATTTTTAGTCTTGCTGATATGAGTCTGCTCAGATTCTTCCAGCATCAGGTCTTTTTTACCTTTGACAGCCCAATGCATTGACATTTTCACTGAGTCAAAGTTTCCCACTGACGGAATGGCATCGATATCTGCTCCTTCGCCAATGGTCATAGCGGGCTAGACTCTCTTCATTGGTCAGAATCTCTTTTGCCTTCTGCAGTTTCTGGAAAGTCTCCACAGCTTTGGAGTTTTCAGGATGCTTGTCAGGGTGACATTCCAGAGCCCTGACCTTAAAATTCTGCCAGGATTTGTTCAACCGAAGAGAGTTCATCACATCCCAGTAATGTGTAGTGTCTTCACTGTCTTCCAGCTTAGACCACGGTAACCAGGTCCGGAACCAAGGCAGGCTTTTCCTGGCATGGAGTGGACGACCGGTTGAGGAGAGGGTCCTAGGGAGAAGTTGCAGCTCTCACCAAGGTCCAGACGAGGCGGTAGAGTTTGAGAGAGGTGAGGATCATGCAGAGGCTCAGGAAACGATGACAAGTGATGGGATGTCGGGTCCTCCTCAGGCTCTCCAGCTCGAGTGCATCCTTGTTTTGGCGGCTGTCTCTTTTTATTTAATTATTTTTAAATTAGGGACAGGGCCTCACTAAGGTGCCCAGGCTGACCTGGACCTTGCTATGTTCCTCCCTCAGCCTCCCCGTCTCTGGGATTACAGTGTGTGCCACTGGCACAGCATGGTGGCCAGCGCTTTGACTTGTTCAGACCTTCTCAGTCTGCACAGTCATCTAGGGTGCATCTACCCCATCTGTTTTTCTCTGACCCTCCCTCAGGTCAGGCTTGTGCTGCAGTCTGCTGGTTTCCCTAGCTCCCTTACTGTTTCCTCTTGCAGATTTTCCCCCTGATAAAATCGTGTGTGTTTAATTCCATCTTGGCATCAGCTTCTTAGAGGACCCAGACTAATACAAGGCAGCAGGAGTGTCCAAAAAACACAATAGTTGGCAAGGTGGAGCTGTGCTGCCTTGCCTCCTGCCTGGCAGATGAAGAGGATGCTGTCTCCGGTTGGAAGTGGGGCATGGCACAGGGTGGTAGGCTAATTGCTAAAGATTCCATTAATGCTGACCTGGGGACAGGTCACCGCTGGAGGAGATGCTGAGGAAGAGGCAGGTGTGAAATTTCAGGCCTTTCAGGAATATGGAGGAGAAATGTTTATAGAGAGTGAAGTTGGCTGGTTGCAGCTGAGCTGTAGTGATACTTTACAGAAGGTTACTGCAAGACTGAGGGCTGTTAACAATCGATTAGTGAGTGGCCAAGTATGAGATTTGGGGAATCTCGATGGGAGCTACAAAAAGTGTTTTTGAACAGTAGGCTGAAGATCTGGTTGCTGGTCTAGATCCACAGTCCCTTGTCCACAGTTGTCTGCACTGTCTAACCACAGGGACTTCGGTGAACAAGGGCGTGTTGGTGATGGAAACCTGGAGTCCTGAAATATGGTGGGGTGTCAGGATGGATGCCTTTGGCAACATCGTCCCTGGCTCTCCCTGGGGTTGCAGAGGTGGCCCATCTCTCCTAATAAGGGCTATAACTTCTGCTGTGCTGGCAGAGGTGCCCTTCTCCAAACTTGCCGTCTGTCCCACCTCCTCTCCTGGCTACCATCCTGATAAGACAGAAATAAATACTGAATACTTTGAGTTGCAAGATAGACTTAGCAAGAGTCAGAGAAGTGTGCTTGGGATTAGCATCTAAGGGTACTCAATAAAGTTGCCAGATTGGAAGACTGGCTAAGGAAGAAGTCACCAATCGAGAGCATCTTCTCAGGACAAAAGCTTTAATACCCTACCCAAAACTCCAGAGAATGGGGACAACTTGCTGCCAGGCTTTTGGAAGTCTGAAAAAAATAATGGCTAAGCAGGGCTTGGATGCACATGCCAGCAATGCCCAGCCTGAGGCAGGAGGGTCCCAAGGTCAAGGCCAGCCTTGACATCTTAAATGAGGCTGTCTCAAAATAAAAAGTAAAAGAGACTGGGGATATAGCTTAGTGGTCGAGCACCCCTGGGTTTTTGTCCCTGTACCAATAGAAGAAGGAGGACAAGGAGGAAACAGTATGGCTAGCTCTTGGAGGGGGTAACACCAACTTGCCCCTGATAAATGCCCCAGGAAGATATCTAATGTAAGGTCAGAAGGAGACACTCTGGAGAACCTTGTTCCTCCCAAAGCCTCCAGGAGTCAGCTTGCCAAGGTCACTGTGAATGAGTAGGTGACAGAGGTATCAGCAACCCTAAGAAATCTGGTGGGGATTCTCTTCCCCCAAAGCCAAGGGCAGGGAAGGAAGGGTGCGGGGTCATTGAAGTCTCTGGGAAGGTGGGGCCCCCAATAGCAGAGCAAATGATTGGAAGGATCTGGGTGTGTCTGCACACACCTTAATCCCAGCAACTTGGGAGGCTGAGGCAGAAGGATCATAAATTCAAGGCCAGTCTCAGCAATTTAGTGAGGCCCTAAGAAACTTAGTGAGGTCCTAAGCAACTTACTGAAATCTTGTCTTAAAATAAAAAATAAAAGCCAGGTGCAGTGGAGCATACCTGTAATCCCAGCGGCTCAGGAGGCTGAAGCAGGAGGATTGCAAGTTCAAAGCCAGCCTCAGCAACTTAGCAAGGCCCTAAGCAACTTAATGAGACCTTGTCTTGAAATGAAAAAAAGGGCTGGGATGTGACTCAGTGGTTGAGTGACCCTGGGTTCAATCTCAGTACCAAAGGGAAAAAAAAAAGAAAGAAAAAGATATAAATATTTCTCTAGACCTGGATATATACACACACTTAATTTTTTCCTGGTATCTTCTCATTTCTCCAGCTCTGAAGACTTGACCAATTGAAGATCCTACAACCTGGCTAGGGCGAGGCCTCCAGCGGCCTGATCAGCCCCTTCTGCTGTCGTGCAAGGACAGCTGCTGTGCCAGCCCCCGTGCCTGCAGTCCTAGGTCTCCAGTCCCATCTGTTAGGTGTGCAGCTCACGAACTTTCCTGGAGGCCTGTTGCTCTTGCTAGTTTCTCAAAGTGTGTCCTACTGAAAATATTTCCCAAACGTGAATTTCTACACTAGAAAACCCAGGCCTCCTTGTCACAAGAACAGCTGAGATTTCATTACAGAGCAGAACTGACTGGGGCGACCTGGCTGGTAAGGAGTGGTGGTGCTTCTCTGTGGTCCCAACTACTTGGAGGCTGAAGTGAGAAGACTGCTAGAGTCCAGGAGTTCAAGAGCAGCCTGGGCAAATAATGAGATGCCTGTCTCAAGAAAGCGAAGAGGCAAGCGAGGAAGGAGGGAACTGCAGCCTCCCAATGACTTCAGCAGCACACCATAAATGTGAGCAAAAGCCAGTCTCCTGATTCTGCTAGCCCCATTTGGCCTCCAACACCTGCAGTCACCTCTACCCATCATCCCAGTCTAACCTGCCACGCTTGGCCACTGGTCTCTGGACAAACCAGTGGACTAAAGGTAACCACACCCCGAGGGGGCGGGGTACCTTCAGCTGTGCCATCGCGCTTTCCTCTGTTGGCAGCCACCAGGCCGGGTCCAGGGCAAGGCGGAGGTGCCCAGGGCAGGGCATTGGAAGAGGCGCTCCTTTGCTAGGGTTGCTCTCACTCCTCGGTCTGAGAGCCGCCGCCCCCCTGCTCTTTGCATCTGAGGCATCTATCTCCCTTGTCTCATGCCAGTCCCAGGCTCGGGTCCCAGCTAGGATGCGTTCTTCTGGTGTGATAGAAAGAATACCAGCCCCAGGGAGGGAGGAAGCAGAAGTAGATAATTTGTAGGGTGACCCCGGACTACTTGGGGAAGGGAAAGAAGTCATACAGAAAAGTGAGACAGCAGTGATTTGGTCTGTGGACAGAGGAAGAGCCGAGGCCTGCAGGGGTCTGGGATAGGACCCACTAACAGGATGATGCCAGGGTATGGTGAGCTGGCCAGGGCGCTGGCAGCTGGCAGGGCAACTAACTCTTGGCTTTATCTCAGCCTGTTTTCACAGAGTCACATTAGAAAGCGCATCCTGGTTTGAGAAGGAGAAAGAAAAATCAGAAAATCTTTAAATTAAACTACAAATTCTGGGATTGGGGATGTAGCTCAGTGGTAGGGCACTTGCCTAACATAAGCGAACAAACCAAACCTATCCTCCCACACCTGTACTCCCAGCAGAAGAATCATAAGGTCAAGGTGACCCTGTCTCAAAATAAAAAAGGACTGGGAGGCATAGCTCAGTGGTGGAACACCCCTGGGTTCATCTCCAGTACACACCTCCAAACCCAAAGTCACCTATAAATCCTCTGTACTAAGTTTTGCTTGTTGCTATTTGTTTGTTTTTGTTTTTCAGTACTGGGATCAAACCCAGGGCCTCACCCGTGCTGGGTGGGGTAGTATCGCTACCTCTGAGCTATCTCCCAGCCCTTGTGTGTTTATTTGGTACTGGGATTGAACCCAGGGGCATTCTACCACTAAGCTGCAATTCTGTCCTTTTTTATTTTTTGAGACAGGATCTTGGTTAGTTGCTGAGGCTAGCTTCAAATTTGTGATCCTTCTGCCTCAATCTCTCAAGTCACTGGAATTATAGGTAACTTAGGGCTCTTGATATCCACCATCTTTTTTGAGGGAGAATGTGTATTGAATTTAGTAACTTGACTTTGCATAATGTTTTTTAGGTTACAAAGTTCTCTGATATTGCTTTTTAAAAAACATTTATTTTTTAGTTGTAGGTGGACACAATACCTTTTTATTTTACTTTACTTTATTTTTTTAAAGAGAGAGAGAATTTTTTAAAATTTATATTTTAGTTTTCGATGAACACAACATCTTTATTTTATTTTTATGTGGTGCTGAGGATCGAACCCAGTGCATGCCAGGCGAGCACGTTACCGCTTGAGCCACATCCCCAGCCCCACCTTTTATTTTATTTTTATGTGGTGTTGAGGATCAAACCCACTGCCTCACGCATGCTAGGTTAGAGTGCTACCCCTGAGCCACAACCCAGCCCCATCTGATATTGCTTTTTTAAGGCTCAAAAATTTCTCTGTGCTTTTGCCCATTTCTCTTCCCAATTCCTAAATATCTCTTTCCCTTCCTAGTCTGCTGGTTGACAACCATTTTTAAAGCAGTTTTATCGAGATATAAATGATAGGCCATACAATTCATGAATTTAAGTTGTGCAATTCAGTGGTTTTTACTATATTCAAAATTGCATGACCTTCGCAATAATCACTTTTTGAATATTTCCTTCACCCCTAAAAGAAATTCTGAGCTGGGTGTGGTGGCATATGCCTGTAATCCCAGTCACTTAGGAGGCTGAGGCAGGAGGATTGCAGGTTTGAAGCCAGCCTTAGCAATTTAGCAAGGCTGTAAGCGACCTAGTGAGACCCTTTCTCAAAATAAAAAATCAGAAAGGTCTTGGGATGTGACTCAGAGCGGTACTAAAAAATAAAATACAAAAATTCTGGATCCATTAATAGTCACTTCCTATCTGCCCCTAGCCTCTACCCCTGACTGTGGGCAGCCACTGATGGCTTCTGTGTCTGTAGATCTGCCTGTTCTGGGCTTTCTGTTTTTTGCCCTGGCTGGAACCTGGTACATCTAGGCAAAGGCTCCACAGTATAGCTATATCCCTAGCCTTTTTATTGACTTTTTTTTTTTTCCCTTTGGTGGTGCTGAGGATTGAACCCAGGGCCTTGTGCATGAAAGGCAAGCACTCTATCAACTGAGCTATATCCCCAGCCCCTTTATTAACGGTTTTGAGACAGATTCTTGCTAATAAGTTGAACTTGGATCCTCCTGCTGAAACAGACTGAATCTGCCCCTCCTCCCCACTTCGAACAGACTCCTCCTGCTGAGAAACACTGAAGGGCTAAGGCCCCATGGCCAGGTGCCCAGGAAGTGAGCAGAGATAGCCCCTGCCCTGTCTTAACAGGACAACTGAATCTACCTATGTGTGACACTTGCTTCTGTGGGGCCAGTGGGGAGAAGCAAACTGAATTCTCCCAATTTGGTCAAACTGCATAAAGTTCATTTTTCCTTTTTCCAACTTGTTCTTATTTCTGACACAGGCAAGCCATCCAGGATCCAGGCAGGACCCCTGGGCCAGACTGCAGGTGACACTGCCTCAGCCTCTTGGGTAGCTGGGATTATAGGCATGTGCCATCATGCCCAGTTTCTGTTTTCTGTTTTTTCAGCACTGGGGACTGAATCCCGGGGTGCTTCACCACTGAACTACATCCCCACCCCACCCCTTTTTAAAATTTTATTATTATTTTTTTAGTTGGAGTTGGACACAATACTTTCTTTTATTTATTTATTTTTATGTGGTGCTGAGGATTGAACTCAGTC
Organism: Marmota flaviventris; assembly: GCF_047511675.1. NCBI lineage: Eukaryota > Metazoa > Chordata > Mammalia > Rodentia > Sciuridae > Marmota > Marmota flaviventris. Next base: position 108,062,217 of record NC_092509.1, on the reverse strand, counting down.
TCTCCCAGGTGCCAGATAAGTGCTCCACCACTGCTTTTCGTTAACAAGCACTTCATTTCCAAGAGCTTTTCGTTTTTTAATTTTGAGACACTGTCTAAATTGTCGAGGCTGGCTCTGAATTTGCGATCCTTCCTCAATCTCCCTAGTTGTTGGGATTATAGGTGAGTGCCACTGTGACCTGCTCTTTTTTTTTTTTTTTTTTTGCTTTTTAAGCTGATATATCAAAGCTTTGAAGTTGTATACTAGTGAGGTTTGTGCGAAGTTCCATGCATGTGTGTATTGCGTAATATTTAAATCAGGTGGGGCAGGGGCTGGGGCTAGCCTAGCATGTGCCAGGCCCTGGGTTCGATCCTCAACACCACATAAAAATAAACAAAATAAAGGTATTGTGTCCAACTACAGCCAAAAAATAAATATTTAAAAAAATATTTAAGTCAGGTTAAACATTCTCTCAAACATTTATTGTGGTTGAACATTATCTTTTTAAAAACATGCAGATGTGGTGTGTGTGTGTGTGTGTGTGTGTGTGTGTGTGTGTGACAGGAGATGGGGCTGGTCTTTACCTCCTGGACTAAAGGAATCCTCATGTTAGTACCTGGGACTACAGCAAGCACCACCTTGCCCTACAGGACATTTCCTTTCAATTTTTATTAGAAAATGCCTTTTAGGTCGTCTTACTTTGACCCCTCAGTGGGACTTGTGTGATAATGGAGAGGCACCTGCTGCTGACAGGCTGCATGGAGGGACAGTCACATTTCCCCAAACTTCCTACCAGCCAGGCATCATTTAACAGTTGAAGAGAAGCTTTATGGAAATTAACTTATCAAGGGCTACAAAGTAGTAACAAAGCAAGGACCTGAATCTTGGCACTGCGACTGCAGCTGTCCTTCTTTGCACCCCTTCAGTGGTTCTCAAACTTCGATGGGCCCGACTGGAACGCTCTGCCCCACCCCCAGGTGTCCTGACTCACCACTTCCGGGGTGGAGCCCAAGCATGTGCGGTTTCCAGCGCAGCCGCGGTTTCTGCCTCTCTGACCCTGCGCTACGATTGTGCTGCCTAACAGCATCTGAGAACCTGATTGATGTAGGTCGCAGAGCTGGGTGTTCAAGTAGCTCTGGTATCATATGGTCATCTTTTTAAGGAGAGTACTGATGGCCTGTCAAAGCAACTGCTGATTGATGGAAGGCAGAAAGAAGCTAGAGGGGCAGTACCGGGAAGTGAGCGATGAAGTCTGCGAAGAGAAGCCAATAGGGAACTGGTCAGCTCGTTGGAGCCAGGGCTGTGAGGGAGGAGGGGTACACCAAGTCAGCCCGCAGTGCCTGGTTTACTGTCCTTGGCTGCAGCTGAGTTGCACTCTCATGCCGACTCAGCTCCAGTGTTACTAGGCCTGACTGGATCAGGACAAAATCAGCATATAAAGAAAAGTCACAGGTACCGAAAGGATGTAGTTCTCTGAATGTGTTGCAGCTCTGGATTTTATTAAAACTATCCTTTTCTTGGTGGGAGGGGAAGGAGCACAGCATGAAGCCACTTCAGAACCTGCAGTGTGATTGCTACAGGAGGCTCCATGTGACTGGAGCATCTCCAGCAATAGGGTTTGGTGACCAGGCTCCCGGGAGAAGATGACACAGCACGGGAATAGTGTGGGCAGCTTGCCTTGCTTTGTAGAGAGCAGAGATGCAGAAGTCCTTGTTGAGGTCACTGTGATGAGAGTGCTCTTAACAATTTAAACTGACAGTAACTTCTCTATATGCGGGCAAGCCACCCTAGGGATGGGGCAGAGAAGGGAAAGAAGGGAAAGGGAGCATACTGCACTGACTGTCCTCTGCTGAGTAGATCTTACCTTCATGTAGAAAGCTTCTGATCGTTTTTAGATCACTTTTGTGGTATTAACTCATGTTATTATAGGTTCGGAGAAGCACAGTGAGTTAGCTCAGTTACCAGTAAGCTCCACTAGGTAAGAGGCACACTAGAACTCGTTGTAGACAGTTACTGTGGAATGCCAAAAAAGCACCGAAGTGAGAGCATCCCAGAGCATGCCCTTGCACCTGCTGGGCTTCTGGCAGGGCTTCACCCCAGGCTGCCACAGATGTGGTGGATGCATGGCACCACGTGGTGGGAGTGTGCTGAGATTGAGAGCAGGTGTAGGTGGAAGAGCAACACCTGTGTGAGAGAGCATAGGAAGGCTGAATCCTCTCCCCACAGCCCCATAACTGGCCCACCCTGTAGGAGCTGCGTCTATCCCTTTTGAAGGTAGACCCCCATGACCTAAGCACTTCCTTCCTAAGATCCCAAGATCTTGGGACACTCACACTGGCAATTAAATTTCAAGGTGAGCTTTGGTGGGGATGAACCACATCCAAACCTTAGCAGTCAGAAAAACAAAATATTCGGAAATGAGAGTTTGTAACCACACGATTGCAGTCAAGGGACCGCCACCTTTGCTTTCAAAATGATGGGAGGATGTTTGCTTCTTGGTGCATTCTTCCCTCCTATGTATTTGTTGATTCATTCATTCATTCACCAGTCTCACCCTGACTGCTTCTCACTTGGCCTTAGCATGTGGAAATGAGATATGGTGTCTCTTGACTCATTCAGCAAATATTTATTGAGACCCTATTAGATGGCAGAAACTGTTCTAGGTATTGGGGACATGGTGGCAACAACAAAAGACAGGGAATGTTTAAGCCAGTTGGAGTAAGCCAAACGAAACAAAGGGAAGGAAATACTACAGTACTATCTCAATGCATGGAAGGTGGGCAGATCAGCAGTTACGTGACACAGCAGGTCTAGTACCATGCTATTTAGAGATTCCGTGGCAGGGAATTTCAGTGTTTATGACAAAATCTCTCAAGTATGTTTGAAAATTGTATGATGAAATATTATGGGAAAAAAGCTACAGAAATGACAGGGAAGGCAGTTCATGGAGGACATGGCACCCTCCTGTCCTCTTCTTCCTCCACTCTGCACCCCAGTGTCCCCATGCTGACCTTTAGCCCTGAGTTCTAAAATTAAAAATTCTAATGGCCTCATGTTGGGTTATAAAGTGTTCTGCAAAAGTCCTTGAAGACTGTTAAGTCTCTTTTCTGCAGAAGAGGCAGACTTCATGGCCAGTCAGATCTAATCCACTCCATAGCTATTTGGTAAGATGACCTCCAGTAAATCTCTCTCAAGTGTCTGTCTCACCCAGCAGCCCATCTCCCCATCCAGTCTGAACTGCTTCTGTGTTTGGTACTGATGGTTACATAAAGTATCTCAAAAGTGAAAAGAATTCCATGTTCTTGGCTACTATTAATCTTGTTTAATAATTATTTTTCAAAATAATTTTCAATTTAAGCCTATTTACTATATTTTGAAAGAGAACAAATTGCCAGGCATGGCGATGCACACCTGTAATCCCAAAGACTCTTAAGGCTGAGGCGGGAGGATTACAAGTTTGAGGCCAGCCTGAGCAATTTAGCAAGCGCTTGTCTCAAAATTAAAAATAAAAAGGACTGGGGAGGTAGCACGGTTGTAAAGCCCTGGGTTCAATATCCAGTATCAAAACAAAACAAAACACCCACTAGTGACTTAGTCCTACATTCAGAGAGGCAGAGCCTGGAGGTTCCTCATGAAGCCCTATGGTTCCCAGGTGTGCGCAGGTGTGTTTGTACTAGTACTTCTAGTAACTCAAAACTTCCCTCCCCAGCCCCTCAGGAGCCTTTTTTCTTCAAGCGTAGTATAGGGCCTGGACTGTGCCAGGCCCACTTTCTAAGAACTTCACATATGATTATTCATTTAAAACCTCACAAACATCCCAGAATGGGATCCACATTATGTCCACTGGACGCATGAGAACGCTGAGGCACAGCAGGAGAATGACTGGCCCTGGACCTGGGTGTGAACCCAGAAAGCTGGTTCCTGAGGCCGGGGCTGCTCTTAGTCACTAGCTGGGCCGGCCGTCATCTTCAAGTTCAGTGGGCTTAAGTACCCAAGGCGGCACTGCCCTTTTAAAAGTGTCCTCACGAACCTAACTAGGGAACCTCACTACTGGGGGCTGAGGTCCCAGGAAGGGTGCTCTCCAGACAAGCCTCTCAAATCAGGCCGCTCTGGGAGTGCGGGAGGACAGGAGATGTCTAGAGCTGCGGCTGGCACACTATTTCGGGCAAATGGGAGAGGGGAATCCAGTTTTCTTTAAACAAAATATCTTAGCGGATGATGGGCAAATGGCATTAACTGTTTCAACGTCATCTTCCCGACTGGTTCTGATGTTGCGTCTCAGTCCCGGGCATTCCCTCCCTTACTTGATCTGCCTTTAGGTCCCTCCTCGCTTTTTACCCTTTTAAAGAGGTGGCCGGCACCTACACGGCACCCGGCACAGCCCTCCTTTCCCGCGGGTCCACGGGAGGGCGCCGGGGACCCGGCTCTGTGCCCCGGAGCGCTGGGCTCACACCTCGGCCTCGGGCGGCGGGCGGGGCGCGCGCTGGGCCTCCGCCTCGCAGCCTTGGCCCGGGCGAATCGCAGCGCGCCGCCCGCCCGATTGGAGCAGCGGCATCACGCTGACCCGGGCCCGGGATGTAGACGCCGCCGCCGCCGCCGCTGCGGGCAGAGGGAGGCGCGCGGCAGCTCCTGGAAGCAGCCCACCGCGCTCCAGGCGAGTGGCGGCTCCTCGGCTGGAGCCATGGCCGGGGACAGTGAGCAGACCCTGCAGAGCCACCAGCAGCCCAGCGGCGGCGAGCCCTTCCTGATCGGAGTCAGCGGCGGCACGGCCAGCGGCAAGGTACCGCGCGCGGGCCGCACACACGTCCGCCTCCGTGGCCACCTCGTGGCCCGCCCTGCGCTCCCGGCCGCGCTGGGCTCCGCGGCCCCGCACAGGCTCGGCCCTCCGGGAGCAAGGGCACCCGGCCAGCACCGCGGGCTGGCGCCAGGCGCACGCCCTCCTCCCGCGGCAGTGCCTCGTGGCCGGGGTCTACCGGGGGAGGGGAAAGGGAGCGGAGGCTTATTGTTTGGCTGGTCCGTGTTGCGGGCAGGGCTCCCAGAAGCGACCCCGGCTCCCAGAAGCGACCCCGCCAGCCCAACGCGTCCGGGCGGAGTGAGTGGGGCTCGGGCCCCAGGGCTGCGAGGCGGCGCGGCCGCGCGCGGTGTCCGCGTGGGGCGCCCACCGGTACAGCAGGGCTCCCGGTGCAGCCGAGCCCCGGAGGAGTGCGGGAGCGGCCCTGCAGCCGCGACTGGGGGCGAAAGAGGGCGGAAGCGGTCGGCTTCCGAGGGAAAGTTCTCCTGGCTCCCAGCTCGCGCGGGCGTGCGCGTCCTGGAATCGGGGAAAGGGGTCACTGGTCTGCCTCCCTGGAGCCTGCTGTCTTTGTTTTGTAGCTAGGCGAGGAGAGGCGTCCCAGCCTTACACCGGACGTTCCTGCGGGTGGAGAGGGTGGAGCTCTCCAGTGGTCTTTCTTTGCTCTCTTACTGTCTTTGCGGGGTGGCTTCTGGCTTCCCGCCGGGCAGCAGCCTGCCACGTATCGAGCCCGGGCTGGGCGAGGGCAGCCTGCGCGGGCGAGGCGGGCAGCAGGAAGGCGGCTGGCGCCGTGAGCGCGCGCCACGAGGCCCGCTCCGGGCGGCCCCTCCTCCATTTTGGCTGGCGTTTGGCTCCGGGTCTGGACTGGGGCGCAGGGGCAGCGGCGCGGGCGCTGGGAACTTCCTACGGGGGGAGTTCGTCGCGTCCCTAGCGCCCAGGGCTAGGAATTGGCCGGGTGCGGGTCTCCGAAGTTTGTGCTGCCTGCCTTCTGCTCGAATGCTCCTTTGATTTGTAAGTGTTCACGTGTGTTTGTACTAGTACTTCTAGTAACTCAAAGCAAAGCCCGATGCCAGTCTCTACTGGAAGCTTTACCTGTTGTTCACCGGGACGCCTGTTTCTGCCCCGCGCGGCCCTTATTGTTTGTGACTGTTCCCAGTGCTTCTTGTGATGCCTGGGATATCTTTGGGGTCTTCATATTAACCTGAAGTCCTGGGGAGAAGAGGTTGAACTTGTAGATGAGTGGAGCCCTGACAGTGACCTTGGTGAGTCTCTAGAAACGCAGCACCACAGGTGAAATCTGAGGCCCTAAAAGGTGGAACAGCTCCATCCTCACCCTTGAGTCACTGCCGCCTGCTCCAGTTGGCAGTCTGTGAGGAGTGGGAGCCTGCGAGCTATCACAGGAGTGGCTGACTGCCCCTGAGCGCTCCAGGAGGAGAGTGAAGGACTCCACAAGGACCCCATTTCCCTGCTGTTCTCAAAGCATCTGGTGTATTTGGGCCATGATAGTTGGTCATCTTTTTAAGATTTTATGCTTTTCTTGTTATTAAAAAAAATCCAAGTGTGAATTGGATTTGTCCCATATTGTAGTTTGCTGTAATTGTATTTTGGTTTTATTATTCCTTTTGGACAGACAGTGTTGGCAAGCTGCATCTCCTTTGGAAGTCTCAAAGGTGAGCCTGGTGGTGCAGTAGGAGTGGGAAACAGGCAGCTTATATACTCTGTGAACTGATTAAAGGAATTTGGAAGAAAAGCACATCATCAGAAAAGCACAATTTTAGAGCTAGAAAGAACTGAGTCCAACAGTTGGTCTCATCACCTTTTTTTTTTGTGCCTGTGATCAGATCCAGGGCCTTGTGGGAGCACCATCATCACTGATAGGCGAGGAAAACCAGGCCTGAGTTAGTAACCTTGAAATCAGGTAGTGACGGAGCTGGGACTAAACTTGTGTGCCCTGTCCCTGAAGTGCTGGGTTTAAGATTTGACTGATGGGAGGAGGCATCTGGATGTCAACTTGAAGAGTGGCTACTTGGAATTAGCTACTAATGAATGCTGGGTTTCACAGGTATTTAATTTGGGTTGGAAATGGAAATGCAGATTGCTTTATACCCTGTAGCCTGCCATTGTAGATCTTGAGTGTTTCTCCCACTTCAACCCCTCCTTAATACGAAAAAAACAGTTCTCTTGAGGGAGAGGAAGTGTTTTCCTGTGTGGCTCTCATTTGTCTCAATGTTGTGGCTGCCCAGAGTACAAGTATTTTATCTCAGTAAATTATTTTGGTCATAGAAGGCAAGAATGGTGGTTGTAGGTTCATGTATCACATTTTTTCCCGTTTGTTTTGTAAATGAAGATGAATTAGAACTTCAGAGTAAACTTTGGTAGGCTGATATGGCCAGTCATTGTTTAAACAGTCATGTATAATTGTGGTGGGTTGAGAAAGTAATTGTGACCTTTTGTTAAAAACATGCCTGGCATGGTGGCACATGCCTGTGATTCCAGCAACTTGAGGGGCTAAGGCAGAAGGATTTTCAAGTTCAAGGCTGGCTTGCACAACTTAGTGAGACCTTCAGCAACTTAGTGAGACCCTGTCTCAAAATAATAAGATAAAAAAGGGCTGGGAATGTAGCTCAGTGGTAGAGCACCCCTAGATTCAATCCTTAGTGCCTTAATAAATAAATTAATAAATAAATAAAAGGGGCTTTGATGTAGCTCAGTGGTGCTTGTCTAGTGTGTGCAGAGTGCTTGCCTAGTTGTGCAAGGCTGTGGGTACAGTCCCTAGTACTGTATTCTCTCTCCATCAAAAAAAATTATTAATCTTTCCTCCTAAAGGACGGGCCTGGAGGTGGCAAGAACACTGGAAGGGGAAAAGCAAACCATGTAAATGTCTGCCTGTTTGTCCAGCTGTGATCAGGTCGAATCCTCCTGGTCCTCTGTCACTCTCCCTTACCAGCTAATAGCAGCCTTCTGGTTGGCCTCCAGGTCTTCCTTGGCTGGTCTCCTTTCTGGAAACAGTGGGTACCTCCCTGCTACCCAGAGTACTGGTCAGGGACTGCAGTGCCCTGCGGATTCCGGTGGTCCCCACGTGTGGCCCAGGCTGTTTCCCTGCAGCCAGATCTGTTGGACTGCCCTTGCTGACCCTTGCTGCCCTTGCTGGCTCCCCCACCCCTTTCCTCCACTGCCATTCCCTTTTTCTCTCCTGCTGCCCCAGGGGCCACACTTGGTCTTGCTCTGGCCTTATTTGTTGCTGCCGCCTCCACCAGAGTTTAGGAGATGTAAAAATTCTGGAATGCTGTCCAGGTGTTTGGGGACCATTGAGGGGAAATCACGAGTGAATGTGACTGGAGGAAGTGTCAGTCCCAAGAGTTTCCTGGTTGTGAACTGCTTAAACTGTTTGTCCTGTCAGGCCACTTTTTCCCTTAAGAACTTCTTTTTGCTGCACGCCTGTGACCCCAGCAACTCTGGAGGCTGAGGCAGGAGAATTGTAAGTTCAAAGCCAGCCTCAATAATTGAGTGAGGCCCTAAGCAATTTAGCAAGACCATGTCTCAAAATAAAAAGGGCTGGGGATGTGGCTGAGTGGCTAAGCACCTCTGGGTTCAATCTCTCGTCCCAAAACAAAACGTAAGTTTCTCTCTTCCTTTGCAGTGGCCAGGAGGCTTCCTTGACTTGGTGATAGAGCTACACTGCCATGGAGGTTTTTCCTATGTGCCTGTTGTGAGCTCTTGCCTGAGCATGGCCACTCACTCCCCTTCAGGTGTCTGTAGGGAAGATGGTCTGTCATTCTGAGCTGGAGGGCACACAGGGAGTTGCAGTCCCTCTGAGCTGTCGACTCTGGCCAGCTTGCCAGTGAGTCAGCATCTGCTCTGAGTGCTTCAGAATGTGCCATGGGCCCTGTCACCTTGGCTCTGCACCTGCTGTGGAGCCTCAGCAGCCCCCAGCCAGGTGACTTATTCCATGTCCTCCCTCTGCCAGGTGCTCCCAGAACCCTGGAACTGGTGTGGTCCTTGCTCTGTTTTTCTGGGCAGGGATCGTGTATTTTCCAGTGCTCTGAATTGCATCGTGGGCCATGAAGGCCTGGTATGGCCTGGCCTTGCTGCCACCCACTACTCCTCTATTCCAGCCACTCCAGGGCTTGGCATGCCACTCCTTCCCTGCCCAAGGATGTCCCTATATGCTGTTTGCTCTGTGACATTCTGTCTGGTGCAGTAGGCTGCACGGTGCACACCCGACAGAACCCTGGGAGCTCCTCCCCTGCTGCCCTGCCTCTGGCTGTGTCCCTTTCTGCCTTGTCTTTGAAGTCCTCCACTCCTAGCCCTGAGCTTGGGCCCAGGAGCTCTCCCACTGAGCTGAACCTTAGCCCAGGTGTGGTTTCTGGTGCTGACCCTCCCTGTCTGGCCACCTGACGCCAGCGCACTATATAGGATTTGTTTGGGTCTTTTGCTTAATGCCATTTCTCTGTCAAATCATGTTTTTTTTTTTTTTTTAGGTTCTGTGCAGACAGATTGCATTTGGGAATTCTATTGCTGAAGTCCTGACCTTTTCGCTAGTAGCTCCATGGTGCTATTGAGACTGTTTAAGGTCTTGACATCTTTTCAACATGGCTCAAGTAAAAAAGGCTTGAGTGTACTTAGATTCGCATGTACATAAGGGGTCTTTTAAACTGACATCATTGAAACATTTGATCTTTCATCATAAGTTTCATGCATATGTGAATTATATAAGCATAGCCCAAATATATTATGAAATGCAAAAATAGGAAATATAAAAGGGTTAACAATGAGACATCTGGAAACATTTCTTTTTAGAAAAATTTTGTTTATTTTTTATTCTGATTTGTTATATGTGACAGCAGAATGCATTACAATTCATATTACACATGGAGCACAATTTTTCATATCTCTGGTTGTATACAAAGTATAGTCACACCATTCATGTCTTCATACGTGTACTTAGGGTAATGATGTCCATCTCATTCCACAGTCTTTTCTACCCCCCTGCTCCCTCCCTTTCCCTCCTTCCCCTTTGCTCTATCTAGACTTCATCTAATCCTCCCAGGCTCCCCCTCCCAACCCCACTATAATCAGCCTTCTTATATTAGAAAACATTCAGCATTTGGTTTTTTTGGGAGTGGCTAACTTCACTTAGCATTATATTCTCCAACTCCTTCCATTCACCTGCAAATGCCATGATTTTATTCTCTTATTGCTGAGTAATATTTCATATATATATATATATATATATATATATATATATATATATATATACACACCACATTTTCTTTATTCATTCATCCACTGAAGGGCATCTAGGTTGGCTCCACAGTTTAGCTATTGTGAATCGTGCTGCTATAAACATTGATGTGGCTGTGTCCCTGTAGTATGCTGTTTTTAAGTCCTTTGGGTATAGACCAAGGAGTGGGATAACTGGGTCAAATGGTGGTTCCATTCCAAGTTTTCCAAGGAATCTCTACTGCTTTCCATATTGGCTGCACCACCAGCAATGTATGAATGTGTAGAAACATCCCTTTAATGGCATAACACTTTTGGGTTCTTATTAAAATATTTGTAATCAAAACATGTTTTATTTTTGAAAATCTTGTTTAATACTTATGAGTCCTGGATGATTTTTGGTTGCACTGACTTTGGTGATAAAGTGAGGCTGGCTGTGGGTCTTCTTAGACTTGAATCTTTGAGACTGTCACATTTGAAAATGGTACTCCAGAAAGAGAGACTATTAGAGAAAGTGGTCAGTAGCATGGCCACTAAGTCACCACGTTCCCATCTCCCAGTTATGCAGTGGCTTTGTTAACAGGCTAGAAATCTTTATTTTTCTTTTGTTCTCCATCAGTTATTTTTGTAAACTTAGTTAAAAATTTTAAACTGCAGTAGTAGATTCTAAACAGTAAAAATCTTCACTTGGAATATTTTAAAATTGGTTAGAAATGTGTTTACAAGTTTGTGCAGTTTCTATTGGGTTAGAGGTAAGTATAAAGTTTTTGGCAACAAAGTTGCTTAACACTGGAAATATTTTCTAATACCTTTTTATCGGATGATTTGGTAGCTTTAATGTTTTAATTTTCTTTCAACTTTATGTAAAACAATAGCAAGTTATAACTTGTCATTAAGTGAAGTATCATGCTGGATGTGTTAGTGTAGGCCTGTGATCCCAGCTATATGGGAGGTAGCGAGGCTCGGTTCAATCCCCAGCAGCCCCTACCTCCCAAAGTAAAATACCATAAGAACAAGTAACTGTAAGATTTACATGAAAAGGAAAAGGAGAAGACAAGATTTCTTTTTCTTTTTTTTTTTTGTACCAGGATTGAACCCAGGGTGCTTAACCACTGAGCCACATTCCCTGGAGGAGTGGTGGGCTACCTGTGTAGGACAGAGAAGAAGCCTGGTCGATTGAGGGACATGGGAGAAAGACTCCTTTCAGGAGCGCTGCAGGTCTGGGGGTGGGGGGGGACTTGTTGATTCCTGTACCACCTCACGTGCCACAGCTGCCTTGGAATCCTCACATGCCTCAAGTGAAGGCATTTGGCTCAGGAACATGGGTTCAGCCTTCCTTTCCCACTTAACTGGGTGTCTGTACATTCTGCTAGAAGAGGGCTCTTTCAGCCCTTAGGATGTCACAGCTCTGTGCCTAGCCTTGAGGGCTCTGTGTGGGTCCCTCACCACTGCCCACCCATGCTGACTGCTTCTTTGGTCGGAAGCTGCAGAGATGCTGGGCACTTGGAAGCAACTTTGGCAGGTCCTGGAAGGTTGGCATCCCTGCCACGTGGCACACCCACCTAGCAGCCAGCTTCCTCTGGGCCCTAGGACCTGAGTGCTCCCTCTCAGGTTCAGGCCTTTGTAGGCGCTGGTCTGGGCTGGAGTCCCAGCCTCACTGACCCTCTTCTGCCCAGCACTGCCTGGCCAGGCTTCCTTCTGTGTCCTGGTTTGGCTGCCTGGGAAGTCTTCCTGGCCTTGACCAGGTGCCTCCTTTGGTCTGCTGGAGTCTCCCAAAGGGACCTAGCTGTAGGCACCTTCCCCACCCACACCTCCATGTTGGTCTTCTGAGCTCTCGGGACCAGCCACTGTGATCCTCACTGTAGCCTGAGGCTAATACGTGGCCTAGAAGCAGGGCCGAATGTTCTCCAGTTTGTTTAGTAACCGGCTGGTAATGACCTTGTTCTCAAACCCACGCACAGTCAGAATCTCCCTGTGTCCAGTGTTGAACCCCTGATCTCACCTCGGACATGGCGACCTGGAGCCTCCTCTGACCAGCTGATGACAGTGCCTCCTGGTTGCTCAGGCCTCAAACCTTGGAGTGGCCCTTGACCACTCTCCACTCTTGTCGGCCCTACCGTCAGCCTCCCATAGTCACCCACTGCCCGCCTCTGTTGTCCTGCCCTGATCCTGGCCTCCTCCGTCTCTCTGTGGGCTCTTGCAGTTCCTCAGGCCATTCTCCTCTGCTGCCCTTGTCCCTGTACGTTCTGTTCTCATAGCAGTCAGAGGGACCTGTTAAAATGGAAGTTGGTAAATCCCTGCTCTGTTTTATTTTTCTTTAGTTTTCTAGTTTGCTACTGGGGATTGAATCCAGGGGCACTACAACTGGGCCACATCCCCAGCCCTCTTTTATTTTGAGATAGTGCCTTGCTAAGTTGCTGAGAGGCTGGCCTCAAACTTGAGATCCTCCTGGCTCAGCCTCCCGAGTCCTTGGGATCACAGGCACCACCATGCCTGGCACCTGCCCTGTTTTAAAACCCTGCAGTGCCTTCCCATTTTACTCCCAGTGAAAGCCAAAGTCTTTACCAAAGTCCACAAAGCCCTATAAATAGGTCCTTCGTGCTGGCCGTTCATCTTGCCAGGGCATCCTTCCCTCGTGGGAGGAGATGCCTTTTGTCATTTATCTCAGTTGTAAGAGTCTCAACAGCTAACTCAGTATGCTTTCCTGTTGCCACCTCTGTTTGCTTAAGTCTGTTTCTCATGACCAGCAATTTCTGGTGCTGGGACTAAACTCAGGGGCACCTGATCCCTGAGCCCCATCTCCAGTTCTATTTTGTATTTTATTTAGAGATAGGATCTCACTGAGTTGCTTAGAGCCTCACTGTTGCTGAGGCTGGCTTTGAACTTGTGATCCTCCTGTCTTAGCCTCCCCAGCTGCTGGGATTATAGGTGTGCCTCCCAGCTCCCGGCTTAGTTACATCTTCTGATACTAGTTTTTTTTTTTTAAGAGAGAAAGAAAGAAAGAGAGAGGGAATATATATATATATATTTTTGTAGATGGACACAACACAGTGCCTTTATTTTTATGTGGTGCTGGGAATCGAACCCGGGTCCCACCCGTGCTAGGTGAGTGCTCTACCGCTGAGCCACAATCCCAGCCCCTGATACTAGTTTTTGATGCTTAAACCTGGTTGCTTCATCTGTCGGGGCTGTGGATGGTTGTCCCTCTCGGTCCTTTGACCTGGACGGGGTTGCTGGCGTATTGTGAACCACAGAGCCTGGTGTAAGCGTGCGTGCTCGAAGGCTGACGGTCTGTTTTGAACATTATAGAATCTGTTGAAGGGTGCTTCAGCATTTCTTGTCAAGTTCTTACCTGGTTGTCACCTGTTCCATTCTGTTAAGTGCTGTTGATATGAACTGGATCTTTAACTCAAATAGAGGAGTCGGTCTTTCAAATGGAGACCGTTACCTTCACTACCTTGGGGAAAGATAGACCCCTGACGTTTGGCAGGAAACCCTCTCTGCTCAGGGCAGCTTGCCGTGGCCCCAGCCTGGGCCGGGACTGGAACTGGGAGGGTGCCAAGCAGCTTCACAAGGGTGGGAAGATCTGGTAGTTGAGTGCTCCTGGGAACAGGGCATGTCCTTATTGAGTGAAGGAGACCTTGAGAAGAAGCGCCAGAGCCCATGTGTGGTTTGTGTTGTGCCGTCTGGGTGAGCATGATTTTCCCTTCATCAACAAGATCATACGTGATCACGTGTTTTCCAGGCTTTGGTGAAGATCTGAGATGCTGTTTAAAACGTTCTTCTTTTGTTTTTTGATGAAAGCACAGATCCTCCAAGTTAAGAAGCAGTTCTGGCCTTTATTTCTCCACTCTGATACATCTGTGCTCAACAGAACTTGGGGGACCTGGGGTGCAGCTAGGCCACCATCTGATGGGTTGCCGGGTTAGCGTCTCTGCCAGCAGGTCATTGGGGTCTGTGGGATGCTTATCAAAGCCTTGTGGGGCGACTGCACTGTCTGAGGAGGCCTGCTGTGTTTCTGTTGTGTGGCATGTCCGTTGGCCGAGGGGTCCTCGGAATATCTTCAGAAATTGGAGTTTGAGGTTGGGTGAGAGCCTTGCAGTTTCTGGTGAAGCAGATCTGGTGACCTGTTCAGTGCCCCCTCCCCCGCATGCTTATGTGCTTTCTTGCCGCAGTCTGGCTGGGCACAAAATAACCCAGCCACCACACAGCCTTGTAGGTTCAGACAGCAACCTTTATTCCCGAACTCTCACCAGCACTCCACACACACTTCCCGGGAACACACGCCTCCACCGGCCTCTGCCCGCCAATTCTCTCAGAACCCCGCTAGAACTCAACTGGAACTCCAAAGTAGCAGGCGCCCAAGGCATCAGGATCCGCCCTAATCCCAGCAGTATCCGCCCTAATCCCAGAGCAGGGTCACCTTTCAACCATTCCCTCTAGCAAAATGCCAGGCGTCATTCTGACTAAACTGTGGCTCTCAACATCTCCCCCCTTAAACAACAAGCATGTGGCTTAGGGACCGTGCCTGTCTTAGGTTGTCCAATACTACATATGGTCCTTACCCGTCATCGGATGATCTGACCTCAAGGCGTCAGCCTCCTGTCTTAGGTTGGTACCATTGTACTTGGATCTTACCTGTCATTGGCTACTGGTCCAGCATATAGCCATACTTGTGGATAGGCCTTTGCACCAGTGGGGGGGGTGAGGTTCTTTGCCTCACCTCTGTTGGCCCCCAAATTTGGCCTTGGTACCAGTGTGGGGGGGTGAGGTTCTTTGCCTCACCTCTGTTGGCCCCCAAATTTTAGACCATCACTAGCAGAAGGGAGGAGGATACAGAAATGCCACGACACCAAGCCAATTGACAGCTCCTTTGGAAAAATTGTACCACCGATGACACCATCAGCAAAGATACGCCAGCACTACCATAATTCGCTGCACCAACAGATAGTTCACAATGCATACAAGTGATACATAGTCCAGGCAAGTTCTGCAAGCAGTTCAAAGCGGAGGAATCTATCAATATGTCCATTTCCTCCCAAAGTAAATCGACTCCTTGATTGAGCATTACTTGTTGAGTTATTATTCATTGATGCATCAGTTTATACAGTTTACTTAGTTTTTATCTTTTTTAACTTAGTTTTATCTTTGTCTTCACCGGCACTGAGATGAAGATAGGAATTCTGGCAATGATGGCTAAAAAAAAAATTATGTAACATTCCAGCAGGCACTAAAAAAAAAGCAATTTTCTGAACAATTTACATCATCCTGAACAGAATTATTAAATATAATGAAAAGGAAAGGTGAAAGTAAACAAACAGATCTGTTAACCTCCTTTTTTGTTCACATTAAAACAATCCTCAACAGCTGTTTACCCAATTTAAACTAAATCATTTAAATCACGTGAATAAAAAAAATATTTGGATCCATTTTTTCATGAGCACTCCTCATATATATGGACATACGCACATACAGACATACAACACAAAACAGAAGTATGCACACATAACATAATACATACAACACATAACATAATAGTAAAGGCCTTGTAGCTTTTCACAGGTGAAATCTCCATTGCAATGTTTAAAAACTCCACAGTCAAAAAATAGAATTGATCAGCAAAACATTAACCTAGGTCTGTATGAGCTCAAAAAATGAAATAGAACTTCATAATGTGGGAAAAGGCAATAATAAAATAGATATTGAAAAAAGCATCCTGGTTACCATCTAGGTTTGACTCTTCTTTTGATATTCCATCCTTCTTCCTGTAACTTGCATAATGGGTCTGAAGGTATTCCCACAAGCAAGCCCCAAGGTTTCTTACATTTGAAGTAGGCCTTAATGGTGTTCATTATTCATTAGCCTCCAGGTGTGGGAGAATCACTGTCGCAGATGTAAGAATAGCCAAACTGGAGTTCTGAATATCAGCTGTTATGGATTTGAGCCAAATCATCTTCTTTTTGGTCTGTAGAAATCGCTTTGGTTAGTCTCTGGAATCCAAATTGGCTGCTGTTATCCCTGTGGAAACACACAAACAGAACCCCGACTCCAGACAATCACTGGGTCAGGACCTTTCCATTGTCCTGTTAGAATATCCTTCCAAAGTACCTTGGGCTTATGTACATTTTTTGGACACATATGCCTTTCCGCAGTACTAAGCCCTGATGAATCCAAATTTAAAAAGTTTAGAGTAAAAAGGGTTATTTTAAGTTTATCTTTGGGGGATATATACCCCTTCCCAATTCCCTCTTTTTGTTTTAATAAGTACATTTTAATAGTTTGATGAGCTCTTTCAACTATGCCTTGTCTCTGTGGATTGTATGGGATTCCTGTTATATGAGTAATGCCAAATGATGAGCAAAATTGTTTAAAAGAGGTAAAGTATAGCCAGGGGCATTATCTGTTTTTAACTGTTTTGGAATGCCCACAGTGGCAAAATTTTATAAGCAATGAGCTATAATATCTTTAGTTTTGTCTTCGGCATGAAGGGAGCCCGTCAAAAATCCGGAAGAAGTATCAACTGTAACATGCAAATATTTTAATTTTCCAAATTCTGGCAAGTGTGTGACGTCCATCTGCCAAATATGGTTAGGTATCAGTCCTCTAGGATTAACTCTAAGATTAACTTGTGGTAAAAAGGTCACACAATTTTGACATTGTTTTATTATTTGTCTAGCTTGTTCCTTAGTTATTTTAAAACGCTTTTGTAAAGTATTAGCATTGATATGGAACCTTTTTATGAAAATTTGAAGCTTCTTCTAGCGTACAGAAAATATGTATGTCATATTTTCAGTGCTAAATCATTGCCCAAACTAAGGGCTCCAGGCAATCCTGTATGTGCTCTGATATGTCCTATAAAGAATGGATCTTTTCTGTCCCAGATTAGACTTTGTGTATTGGAAAACAAAGAGAAAACAGTAGAGGAAGGGGAAATCCTACCAGCGTCTTCAAGGGATACTATAGCATTAACTATATACTGACTATCAGAAAATAAATTAAATACAGAATCTTTTTTTTTTTTTAAAGAGAGAGAGAATTTTTAACATTTATTTTTTAGTTTTCGGTGGACACAACATCTTTGTTTGTATGTGGTGCTGAGGATCGAACCCGGGCCGCACGCATGCCAGGCGCGCGCGCTACCGCTTGAGCCACATCCCCAGCCCCGATACAGAATCTTTAAACATCACAAAAGCTTGTAATACTGCATTAAGCTCTACCTTTTGAGCTGATTGTTTGGGTACTAAAAATGTAAAAGTTTGATCAGGGGTAACTACTGCTGCTGTACCATTATTTGACCCATCAGTGAATATATTTGGAACATTTATGATAGGTGTTTTTCTTGTCACTTTTGGGAAAACTACAGGATGCGAAGACCAAAAAGACAATAAAGGATTAGATGGTAAGAGGTTATCAACTGAAACATTAGATTTACACATAATTATTGCCCAAGTATTTAACTCATTAGCTAACTCATGAATTTGATCCATAGTATATGGAGTAATAATTTTATTGGGAGAAATTCCAAACACTCCCTTTGCTGCTTTTATTCCTTTGAGTATTAATTGTCCTACAGCCTCAGGATACCTAGTAAGAATAGTGTTAGGAGAATAAGATAAATGTATCCACAATAATGGACCTTCTTGCCAAAATACTCCTGTAGGAATATTTTTTGTTGGTAGTACAATAAATAATAAAGGTAAACTTATATCAATTCTATCCAAATGCATATTTTCCATATGTGTTTCAATGATTTCTAATGCCTTTCTTGCTTCAGGCGTTAACATTTGGGGTGAATTTGGATCTGATGGACCTTTTAGGATATCAAATAAAGGTCCCAACTCTCCTGTTGGTATGCCTAGATAAGGCCTTATCCAATTTAAGTCTCCTGATAAGTTTTGAAAGTCGTTAAGTGATTTGAGTTGATCTACTCGTATTTGAATTTTTGGTGGACGGACCATGGTTGAGGATAATAGAACTCCTAAATAATTAATTGGAAAATTTAATTGTACTTTATCTATTGCTATCTCTAGATTGTAATTTTTTAATAAGTTTGTAAGTGTGGCATCACATTCTAGCAATGTGTTTTTATCTTTGTGTGCTAATAATACATCATCCATATAGTGAAATATTTGTAGTTCAGGATTTTGATTTCTAAGTGGCTGGATTACTTTGTTAACATAAATTTGACACATAGTTGGGCTGTTAGCCATCCCTTGAGGGAGTACTTTCCATTCATATCTCTGATCAGGACCTTCATGATTCAGTGCAGGGATAGTAAATGCAAAATGTGGACTATCCTCAGGATGAATTGGAATTAAAAAAAAAAACATCTTTAATATCTATAGCTAAAACATACCAGGTTTTTGGCAAAGCAGACAATTGAGGAATCCCCGATTGAGCAGGTCCCATAATAACCATCTCATTATTAATGGCTCTTAAATCTTGCAATAATCTCCATTTACCAGATTTCTTTTTAATGACAAAAATGGGAGTATTATGGGGAGATACGGAAGGTTGTATATGTCCCTCCGCTAATTGTTGTTTGATCAGATCATGGGCTGCTGGTATCCTTTCTTTAGTCAGGGGCCACTGAGGAATCCATACTGGTCTTTCTGATTTCCAAGTAATTTTTATTGCCTCAGTCACCCCTTCTGAAAACCCAATCCATTTCTATTTATTCCTTGATCTGTTTGAATTGGTGCTGCTATACCTTGTTCTTGTTCTTCTAATCTTTTTTCTTTCCTAAAACCTTGTCTAACCCTAATAGTGGGCGCATTTGGATTGATGTTATTTGTTAATGTCAAACCTAATTGATCTAGGACATGTCGTCCCCATAAATTTATAGGAAGATGATCCAATACATATGGCTGTATAGTTCCTTCACATCCTTCAGGATCCTTCCAATCTAATACTATTGCACTTCCATGGGGATTAGTTGCCACTCCTAGACCTCGAAGCGTTTGAGTGGCTTGTTGTAATGGCCAATGTTTTGGCCATTCTTGATGAGAGATGATGCTAAGGTCTGCACCTGTATCAAGTAGCCCATTAAATTTATGTCCTTGAATATTTAGTTTTAGCATGGGGCAAGAATCTAAATTTAAAGAAAGCATAGCCCAATCTACACCTGTGGAGCCTAATCCCCTGGAACCTCTTTCTATAGTTCGGCTGGAAAATTTATCATGCAGGCTGGGTGTTATTAATAACTGTGCTATTCTATCTCCTGGTGAAATTACTGATATACCTCTTGGAGAACTGGTATAATTTTTATTTCATCTTCATATTCGGGATCAATTACCCCAGGACTTTTCATAAGTCCTTTAGAGTGGAAGAACTCCGTCCCAATAATAATCCTACTGTTTCTTGGTGAAGAGGTCCTTTTACTCCTGTGGGAATGATTTGAACTCCCATCTCTGGAGTTAGTACTGCTCTGGTAGAGGTGCAGATGTCCAACCCTGCGCTCCCTCTGGGTTGTCTGATGAGGGATCTAATGGATAATGTGTCCTGGGCACTACCCTGATGGTGTTGCTAGGTTTCTCCATTGCCCCATATATTTGTGGTCGTGGGCCTCGGCGCATTGGGCCCTGCTGTCCGTTTTTTGGCAATGGAGCCTGATGCTTTTCTCCACGATATTGTGGGTAAACACTTGGTCCTTGTCCGTTTTTTGATAATGGAGTACCCTCTATGGTGGTTTGAGAACGGCATTCATTAGCCCAATGTCTCCCTCTATGGCATCGTGGGCAAATACCCGGTATTCTATCCCTTAGTTTTGTTAAACCCTCCTTCTATGGGGCAATTCCTTTTAAAATGTCCTGTTTGTTCACAATTGTAGCATGTTTTTGGCCTGGCATCTAAAGCCTGTTGTACTGCAGCTGCCAAGACTTGCCCTTGTTCATTAATGTCTCTACATAATTTAATATATGTGTTTAAATCTTCATGTCTCCATGGTCTAATGACCTCTCTGCAGCAACGATTTGCTTGGTCATAAGCCAGTTGTTTTATTGATGGCATTGCCTGTTCTGTATCCCCAAAAATTCTGGAAGCTGTTTGAAGAAGCCTATCTACAAATTCAGCGTAAGGTTCATTAGTTCTCTGTATTACCTTAGATAGCTGACCTTGAAAATCTCCATGTCCTAGTAAAGTCTTCCATGCCCTAACTGCATCTGCAGCAATTTGTGAATATATAGCAGGATCATATCTAATTTGTTGCTGCTGATCCTCATAAGGTCCTTTTCCTAACAACATATCTAGATTTCTCTGAGGATATCCGGCTGCTGCATTTCGCCTAGCCGTCTCCGTGCAAAATTCCTCATTGGCAACCTTCCATAACAAATATTGCCCTCCATTTAGCACAGCTTTACACATGCTAGCCCAGTCTGCTGGCGTGATGTCCAAGTTGGTAATGGATTCGACCATTCTTACAGTGAAGGGTGCTTGGGGACCACAGGTTGTTACAGCCTCTTTTAGCTGCTTCACTTTTTGAAATTTCTAAAGTACTGTGAATTCGCTGCCCTCCTGTCTGTTCAGATACAGGGCATGCTAATCTTTGAGGTCCTGTCTCAGGATCCCATCTATCAACTACGGGGGTTGGGGGCCCCACAGCATATGTTGTCTCTATAGGTGGAGCTGTTGGTTGGACACTTACGCCCTCTGGTGGTAGAAAGGTGTTAGTAGCAGCCTCCTGTTGCAACTTTTTTTCTGATAGCCTCTTTTCCTTTAAATTTTCTTCTTCTGTCTGACTAACTTGAGAGACTTTGTCTTTTACTTGATCTACCATAGTCTGAACCTCTAACAGTTTACTTAACATTCTTTCGGTTTGTTTTTTACTAAATTTCTGATCTACTATAAAGATAACGCCCAACAAACTACCACAAAACAAAACCGATACAGAATGAAACAAAAATGGAACAAAAAAACCGTTGTATCAGTTTTTCTATCTTCTTGACATGTGCATTTGTGGTCTATCTCTATCTGTTCCTCAGGGGTGAATAACTTCAAACCTGGAGCCAACCATTTTCCCCAGTTTGCCTGAGAAAATTCTAGGGACAGGCAGCTTGAAATAAAAACCAAATAAATCAAAACAAGAACACATTGTTTTTTGAAATGGTCACCCATTCTCTCGCTCTTCCTCAGGGGCGAGCAATTTCACTTACCTCCAAGCTTCAGGCGTTCCCCACACGGGCCACCAAATGCCGCAGTCTGGATGGGCACTAAATAACGGAGCCGCCACACAGCCTTGTAGGCTCAAACAGCAACCTTTATTCCTGATCTCTCACCAGCACTCTGCACACACTTCCCAGGAACACACTATCTCCATCTGGCTCCGCGCTCCAATTCTCTCAGAACCCTGGGAAAACTCCTGGAACTCCAAAGTAGAGGGCATAGTGGGCGCCTGAAGCAGCAGATCCACCCTAATCCCAGCAGGATCTGCCCTAATCCCAGAGCCGCCCTAATCCTGGGGCCTCCCTATTCCCCCCCAGGTTCCGCCCTAATTCCGGAGCCACCCTAATCCCAGAGCAGGGTCACCTTTCAACCATTCCCTCTAGCAAAATGCCAGGCGTCATTCTGACTAAACTGTGGCTCTCAACACTTTTTGATCAGTCATTGGCTACCTTTTCCCCCACCTGCATTGCCTGCTGGGCAACTGTCACACCTCTGTTAGCCTGAGACAGACGGAGAGGCTGGGGACACAGGACGGACAGGCTGCACCCCGGCACCTGCCGTCTAGAAGTTGCCATGGCACAGAGGGTGGAAGCCCCAAGAGACCAGCACAGGCAGAACTGTGTGGTTCAGGTCCTCAGAGGCCACCCACACCCACCTGGGCGGGGACATGCCATCTGGGTGTCTCTTGGGAGTGGGAGGAGCAGAATGTTGAGTGGTATCGTGGTGGCCCCAGGGGACCGGTGAATGCTTTTCTAGAGGAAGTGCAAGCCCAGCCAGCCTTTGTGTTTCAGCTACTGAGGACACCAGCAGAGCCAGCTGCAGGCCCACCATTTGGTTCTGGAGGAGGCCATCAGGAGATCCCAGGCTTGCCATGGAAATGGTGTTGGGATTGGCTTCCGAGAACCCCACCCAGGCCTGTCCCAAGACTGGTGGCACCTGCTGAGCCACAGGCCTGTTTGGAGTAGTGGAATTGAAGCCTGAGATGTCTGCACTTCCAGAGAGTTTGTTGGGAAAGTGCTTCCTGGGTGAAGCTGGCTCAACGGGGTTGGGGAAAGAAGTCTTTGGAGAGCCATGCCTGTCTACGTCCCCGCCTGACTGCTTTTTCTTCCCAACTTGGTTGAAATTTGTGACAAGGAGCCAAACTATTCTCAGAACTTCCATGAAGGCAGCACAGTGCTGGAGCCATTGTGTGCCGCTGAACCATCCTGCTGTCTAGCTTGGTCAGTCTTGGGTTGCTGGGTGTGGCCCCAGTAGCATGCAGGGCTGGGCCTGATGGTGGTTCTCACTGACTGAGGTGACGCTGATGGCTCAGGGCGGGCCTTTGTTACTTGCTGGAAGGTCCACACCTGAGCAGGCTTTGAGTACCCTTTTGGAGTGGGATTAAGTGGTTTCTTATTCTCTTGTTACCAGTTTTAGCTATTTTCCATAGTTATGTTGAACTTTTCTTAAGAGACTTAAGGTAACTTGTTTTATCATGTCTAATTAGGGGATGAAAAACCAGTTTATTAACATTACCTTTGGAAAAACCCTTTTTTTCATTTTTTGTGGCACAGGGGATTGAACCCGGGGTGCTCGGCTACTGAGCCACATCCCCAGCCCTTTTTTTTTTTATTTTTTTTATTTTTTTTTTTATTTTTTATATTTATTTATTTTTTTTTTTAGTTATCGGCAGACACAACATCATTGTTGGTATGTGGTGCTGAGGATCGAACCTGGGCCGCACGCATGCCAGACGAGCGCGCTACCACTTGAGCCACATCCCCAGCCCCCCAGCCCTTTTTATTTTGTTATTTTTTCGAGACAAGGTCTTGCCAAGGTTGGCCTTGAACTCACAGTCCTCCTGCCTTGGCCTTCTAAGTTATTGGGATCACAGGCCTGTACCCGGCAGCCCAGGTCTCTTGACTGCCTCCTGGAGGGAGGGCAGGCAGTGTGGCCGGCTGTGTTCCCAGGAGCTAGTCTTGAACGGAGGGAGGCGAGAGATGGGGACATGCAGTGGCTGGCCAAGTCTGCCGTCCTCTGTCCCAATTGCACTCTCACTCTGTCCTGCTTCCTTCACTCAGGTGCGGGCTGGGGGACGTGTGACGGTCTCAGCAGTGGGCTGGGCGCTCTGGGGGGCTGGGTTGCCACAGGCAACAGCAAAGCCTCTGCCTCGCGAGCTCCACGTCCAGCATGTCCCCGCCCAGGAGGGTGTGGGTGGCCTCTGAGGACCTGAACCACACAGTTCTGCCTGTGCTGGTCTCATGGGGCTTCCACCCTCTGTGCCATGGCGACTTCTAGACTGCAGGTGCCGGGGTGCAGCCTGTCCGTCCTGTGTCCCCAGCCTCTTGGTCTGTCTCAGGCTCTCAGGGTTGTGACAGGTGCCCAGCAGGCGGTGCAGTCTGCACACTGTGTGGTAGGAGGGCCAGGGGCTGGCACTGCCCTGAAGCTTCTCCTGTGGAGTTGGGGTCCCCGCTGTCCTGCCGCAGGGCTCCCTGCTCTGGCCTCGGCGCCTGCCCCTTGCGCTCCTTCCCGCTGCCTAGGTGTGCTGTGCTTTAGCACCGACCAGCCGCTCTGGTTTCTGCTCCTCTGCTTTCCATTTCTCAGGGGTTCTCTGGTTGGCTCTTTCCTGCCCCGGGGCCTTCTTCGTCCATCTAGCTGCCACCAAGCATTTCCACTTGGTGCACTGCGTTTGTCCTGATAACCCCCAAACCCTGCTGCTCCCAGCACGGCTCCTGCGTGCCCATGACTCCTGTCCACACACGGCCAGGCCAGGCAGAGCCCCTGTTACCGCTGCCCTCCTGGGCTCCACATTCTCACGTCTACCTGGGCGGCGGATGCTGTCCATCCTCTGTCAGTTTCTCTCCAAATTACTTCCCTTCCCAGCCCACATCCATCTTTTCTTGCCTGGGTAGCTCTCCAGTGGCAGATCCTCATCTGGGATCTGGACTCCTCCAGAGCATTTCCCACTTCGCTGCTGGAGGGATCTTTGGCATCAAAGGTCTCTGATCACGTGATCACCACTGATCACGCTGGGCTCCTGTGGGATCCTTCAGCGGGCTCTCTTTTCCCTTGAGTACGCGGTCAGCATTTCCTCCCAAGGCCAAGTGAGGCTCCTCTCCCGGCCTGCCATGGTCACTCACCTGAGCTGCTATGGCTGCTGTGCCCAACCTCACGGCCCTCCCCCGGGCCCTTTGCACTGTGGCTGCACCTGCCCAGCGCACCCCTTACCTGCCGCCTGCCACTTCTGTTCCTCTTCAAAGCCCCTCCAGCTGTGCCCTGGCCTTGCAGGTGTTCTGCTGGCCACTGCAGTCCCCGAGGAGGCTCCCACCAAGTGGTCCTCTCCCGCCCCGCCGTGCTGTTTGCTGCATCACCCTGCCAGCAGGCCGAGTTCTGCCTCAGGTCTCTGATCCTGGTGCTCAGAATGCAGCACCTGCTCAAAGGGACCAGAGCAAATGTGTCGGGTTTGTTTGACATGAATGTGGGGTTGTAATAGTGGGGCTCATCACAGTCTTTTTTCTTTTTGCACCAGGAATTGAACTCAGGGGCACTTGACTACTGAGCCAGATCCCCAGCCCTATTTTGTATTTATTTTAGAGACAGGGTCTCACTGAGTTGCTTAGCGCCTTGCTGTTGCTGAGGCTGGCTTTGAACTCGCAGTCTCCTGCCTCAGCCTCCAGAGCTGCCAGGATTACAGGTGTGTGCCACTGTGCTGGGGCCAAAGTCTTTTTTTTCCTTCTCATTCTTACATTCAAGGTCTGAGAAGTTGATCTTATGTGTGGGCCTTGGAAGAGCCAGCTGTAAACAAACCCTGTGTCGGTAGCAGAAGCTGTTTCTTTTCTGTTGTGCTCTTGGGCAGATGTTCGAGTTTCAAGAAGTTGGTGGCCCACAGAGTTTTTGAGGGCTTTTAATTTATCAGAAGGAACAACTTTTATCACATTTTGCCACATTTTTTCCTAATCAAAAGTGACCTGCTCTTGTAAAGTGTTTGCAGAATGTGGAGTGCCCAAGGCCACTCTGCTTTATCTGATTTTACTCCATCCCTGGGCACCTGGGATCACTGGTGTTGATTAGCGGCCTCCTCAGTGTGCTTCTGTGATGGCCACGTGCCAGGTGCTGTTCTAGGTGTGGCACGGGGCCTCTCTCCAAGCTCCCGTGGTCCCGGTTTCCGGTGACAGCACAGACCCGTTGGAGCAGCATCCTGAGTGCTGGACCCGGCGAGTGGGGCCTGAATTCAGACCCTAGCAGCCAGGCTGCTCCTGGCCGCCTGGATGTGGACCCAGCACTGGGGGCTCCAGGTGAAGGGAGTCCCCCAGCCCCTGCAGCACTGCCGCGCGAGAGATGTGCCCTGGCCTGACCCTGGTGCTGGCCCAGGTCCTGGAGCTCCACTGCAGAGCTGGAAGGAGGGTCTTCGGTTCTATCGTATTCCTCTGAAACCTTGCCCTAGTTCCTGCCTCGGAGCTCCTAAGACCTTCGTGACTCTTAGTGAGGGACAGCTCCTGAATCCCGGGGAGTTTCCTGAGGGACAGAGCAGCTTCCATTCCAACCAGACAACTCTGGTGGGCTCCTCGTGCCCTCAGGTTGAGGGTTGATCAGCGGGGGTGAGAGGAGGAGCCTACAGCCTCCACTCCTCAGCTCCAGGCATGGCAGAGAGGCTGAAGTCTGACTTGGTCACTGTGACCCATGATGTGATTGCTGTGCCCGTGTCATTAAACCTCCTACAAACCCCACAGCAGGCCTCAGGAGCCTGGAGGGTGGCACCACCAGAGGGCACTGGGGCTCCTGCTCCTCCCAGGGGCCTTGAGCCCTGTCCCTTCCAGCAGGCCATCACTGGTGCCCTTTGTGATAAGTAGAGGGGGCTAAGGACATCATTGCTCTGGGCTTTGTGAGCTACACTAAGGGATTAAGCTTGCCTCTCAGTTTATGGCCCCTGGTCAGAAGCCCAGCCCAGCCCAGCCTGCTTGCCCTGACCTCTGAAGAGGGGCATCCCTGTGGACTGTGCCCTCTTCCCGGGTCTGTCTGTCTCCAGGCAGATGCTGTCAGACTGCTCTCATGGGCCCCACTGGAATGCTGGTGGGAGAGGCTGCTGCTTGTCGCCCAGAGGGCAAGATCCCTCCCAGGGCTTGGGAGGAGGAAGGCAGGCTGCAGAGGCCAGCCCAGGAGCTTGCCTGTCTTCCTCGTCTTCAATTAGAATATTCCTTTAGGCACAGTTGTGGGCTCTGTTCATGAACTTTCCTCTAGGAGGATCTTTCTCTCCAGACTCCCTGGGGGATTGTGTCCCTTGAGGTGGGGACAATGAACTGGAGCTGAGCTTGTTTTGCATTAGTGACGGTCTCCAGCCCCATCAGCAGTGTCTTGGGGACCTAGTGTCCCTACTGATTGTTGCTGCCACCCCTCTTCGGTTGATTCTTGTTAGAAAATGGTATCTATCAGAAAGAAAGTTAAGATCTCTTGGTAACTAAGGACGTGGCTTTTTTGGAATTTAGGTTGCTGACTGAATCGGTCTATTTTTTATTGTTATAACAAGATACCTGAAGCTGGATAATATAGAGAAAAAGGTTTTATTTAGCTCACAGTTTTGGATCCTGAAAATCCAAGATCTAGTGGCCTCATCACTACGGCCTCTGGAGAGGGCCTCAACCTTTGGCATCATGGTGGGAACGTGTGTGAGAGGGAGAGGTCATCTGGAAAGACCGGAAGCACGAGAGGGGAGGGGTCAGGCCTGCTCCTGTGAAACCAGCACGCTCAGGAGACCACCCTGGTCCCATGAGAACACCTTCATCTCTTCTGAGGGCAGTGCCCCAAATCCTTACTGCTGCTCATGGGGCCCCACCTCTTCCAGGTTTCCCCAACGTGGCTCCCCGGAGGACCCAGCCTCAACATGGAGACCTGTGGGCACAGCGCGTCAAGCCATGTCATCAGCGGTCCTAGTTCCCACAGTTCCCTGCTGATGAGGATGGGGGCTGTTGCTTTTTAATCATCTTGGAGGTGGCTGCGTCCTGTGTGCCCTCCCGGCAGAGCAGGAGTTCTGTGGTTCCTCTGGGGCTGTGGATGGGCTGCAGAACTTCACAGGGGGGGGGGCACTGCACCCCAGGTCCCAGGACGAGGACAGCGAGCCTCTTCTGATCTGCGTGTCAGAATACGCCCGCCTTCTTGGCTCAGGTCCTGGAAGTGACTGGACACAGGAGAAACCCGTGTCTCTGTGTGCCCACACTCGTGCATGCGCTTCTGATCTAGAAAGCGAGGTGGGTTGGAAAAACCAGAGGAGGCGATTGGACGGCTGCTCATGAGAGCACAGGGTCCTCCGTCAGGGCTTGTCTCCTCCTGAGCCTGTATCATGATGTGGAAATAGCTCACACCCTCTTGTTGGTTCCTTTATTTTTGGCACCAGGGATTGAACCCAGGGGTGCTCAACCACTGAGCCCCAGCCCTTTTTATTTCGAGACAGGGTGTCAGTGAGTTTTTTAGGGCCTCGGCCTCCTGAGCTGTTGGGGTCACAGGAGGTACCATTGCGCTTGTTGGGACATCCTCTTGAGTGGCTGTTGCTGTTTCCAGATGGGGTGTGCGGGTACATCATCAGAATCTAGCTGCGAAGGAATACTCTGGAAAAAGTCTGAAAAGGCCTGCTCCTGACAGCCTTCCTCGCTGGGAGATGGGTCCCCGTCCACGCCTGCTCTGCGGACTGGGAAGACCTGGCAGAGGGTCGCCGAGAAGGTGGCGGAGGGCTGCTTGTGCACAGCACCCGGGAAGTGTCTGGCTGGGGAGGGAAACTGCCGGCTCGGGCTGCTAGTCAGGATGGACGCAGCCTCCCTCCACCCCCGAGGCGGCCACTGGGCTCTTCTGTTGTTCTCCTTTCACGTGTCCTCCTGTTAGACACGCTCTGCGTGGCCATCTCCCCCGGCACTGGGCTGGCTGCTGCCCGCCTGTGGAGGGTGAGGCTGTACCAAAGCCTCTGCAGGGTGCCAGGCTTCGGCTCAGCCACGTTGCCCGCACACGCTCTCGGATCACAGGAGGGCTCAGGTGGACAGGCCCTGGTGGACAGGCCTGTGATCCTGAGAGACACCAGGAGGGACGGCGCTGTCTGATGGCGCCCTCGTTTTCTCCTTGGTACTCTTTCTACCCATTAAGCAATCTGGAGTCTCAGGAAGACTTGCTAGAGGTTAAACAACTTCTTAGTATATTATTATTATTATTATTATTATTATTTATCAGGAAGACTTGCTAGAGGTTAAACAACTTCTTAGTACATTATTATTATTATTATTATTATTATTAGTAGTAGTAGTAGTATTTTTGTGGTACTGGGGGTTGAACCCCAGGTGCTCTGCCACTGAGCTCATCCCCAGCCCTTTTAATTTTGTTGAGACTAGTCTTTGAATTTGAATCCTCTTGCCTCAGCCTCCTGAGTTGCTGGGATTGCAGGTATGTGCCACCCCCCACCCCCAACTCTCTTTCATTTCTGGATACTGGCCACTCTTCCTGTCTTGGGCTCAGTTTTCATTGCTACTGTGTCACCCATGAATAGGAGGTGACAAAGACTCCCCGCAGCTGTGGTGGGTTGGATGGGAGGCTGGAGGACCTCAGCAGACCAGTGGGTCACAGGGAAGGCACAGTGGGACTGCCTTGCTGGCTGTGGACACACCGAGCCCAGCCTGAGGAAGTGGGATGGTCTGAAGGGCAAAGGGCGTAGGAGGGAGGGCAGCGCTTCCTTCCAGGTGCCTCAAGGGTCAGACGAGCCCTGGGTGCATGGTGGGAATGACCGCCTTGATTTCCTTGGTACCCTGACCCAGAGTGGGGAGTGCTGGGGGAGAAGGGCGAGTTGTGGTTTTGTGGGTCTCCGGTGTTTGCAGTGAACCAGGCAGAGGAGGTCAGGTGGTGAGAGCGTTGGGCTGGGAACCCACACGGAGGGCAAACGTCTTTGTGTCGCACCTGGCCGAGTGGTGGGTGCCGGACCTGCAGAGGGGTGGGAACCCAGAACCCACGCAGAGTTTCTCTGGGTCTGCAGTTAATGATATAGCCCCGAAGGGCCCTGGCTGGGGCTTTGAGGCCTTCAGGATCAAGTGGCTATGGGGTCTGGCAGTCAGTGAGAGGAGAAGGGCCCGGCACTTTCCTCCTGAGGAGGCTACTGTGTGGGCCGAGTTATAGGTGGAGCCTCAGTGGCAAGGCCTGCAGGGACAGAGACCCACAAAGTTCTGCTTAACAGCTTGCTTTTCTTGGCATTGGCCCTAAGCTTCTTGGGAGTTGGTGACCAGTCTTGGAGAAGGTCATGGTGAGGGGTGTGGGAGTCCTGGCAGTCAGGACCAGGTGGAGTGCCCTCTTGTCCCCATCCTCTGTTCTGGTGCACAGCCTTGCTCCACTGCTTTTTATTGGCTACTGGGGATTGAACCCCGGGGCACTTTGCCACTGTGCTACATCCCAGATCTTTTTATTTTCTTATTTTGGGACAGAGTCTTGCAAAATTGCCAGGCTGGCTTTGAACTTGCAGTTCTCCTGCCTCAGCCTTCCGAGTGGCTGGGATTACAGGTGTGGCCACAGTGCCAGCTCCGCATCTTTAACCCAGCCTTGACCAGGTCTTGCTGAGCAGCTGCTGGCGAGTCATGGGCCTTCAGGTGGTCATCACCATGTGAGTGGGCCTGGCTGCCAATGCTTCTTACTCAGGTTGGCCAGGTCAACAGGTGAGATGTTTGGCAGGAAACGCATGGAACAGCAAGGAGACCCTGAGGCCACTGTGCCGCCCGGAGCAGGCACCTATCTTGGGTGGGGGTTGAGGAGACTCTAGTAGTCTTGAGGGTGCTTCTGGTCACCAAGCCAGGTCGTTGAGAAGGAAGCACAAGATCTTGTCGCTGTGATCTGTCTCTGGATCTGGCCTGGTGTGCCTGGTGACAGGGATGGTGCCCCAGGCATGGGGACAGTGAGACGCAGGTGTGGGCAAGGACCCCCGGTCAGAGCGGCTTTCTCCCTGTGACTTGTCTAGTCTCCTCACCTGGCCCCCAAGCACAGGTCTTGCGTCTTTTTGCCTCAGCTTCCTTCCCAACATTTGGAATCTGATTTTGCATCCCTAGTCTTTTTTTTTTTTTTAATGAATCTGGGTGTGGTTCTTAGGGTGACCCCAGCCCAACCCAGACACCTGGTAGGTCTGGCTTAGTTCCCCTAGAAGAATCGAAGCCAAGCTGGTAAGGTTGCTGCTGTGTTACTCTGTGTGCCCTCGGTCCTATGTTACTACCACGTGACCCTCCCAGGGTTTTAAAGCTCCTTGTCAGTGACCTACCTGTCCACTCCCAGGAGACCCCAGGCCCTTTTCCTTCCTCTCGCTGTCTCTTGGGTCGTGCTAAGTCCTTTTTCTGGACTCAACCAAGGGAGGCTTTTACGTGGGTAGAGTGGATACGGGTGTGTGGCCACACTGGGCCGGAAATCGGTGGCCCTGGAGGTGTCCCACAGCTGTGTGGAAGTGGCTGGGATTCTGTGCCTGGCTCTTGGGCAGTTAGACATCGCCTGGACATCAGAGTGGACTTCCCCTTGAGGCTGCCCTTCCAGCTCCAGGCCCTGGTTTCTTTTCTTCTGAGCTGCTCCTTTTGTTCCAGCTTGTCCTGTGGACACCAGTTTTGTGGATCATGGAGAACAAGCTTTAAGATGGGAGTGGGTCTGGGTTCAGGCGAGTGCTTGGAGACCCCTGTTGTGAGTACTGTCTTCATCTGGGACCTAATGAGCAAGGGGGCAGGAGATCCAGGTGCTGGAGAGCAAGTTGGTGTACCGCAGGTCATCTCAGTGATTTTTGGTGCCTACCTGTGTTTGCAAAGTAAGGAGAAAGGTCTGTTTCTCTTATGTGTCTAACCCTCAACTCATCAGGCACATTTGACTTTTCTTTGTCTTCCTGAAAAATAAAACATGCCAAATGTTTATTTTTTAAAAAGTTGGCCAAGTATTGTGTCTGTCTCTTGAGTCCACTGGTTCTCTGTCTTCCATTGCACAAGTGTGTGCAGAAAGGGTCTCCCCCAGGAGGAGTCTGGGCTTCAGCATCCTGCCTACCCCAGGGCTGCCTTAGCTGGAGCTCGCCTGTGCTGCCTGCCGCCCCCCATGAAGATGATGGGCTCCTACTGGGTTTAGGTGCTCAGGGTGTCTTGGAGCCTTTCATGGGCTCCACGCCCTGTCGGTGTCTGTCTTTCCTTGAGCACGCACAGTTGGAGATGGGAGCTGCCTTCTTGGGACTGTGGGTGAGTCAAGCCCGGAGCTCTTGAGCTGCCCGCCTGGGAGCAGTTGTGTTTGGTTCCCTGAATGTAAAGATCTCACCTTTCAGAGTTTTCTGAATAGTTTAGATTCTCAGGTGCTGAGCTTGACCAGCCTTGTGCGCTAGGGCTGTGCAGTCAGAAGCACATGCTCTGGAGCAGGCTGAGCCAAGGCGCCTGTCCTCGCTCTACTTTGAGGCTCTAGCTGCAGCTGAAGACCCGTAGGGGGTTCCTGAGGGAGGGTGGCAGCATGCAGGTCTCGGGCGTGGCGGGCCTGTAGCAGAGAGAGGTGTACAGTGGCATCTGGTCCTTGGATATTGGTTGGCTTTCTTCCTCGGTGTCCAGGGAGGCCAACTAGTTCTGCAACCCCCCACCCGAACCCCAGCAAGATCACCGGAGGTCATCACCAGCCTGACCTTGTGCTGGCTATTAGGAGCCATGCCCTCTCAGCCTACCTGCTTCTTTAGAGTCAGGCCGAACCCTGCTAGCTTGGCCTCCTGTAGAAAATGCATATTTTGAATCTCTTTAGATTTTTAAAGCATCCTCCCCACTCCCCCAACCCCAGGGTGGGGGCAAGGACAGAACTCAGGGCCTCGCATGTGCCAGGCAAGCGCTCTGCTATTGAGCTCAGTCCCCAGCCCTGTGCTAGGTCTTCCAGTGTTGATATTTGGTTTGTTCATCCCTCTGTTCTGAAGCTGCTTTTTTTCCACATCAGATCTTTTCTGGTCTATAAATACTGCCTTTCATTCTTCATTCCGGCCCTCAGACTCTTTCCTTTCTTCTTGTGTTTTTCCTGCAAATGTGTCAAGCTTTCTGAATTAATTCCATAAACACCTATTCCTCCTTCCTGTCTGAATCTTCTCCCTTTATGTTGCTGCAGAGATGTCCCAAAATAAGGTGTTTGTAGCGCTGGGTCCTCCTCCGTCTTGCTGCAGAACAGCTGCGCGCTGAATACACTTCGCAGACTCAGGACCCACAAGGCGGGAGGGGGAGTGGCCTTCCTGCATGTCCAGTTGCTTTCCAGTGCCCTGCCTAAACCACACACCCTCTGAGCTGCTTGCTCTCTGGTTCCCACGGGCATCTAAACACCATGGGCAGCAGAGCGTGTGCCCTGGGAGCCTTGTTCTGGGGCATCTGCTGGAAGTTGCTGGCTGGGGCCACCTGGGGTGGGAAGGCAGGGTTCCAGAGGGCTTGGTGGGGGTGGGCCAGGCTGGGTGGAGACTTGGGGGCTGCTTCCTTATCCTGATGAGTGTGGGGCACAGAGTAGAGAAAGAAAATGTTATGCATTGATTCTCCTTTCTGCACCATGCACTCTGGTGAAGTTGACTGACCTTCATAGTTTTTTATCATCTCTATCAAGTGCAAGGGTCTGACCTTGTCTATGGCACCCAGGTGTTCTGAGGACAAATTATGAAAACAGATGTGAAATGTTTTTAAACCATAAAGAACGCTTCAGGATAAGGTGAAATGTCTTGTAGTGTAGAGGGTATCAAGTATTGCATTTTAGGATCTTTATGTGTGGTGAGACGTGTAATGCACGAATGTCTTCCACGGACGCTTAAGTCCTTGAATGGCGCAGTCTGTGCATGTACCGCGTGCACAGGCTGCTTCACACTGAGTCGTGCCCAGGCGGCACGCAGTACTTCATACGGTATGAGCGCTGAGTGGCTCTTACAGTGTGTCTAGGGAACAAGGAAGGGCTGGGTTGAACTGGCAGATGGGCAACTAGTGGGTGGTATGGACCCTTCTGATAACCTCACTGGATTCGATTTTGGTGCCTGGGATGGAACTAGGGCCACGCACACACTAGCATGTGTTGCACCCGCGGCCTTTGCAGATGATAGCCTGGATTTGCAGTTGGTAGAATTAGCAGATGTGGAGCACTAATGGGTTATATGTTATTCAAGATATATGTCCACACCTGTCACAGGTGATGAAACTGGCTCAGAGATCGGCGTCTCGCCCAGGTCACAGAACTGGGCAGTGGAGTAGCCAGTACTTGAGTCTTCTCTTTAAATCCTGGTTTCTGTGAAACTGATGGGGTCCATCAAAAGTAGTTGGTACCTTTTGGTACTAGTTTCCATCTGCTGCATTGATTTGTTCAGCAAACATTAAGTGCCTGCTGTGTTCCTGGTGTCTGGCATTTGGCGTGCTAGGTGAGTTTTGTTTGTTGTGTGTTTTCCTACAATGGCATTGTTTTCAGGGTGCTGGAGAGTGAACGTGGGGCCTCTCACATGCCAGGCGAGTGCTCTCCCACTGAGCTGCACCCCAGTCTTTCTCTAAGTAACTTGTGATGAGCTTCAAAGGCATTGAGCTTTAAAAAAAAGTCTTTTGATTTCAACCTCTAAGTCCTTGGTTTTCAGTCTTAATTCTTGTTTGACAGTCCTGTGTATGTATGTCCTGCAGTTGGCCAGAGGAGTGACCAGTGGGACAAGAGACTTAACGATGATTTCAACCAGTTGGCCAAGGGTTGTGACCCTAGTGGCATCAGATTGCTGGTGTGGTTTGCCAGGAGCAACTTGACTGACTTTCCTAGCCCATGAGCTCTGGGCTTACCTGGTGGGAGTGGAAAGCTTCAGTAGGTAATTAATTGGAACACACTTCCAGAGCCGAATGTCACTCCTTTGGCAGTGCAGGTGACAAGTGGAACATGTTTTCAGAGCCTGAGAATGCGCGTGCGTGCGTGCGTGCGTGCGTGTGTGTGTGTGTGTGTGTGTGGTGTGCTTGGGATGGAACCCAGGGCCTTGCTCACACATGCTAGGTAGGTGCTCTAGCCCTGAGCTGCACTCCCAGTCCTTTTTAAAATTTATTTTAAGACAGGGTCTCACTAAGTTGCTGAGACGGCCTTGAAGTTGGGATCACAGGCGTGTGCCACCAGAGTCTGAGAGTTAGGCGTGGGGCCTCAAGGGGCCCTGTGGGTTTCTCTCTCACTCCTGGCCCGTGTTGACACCGATGAGAAGCAGAGTTCCAGGAAGCACCTGTGGGTCTGCCCACCTCACTCCTGCCCTGCGCTTCCTGGGTGAGGGGGGTCTGTTGACGCCTCTGCTCAGGTCTCTGCAGAGG
Source organism: Marmota flaviventris (assembly GCF_047511675.1). Lineage (NCBI taxonomy): Eukaryota > Metazoa > Chordata > Mammalia > Rodentia > Sciuridae > Marmota > Marmota flaviventris. Next base: position 108,027,804 of record NC_092509.1, on the reverse strand, counting down.
TTTGAGGGGCCAGAAGAGCAGGTGTGGCTACTCCTCCCGCCTGCTTTCCCAGCTGATCCTGAGTCAGTCTTGTGAGGGGTGGTGTGTTTGAGCATTCTTCTGAATGCTGCCTCTGCCACCACTTGGAGCCCAGGAGGCCCTGGCAGCCTGCAGCAGGTGCCACCTGAGTCATGCGTGCACTTGCCAGCACCGAGTGCCTGCCGCCTCCTGGTTCCTGGCTGCAGACAGAGGAGAGAGCTGCTGACGATGCGGTGGGGAGTGGCCTGGTGGGGAGAGCTGAGCAGGGGTGCCTAGGGGGAGAGGCCTGAGCCGCAGTGGAAGGGGCAGCAGAAGTGGTGCAGGGTGGAGAGGGCTTGAGCGGCAGTGGTGCCCACGCCCAGCACGCAGCCCAAGCGAGGCAGGTGCAGCCGTGGGGCCGCTTGACAGCTGCCAAGCACAGCTTTGACTGTGCCCTTACTGCTGGCCTCCACGTGTCCTTCCTGGGGCCCAGACTGGTGCCTGCTGTTGGTGTGCCCCATCCCGTGGCCTGCGTCTCCTCCTCAACCCTCTGAGCTTTCTCCTTAGGCTGCCAGTGTTGTCCCCGCTCTGGAAAGGTTGAGTGCTCCCAGAGGGGAGAGAGCCAGGTCTGCACCGCTGCTGGAGGGACTGAGGGAGTCCAGGGTCAGCGCTGTGAGACTGCAGGGGGTGGGTGTAGTAGCAGGATTGGAGTTGCTCCTTCCAGACCACCACAAAACATGAGTTCAGGGCATGCCAGGTGTGCACGGGGTGGGCCTGTAGGACTAGCAGCAGTGGTGGAGCATTCCAGCCACTGATCAGGGTGCACAGAGATTGAAATTTCTGTGTCCTCCATCCTGAGAGGGAAGGTGTGCTGGTCCTCTATCACGGGGGAGAAGGTGGAGGCTCAGAGGTAAGCAGCCACCCGAGGCTGCTCACTGGTCAGGGGTTCCAGGAAGCACCTGTGGGTCTGCCCACTTCGCTCCTGCCCTGAGCTTCCTGTGTGTGTGTGGGGGGGTCTGTTGACGCCCCTCCCTTCCTGGGGGTCAAGCAGAGTGGCGACGGTGCCGGGTCTGCCCCCTTGCAGCTTTGCCTTAACTCACTGTCTGCTGCTGGGTGAGCAGGTAAGCAGCCAGCTGCTCTGCTCCTCTGGGAACTTGTCCCTAGAGAGTGGCCGCGTCCAGGAAGGTTTGTGGCTGTGCCAGGCTTTGCCATAGAAGTGTCTGGACTTGTCACAGGCTGTGCTGAGTGAGCAGCTGCTGCTTCCTGCCCCTCCGTAGGCCCCTGAGTAGACTCCCCGCCTGGTGCTCAGGCCATGCCTTAGCCCAAGGGCTGCCGCCTAGAGGAACAGGCTCTGGGCCACAGGGGCTCTCCCTTCCCTGCCAGAAGCTGCTCCCTGTACAGTGGGCTGTAGGACCCTTCATGCGGGGACAGATGAGTTGCTGTGAGGTGGGTGACCCCGGGGCCAGGCACTCCAGCTGTGTGCACCGTGTGACAGTGCAGGGGGAGCTGGCCCCGTTGATGTGTTTGTCACTCCAGGCTGTGGGTGCTGCCTGGTTAGCAGCAGAGTCGGGCCGGGTGACTCATGAGTCAGATTCTCCAGGTCGGCGCCGGCCGCCAGCGTGAATCCTCTGCTGGGACTGCTTTTATTGCTGCAACATGTTTCATAACTGTGTTTTGAAGAATAAAAAAGGTCAAGTTCAGAGTTGCACATTAGGCACAGGGACGGAGGGCTGAAATTAAATCTATGTGAAAAGCCACATTCCACCTGTACTTTGAACTTCCTGGGACAAGTGTCCCTAGTGAATGCTGTCCAGCAGAGGAGGCTGCTGGAAGCCTGCGAGTGGAGGTTGATGCTTTTTGCGGCCCCTGGCTTTTCTGGATGTCTAGAGGAGCAACTGTAGTGTGGAGCCATCGCCTCCCTCCTGTTGGAGTCCGCTGCTGCCCTTGGCCACTGTCTGATTCGGCTCACCTGGACTGCACCTCTCCAGTCTCTGAGTAACCTCTTTATCCTGAGCATTCCTGCTCCGTGAAGTGACATCCTGCCCTTAGGGCCCAGGTCCCAGAACTTTCTTCTGCTTTTGAGACCTAAGTAATACCCTGTCACAAGAGCAACGGGATTGAAAGTCCCTCCTGAGCTCAGATCTGGGGAGGAAACGCCTGCCTTTTCCTTTAGACACTTGGGTGGCCAGCTGTCACTCCTTGGGGTTGCTGCTGTGCAGAGGCAGCTCAGTTTGCAGAGGCTTGGGCTCATTGTAGTTCATTGCAGCCCAGGCCCCTGCTGTGCTATGGGGCAGCCCCCGGTGCTCAGTGCAGGCCCACTGCCTGCGGGAGGCTGTTGGCCCCCTCTCCGCCTTCATGGTTGTGCTTACCCCTCTCCCCGTCCTCTCTCTCTTTTGGGACCACACACCACTGTTTCTGAGCTGCCTTTGCCACTGTCGGTAGGAGGGGAGAGGACTGTGGCTGTGGGCCTTGAGGTCCCTTCCCCACTGTGGTGGTGTGGGACATTTATACAGAGTGGATTCTTAATCTCAGGCCATATCTGTTCACTGTGTTTCACTCACTTGTTTTCCATTAGCGTCTTTGGAACCGCGTGGCAGTTTGCCCAAGTCTGTGTGATCAACCTAAAATGCTTGACCCTTTACCAGGAGTATGTTGGTGCTTCAAACTGCTCTTTGTTGAAAAAAGAAAATAAAGCAACCCTCAGTCTCTCTGGGCTGCTGTAACAAAACACCTTAGAGTGGGTAGTTAACAAATAGTGGGAACTTACTTCTCCGAGTTCTGGAGGCTGGAGGTCCTCGACAGAGCCACAGCAAGCAGCCTTGGTGTCAGGCAAAGCCAGTTCTCTGCGTCACAAGGGCTTGTCGTGTGTCTGCATGTGGCTCCAGCACCCTGTACAAGGGCACCAATCCCATTTGTGAAGGATCACTGCCCCCCACCCTGTGTCCCTACCATTGCCTTGTGGGTCTGATTTCCACACGGGGATTCCAGGAAGCACAAACTGCAGACACAGCAGCAACGTGTCAGTTCTCGACTGTCACCTGTCAGCTGTGTAGGCCTCAGGCCTACCCAGTGTTGATTATGTGCCTGTGTCAGATGGGGGACTCCTGGCTGGCTGTCTTACAGATAAAGAGGCTGAGACTCGAGGATGGAGAGCCACCTCATCCGAGCCCAGAAACCACATCTGGATTCAGACAGGCTGTGAGTCTTCCTAACCATTCTGCTTCCAGAAAAGTAACACCAACTTCATGGCCCCAAGCAAAACTTAAATCAGGGACTCTGCAGGTGTTCCACTGTGTCTCTGCCACTACTCCTTCCGCGCTTCTTTCATGTTTTTCCCTTCCTTTCTTTCTTTTTTTTGACCAATGATGTTAATAAATGGACATAAACTAGGGAAGTGGTTCCAGAGTGTGTGGGGAGGCTGACCAGGTGGGGACACACGGGCTGCAGTTAAACAGAAAACCGCTGAACCTTACGGAAGTCTCTCTTGAGGGGTCTGCAGAGTCACCGGCCTTCTTTGGAGAAAGCCCTTCGGTTGTGGCCAGTTTCCTGCCAGGTCCTGCGTGGTTGAGCTGTAGGAGCTCCTCGGGTCCCCAGGGTGGGACCCCATCCCTTGATTCCCTTCCTCCTCTGTCACAACGCCCGTTTTCACAGGAGCGCTGATTCTGATGACGTCTCACCAGCAAGAAGTGCTCTAGGTGCCAGCAAGTCACCGATGCTCTGCCACGTTGGTGCTCGCCACTGCAGGCCTTTGACTGTGTTGAGGTGACCTCCACGTGTGCATGAAGAAGGGGGCAGCACGAACGCGAGCTCACTGTCCGTTGTTGAAGGGCAGCTTTGTTGTGTGGAGGCCACGCTCCGCCCTCAGAGGCTCCGAGAGCTGGACCTGCATGGGGCTCTGCTCCTGGGGATGACAGACAGCGGCACAGGGGCTTCTGGGGGGCTTCTGCGGGGTTTCTGCAGGGCTGGCGCAGGCGGGACAAGGAGCCCGGCGAGGCGGAGCTGCTCATGTCCGCCTCCAGCTCAGGGGCTGTTTCTCGGGTCTGTGTGGGTTTCCTGGGGGTGCACGTCTGCAGAGCAGGCCATTTAGGTGTTGCTCTGGCAGTGACAGCTGGACCACCCCCGCCTTCAGAAAATCCCTGCCTGGGGTGGGAAATGCCCCCTGCTTCACAGGGGAGCCTGGCTGCCACGTGCCAGGCCTTGTGACTACAGGAAGTGCCTCCACCCACCCCCCTTCAGCCCTCACTTCCAGCAGGTGATCAGGACTCTGGGGGCCGCTGGGTTGGTGCCCTCTGTGATCTGTGTGAGGACTCGGGGGTGAGAGCCCCTGGAGAGGAAGAGAGAAGGCATGGAATGGGCAAGCCAGGGGCGTTAGGAGAGAGATCTCAGGATGAGGATGTTTTCCTAAGTACAACATGATTTAAAAAAACCAGAAAAATAAACTAAGATCAATCAGCCATTAATTAACAGATTTCAGTACAAAATATTTCTTTAAAGTAGAAAGATAGTTGACTGAAAAAGAATTTATGACCCATGAAAGTTCTAGGCCAGCCTCAGCAGCTTAGTGCAACCCTGTCTCAAACAAAATGGGCTTGTAGTGTAGCTCAGTAGCACATACGTTTGTGTTTTATGAAAGGAAGAAGCCAACTCTTTCTTTTCTTTTTTAAAATAAAATATAATAAATGACAATATAAATTGGATATATGAAGATACAGAAGTTATCTTGGGGATTGAACCCAGCAGTGCTCTTCCACTGAGCTATATCCTCTGCCTTTATTTATTCTTTTTTTAAATTTTTGATTTGTTATATATGACAGCAGAATGCATTACAATTACATATAGAGCACAATTTTTCATATCTCTGGTTGTATACATAGTATATTCACACCATTTGTGTCTTCGTACATGCACTTTGGATAATGATGTCCATCACATTTCCACCATCATTCCTAACCCCATGCCCCCTTCCTCCCCCTCCCTCCCCTCTGCCCTATCTAGAGTTCGTCTATTCCTCCCATGCTCCCCGTCTCTACCCCACTACGAAACGGCTTGATGCTGGTTGTTTTAATGAATTATAATAATACCATTATTTATCAGGTGGTCAGTATGTGCTCAATACTGTTAAAACACTTCATGGACTAGATTTCTTTTTAAAGTCATGTTTGTTGAGATATAAGTTATGTGGTATAATTTGCCCTATTTAGTTTTATAGTTATATGAATTTTGATAACATAAAAATGACAATATAAATATGGATATGTAGTACTATAGTGAAGATACAGAATGTTACCTTGTTCTCCTTTACTTTTTTAAAAAATAGAGAAATTAATTTTGATATATTTTCACTTAACCCAATGGATTACCAACATAATTTGCAAAGAAAATAACTGTTAGTAAGATATTTCATGTTCATTCTTTGTCCTAGTAATTCTTTGGAGTCTAAAGTCTATTTAGCACATAGCACACCTCAATTCAGACTGGACACATTTTGAATACTCAGTGGCTTCATGTAACCAGTGGCTGCCATATTGGCTCCTTTCTCCATCTTCCACCTTTTGGTGAAAAGGTGAAAGATGTTGTAGGCTGCATGATGAGTCCCTTGTTATGTGGTTCCTTGTTGAGTTCCATCAGAAAAGGACACCAAAGAGATGAACTTAGAACATACAAGAGTAGAGCGAGGTGTTTTATTCCTCCCTATAAGACTTTATTAGGCTGTGAGTTGGTTTCTACATACTTTTGGTGGGAATAACTTCAGTTAGGTCACCTTCTCCTAATGGCTCTCTCTTCTTTCACCTCCTGCCTCTCCAAGTTTATGGAAGGAACTTTATTTATTCTTATTTATTCATTTGCTTATTATTTTTGAGAAGGGTCTTGCTAAGTGGCTAAGTCTGGCTTTGAACCTGTGATCCTCCTGCCTCAGCCTCCAGAGTTGCTGGAATTATAGGCGTGGGCCACCACACCGACTTGTTTGTTTTACTTATTTGTCTCTGTCTCTCTTTCCCTATCTCTCTTTCTCTCTGTCTCCCTCTCTCTCTCCCTCTTCTCCCTCTCTCCCCCTTTCTCTCCCTCTTCTTCTCCCTCTCCCTCCCTCCGTCCCTCTCTCTGTCTCTCTATCCCCCCCCCCCCCACCCCAGCTATTACACTGCAGCTTTTATGATGAGAGGAAGCAGAGCTACCTCTTCCTGTGTTGTTCTTTGTGATCCCTGTTTGCTCAGCCACCTTGGTGTGGAAATCCCTCCGGTTGGGTGTTGGGTTCTTGTGGAAGACGGCCATTTCTCCAGCCCCTTCTTTTCAATGCCCTTCATCTTTTTACTGTAAAACCTGCTCTTCCAAATTGCTGGTCTCCCCTGCAGCCCTCCAGCGGGGCCTCAGGAGAAACCTCCCCTGCCTTTCTTCCTGGAGGCCTGTGCCTCTGGCAGGGTGGCGCTTCCTCCCCTCACTCCAAGCCTTCACCCTGCCTGCTGCCCAGAGCCCCAGCTGTGGCCCCCCCACGACTTCAGACTGTTTCTGAAGGGCCCACTCATTGCATGACTCCTCCCTGTAGTTCCTCATGATCTCGGTGTAGATTGAGCTGCTCTTTTTCAGCCATTAACTCTACCCTACCACAACTACAGTGCTCTGGCTTTAATTTTATGCATGGACCATTTTCTGGGTCCACCACCTGCTCTTATTTTTTTGGTACTGGGGATCGAACCCAGCATTGCCTAACCGTGGGGCCATATCCCCATCCCCAGCCCTTTTTATTTTTTATTTTTGTTTAAAGAAAGGGTCTCACTAAGCTGCTGAGACTGGCTTTGAACTTCCTGCCTTCGCAGGGATGACAGGTGTGCTTCCTGCGCTTGGCTCCACCTGCCTGTTAAGGGACTACCTTGTGATTGGTTTTGCCCGAGACTTCCTTTTCTTCCCACTGTAGTTTGGGCTGTGCCCTGGAGGTTTTGCAGCTGTTTGGTGAAGGGCAGTGTAGGGTGGGGAGCTGGCTCTGGTCCCTGCTTTCTCAGGAGAGAACTGAACAGAAGGACGGGGTGCTGTTCTTCCCTGGGGCTTGAGTTATAACCGTGGTGCGGTTTCAGCAGTGTCTTGGTTCAGCTCCGTGAGGATGTCTTGTGCAGTCTCCTAGATGTGAAGGAAATAAGTGGGTGCCTCATGAAGGTTCCAGCAGAGTTCCAGAAATGACGTTCTCGGTGGACTGTGCAGAGTGGTGGTAGAGGGAACTGGACGCGCCCTGGAGACGCGCTCCTCAGAGCCTTTGTTCCATGCCGACAGCTTTGTGCACAGGATGCCAGCACTCTGGGAGGGCGAGCTGCGTGAGTGTCACCAGTGTGGTGCAGTCGGTCCCGTCCTGTCCTGAGCACCCAGACTGATTCTAGAGCCACCTGCATTTTCCTTGGATGCCATGTGGTGGGTGGGCGGTTCTCCTTGTCTTACTTCTTAAAAACTCACTCTGTCCAGAAGCGCCCTGGGCATTTCTGAGGCAGAAGCTCTGAGATGCTGCTGCTCACACGTCTGCCCAGAGTGATTGCTGCTGGCTTTGAAGACTTCTGAAGCTCACTGCTGGATCTGCACAACTCCTGTCTCCCAGGGGACAGCACGCCGTCTGCTCAGCGGGTCTGTTTCATGTGGGTGATAATGATTTAACTGGGGTGCTTGGTGAAGCAGGCACAGGAGTTCCAGAGAAGCGTTTACTATCAGAGTAAGCAGTTATGCAAGAAAAGATTATCAACTGTAACGACATGCACAGTCTTTATGGGCATGTGTCTTCTGGGAGGGGAGAAAAATGGTGCGGGGGTACTTAGTAGAAGGAAGCCCTCACATCTGTTGTGACTTGAAAAAAACCCAGACCTCCTTTGGTGGCCCAGTGACTGAGGAGGCCGAGACAGGAGGATTGCAAGTTTTGCCTTGGCAGTTTGGTGAGGCTTCAAGCAACTTATCAAGAACCTCTCAAAATAAAAGTTAAAAGATCTAGGGGATGTGGCTCAGTGATTAAGCACCCGGATTCAATCCTTGGTACCAAAAAATGAAAGGAAACTTTTAAACAAATTGAATCTGGCAGGTGTATCAGTTTCCACGGGTTGCTGGAACAAATCCCTCCAGACTTGAAACAACAGAGATTTGTGACCTTAGTTGAGTCCAGAGGAACCAAATCTGGGGGGTCGGCAGGAGAGTGGCCACGCTTCTCTCTGGCCAGGGGCTGTTTCTGGCACAGACCCCAGTCCCAGACTTGTTTTGGTGCGACTCTACCTGCCTCTCTGCACCCTCACCTGTCCTGATTCCTAGTGCAGGATCATCTTGGCTCAGATTGGTATCTTTATCACACCTGCGAGACCTTTCCCAAGCCAGGTCACATGCTGAGGTTCTGGGAGGGTAGAGGTTCAGCCCACCGCCTGTCCCGGGCTCCCACTTCCAATTCAGTCTGCCCCAAGGGAAAGAGACGTTCACACCAATCAATTATTAATTAGCAGTACTTTGAGGAAGAAGGAATTTTGAAAGGTGAGGGCTGAGTTTTTGGGATTATAAATGACAAAAAGCAGAAGAGGGTCGTTCATTTTATGTTCACTGTGCTTTTTATTTTGAGGTGATTGTAGATTCACACACAGCCTCTCTGAGCCTCCCCGCTTCACTGCATGGGCTTTAAGACAGGTCCCCTTGTCCCTCACCCCACTAGCCACCAGGTCCTTTCTGTTCCTGCAGCTCTGTCACATGTAGGGTAGTAGGGGTGGCGCGGTATTCTTTTCTTCCTTCCTTCTGTCTCTGCCTGACTGGAGATTCCAGGTGGTCGAGACCACCGGCAGCCTCCTGCTGGGGCGCAGGGGGAGGGCCTCTGGGCAGCCCTTGCTCGCAGAGCTCCCCGGGTGCTCCTGCACACATCCGAGTGCTCCTGCACACCCCTGTGGCCTGGTGCTCCTTCACTGGACGAGGCCCAGGAGTAGGGTGCTGGCTCCTGTGGCAGGTGCGTGTTTGTGCACCACTGCGTGAGGTGTGCAGAGGGCCCTGCTGCTGTATGAGGCCAGTCAGGCCAGGTGCAAGGCCCACAGGTGCTCTGCTGCTCATGAGCTGCTCCTGGACCCGCCATGCCAGTTGGAATACTTGTGTGGGTCTAAACAAGAGTTAGCCAGCAGCACTTCAGTTTCACAGATTAGTCAAAGATGGTCATGACGTTCAAAGCATGACTGCCTTCTCTCTCTCTCTCTCATGGTGGATGAGCCCTGATAATTTGTGATAGCTTCCAAAGTGGCGAATTCTCTGTCCTTCATACAGTAACATGGTCTTTGTAGCTTTGGGGGTTGTTTTCTGTGGTCCCCTGTGGTTCAGACCCCCTTCCCCCAGTACTGGGGATGGAAGGCAGATGTGTTTGACCACTGAGCCTCATCCCCCAGAGCTCATGATCCTCCTGCCTCAGCGTCGCAAGCACCTGGGATTACAGAGTGTACGACTGTGCTTGGCTTTTTCCTTAACGTTTTGGGGTTGGGTGCCCTGGGTGTGTTGGTGAATGATAGGTGTGGCAGAATCTAGCAGGAAACACAGAAGGAGTTGGGGCTGTTATGGAGGACTTGAGCCCTTCTCTTCAAAAGTTGTGAGGAGTAAGTAGTACATTGAGTTTTCCTTTTATGGTACTGGGGATTGAACCCAGGGGTGCTCTGCCACAGGGCTGCACCCTGGCCCTTTTTATTTGAGAAAGGTGTTGTTAAGTTGCTAAGGCTGGCCTTGAACTTGTGATCCTCCTGCCTCAGCCTCCCGAGTCACTGGAATTACAGGCATGTGCCACTGTGCCCAGCTATAAATTGAGTTTTCAAAGATAGTGAAGGAAACCATCTCTCCAGGACACACAGTGGCTGTTGGGTACCTGCTCTTGTCCCTCGCACCTGCTGGAGGAGAACTAAAGAGGAAGTGAGAACTTGTGCCGACTCGGGAGTCTGACCTCGGTTTCCAGTTTGGAGAGGGATTGTGGAATGGCAGAGTCAACCCAGATGTGCCTTGTCCAGCACAGTGCCCTGGTGCTGTCCATCCACACATGGTGCCTGCCCTTGAGTGGCTTTCAGCCCAGGACGCACTGCAGGGGCCCCCACAGGGCACGCTGTGCTCTCCCTTCTCCTTGCACTGGCTGCTGGGTTCCAGTCTCCTGCCTTCTGAAAGGTGCACCCGGTGACTGCACCGTGGGCTGAGGTTTTCAGCGCCATCCTCTTATTTCTCTCCCAAATGTGCACAGGCATTGTAGACAGCCTTTCCTACCGAGGAAGGGTCAACTCTGAAGGGCCCAGCCAGTGGGGGCTTTGCAGAGCTCACAGGAAGCAGGAATGAGCTTCGCTGGGGCTGAACGCTGTGGCCCTAGGAAGGGAGGGAAGAGGTTCCCTCAGCTCCTGTGGTGGTGAAGGGCGCTTGTCCCACAGTTGGCCTGCCAGGGCGAAGGCTGTGTCTGCCAGCCGTTCTCCAAACCTGTGCTCCTGGGCCAGGTCTGCCTCCCTGGCTCCATTTCCTGATGCCCAGGATGGGGGTGAGAAGACCCATGTCAGGGTTGCTTTGAGGGTCAAGCTGGCCCTCTGTCTCCAGGTTCTTGTCCCTGTGTAACAGGCTCAGGCTGCAGCTCACCAAGCACGATGGACTTTTGGCACCTTTTATGTGGCACTTGTGTTGCCTTAGGGTGGAAGTCCTCTGAAGGGAGCTGTGAAGGAGAGAGGAGCGTGTGCACGGGCCGTGGGCAAACTCGAGGACTTGAGCATCCTCAGGTTTTGGACCTGGGGGGTTCCTGGAAGCTCCTTCAGATCCTAGGGGGCAGCTGACATCGTAGAGGAGTCCCTGGTGTGCAGTGTGTTCCTGAGGGGGGCCCACTAGTGCTCGCCAGTCCAAGCTGGTTCTGATCCAGTTTGATGTCTCAGCGCTGGTGCCTGTGAAGAGTGCCGAGCCAGACTTGAGTTTTATGAACCCAGGAGTGTTTAAGGCCCCTTTTCAGCCATAGAGCTCAGTGAGTTGGTCAGCACATCAAAAAGCCCGGGGACTTAGGTTGGTGCCTGTTGATGGTCAGGATCTTTCTCAGATGTGTCCTCAGCGCTGGGCCTTCTCTGGAGGGACTCCTCTGTAGGACCCGCCTGGAGGTCAGGAATTGGAGCTGGAGCTTCTGGGGGCTTCTCATCCAGTGCTGGCCCCGTCCTCTGGGCCTCCTGTGGTGCTGCCAGGAGGGTGGAGGTTGCTCACCTCTGTTCTGACACCTGGGGAGATACCTTGAGGCTGGCAGGTGACTGGGAGGGTCCTGCCGGCCCCCCTGGGAGGGCTGGGCTAGTGAGTTCCTTGTGGCTCCTGTGGACTAGGAGGAAGCCCCCAGCTTTTCAGAAGCAAGTCCACATGGCCTCATGCCTCCCTTACAGCCACAGACCCTCTGTCAACAGGCTCTGGACAAAGTGTTTACCTCACTGTGTTAGGCTCTGCCCCTGTGACAAGGTCCTTGCTGTGGGGCCTTTTTGTGGGGAGCAGACTTCATTGCTCATAGTTGCCAAGGCTGGCAGCCCTGGGCCAAGGTTCTGGCTCAGCTTCCAAGTAGCATCTGTCACAGTGTCCTCTGGAGGGACGGCCGTGTACTCACTTGGCGGGAGGAGCAGAGGGTGAAAGGGAGGACTGCTGTGTCCACACCCTCTGGAAAGCGAGACCTGCTGCCGGCTGGTCCCACCAGTGAGGCCTCATCCCCAAGGCTCCTCGCCTCTGAAAAGCCCCCTGCTACTTGTCATTGTTGGTTAGATTCAGTTTGAAGTCTGCCGACACTATGAGACCTCAGCACTAACTCGGTCAGTTCCCTCATCTGGGGATGGGATGGACTAACTCTTTCGCCGCTGCACACGTGAAGGTGTCCTGAGTCGCTCTCCTGGTCTCCATGGGTTCCGCTTCTCCTTCCCGAGATCCTGCGTTGACCTCATCTCGACTTTGTGTTCAGAACCAGCCCACAGCCCTGGCAGACCTGTCCTCCTCTTTCAGTGCCACACTGGCAAGGACAGGATTATTCCAGATACACTGCAAGGCGAGGCAGAGTCCAGGTCCCCAGCACTGCATCCGCCTGCCTGGGAGGGGTCCTGGCCCATTGGGCTGGCAACCTGGTCCCTGCCTGTGCCTGAGTCACCCAGCCTTTCTGGGCCCTGGTGTTCTGTCCACAGAATTGGCCTACCAGTTGTTCCCATCACAGGGAACAACTAATAACTAAATGATGTCACCGAGCCCAGGGTTTAGCACATGGCAAGAGACACCTTCGGCTGTAATAATTATTTTTAATTGTGGGCAGGTACACATAGGGTAAAATTTTCCATACCTTTTTTTTTTTTTTTTGGTGGTACTGGGGATTGAACCTGGGATTACCACTGAGCACCTTACCCCAGCACCTTTTTAGTTTTTATTTTAACACAGGTTCTCCCTAAGTTACTGAGGCTGGCCTTGTACTTGTAATCCCCCTGCCTCAGCCTCCTGATTGCTGGGATTACAGGTGTGCACCAAAGCCCCATCCCCCCAACCCCCAGTTAGTTACACACGATAGCAGAATGCGTTTCATTTCGTGTACACAAATGGAGCACAACTTTTCATTTCTCTGGTTGGACATGATGCAGAGCTGCACCATTTGTGCAGTCACACCATGTACCTAGGGCAGTGATGATCGTCTCATTCCACCATCTCACCTACCCTGTGCCCCTCCCCACACAGGATTAGGGCAAAGGGGACCTGGCGTGAAGGAGACACCCAGGTGGGCAGTGGGTAAAGACAGAGTTGCTGTTACGTCTGCTTATTAGCCCAGTCTTAAAGCGCACGCCCAAGTCATGCCTGGCTAGGGACACTGAGCTGCAACATTAGGGGGACAGCTTTTCTGCCTGCTTGTTGGTGGGATTGCCGCTCATATTAGCAACATTTAGTGGGTTTAACTGAAGAGTAAAAACGCCATGACCCGAATGGCCGTTTAGGAATCACTGGCACCACGAATGCCTTCTTCATTTTTGTTCTCCGGGCTTCTCAGTGGAATCCCCCCCCCATTTTTTAATTGGCGATTTGTAGTCACACCGTTATGGCAGGATTTGTTGTTACTTATTTGTTCACGAGCACAGTAACAGTATCATTCCTCAGCACTTCCCTTTCGCTCCCTGCCTCCCTCCCCTGGCCCTTTCATCTGCTCCAGTGTCTCCCTTTAGTTTTACGAGGGGCACCCCCACCCCCCCCACTTTCTTTTGGATTCTCTGGTAGTAGAGGCTACAGGTACACACTATTCTCCGACCACCCGAGAACGTAGGACACAATTGCCAGTTAGGAAAAGGAAATTATTGGCAGACAGATGTTTAAAAACTTGGTTTATAATTGTTTTTGGATGAAAGTCACCTTCGAGTTTTACCTTCTGAGATTTGGTGCAGTGGGGGGGGGGGTCAGGTATGCAGTCCCAAAGTCGTAAGTAATTTAAAATGCTCATCTGTATTAATATGAAGAAGAGTCACGCAAGCTAAGGAAATCACCCACAAATAATTAACAAGTGCCACCACATGTTACTGTTCCTCCAAGATTCTTCCAAGGTCTGTGTCACTGCTTGTACAACAGGGTACATTGTGTAAGACAGTTTTATTTTCATACTGCAACAGGAGTGGCCCATTTCCTTATGCTCAAACGCTTTTGTAAGAATTGTAACTTTAAAAAATCCTTCTAAGGTTGAACCTCAAATACCTCTAAATACGCTGATTTTGCATCTGTGTAATTAGGTCAACCAGTTCCACAAGGAACCTTGAGTTATGGCTTCCAGAATTTTTGTAATATAGACATTTTAAAATTAAACTTTGTATCAAATGAAAAAAAGAAACGAGTTGATTGAATGAGCCCTTCAGTACCTCCTTGCTTTGAATTCACTTTTTATGGCCCTCTCTGCACACTGCCTGCAGTATTGGGAGGGACAGGCAGATGTGTGCGTCCCCAGGCGCAGCTCAGAGCCCACAGGCTGCTCACTGGGAGCTAGTGTCTAGGTGGTTGAGACGCTCTGGGCTCCTTGGGCATGGGTGATGCTTGTGGCACACGTCTGTGGAAAGGCCCTGGCTTGCCACTGGGTGGCATCTGTGGCTAGAGATAGAGCAAAAGTGGCCCGCAAAAGAAGAGCGAGGGCACCATCCCAGCCCTCCACTGGCTGGCTTTGAGGCTGGCTAGGCTTGCGAGTGCAGGGACAGAGGATGTCCCACAGGTGCCCAGGCCCCTCATCCTGTCAGCACATCAGGGCCCACTTTCTGCTGCCTTGTTTGTGTCCTGTGGTGGCCTTGGGGAGAGTATTTATGGGAGAGGAGGCAGAACCTGTCTGCTCCATCTTGCACCATGGTACCCGAGTGCAGGGACTGCAGGGAGGAGAGGGCTGGCCCCTGGGCAGCCACAGCCTGGGCCTTTCTGCTCTCTGTGGAGATGCAGCCCTCCTGGGCTTCATGGCAGCCCAGCAACTGCTCTTCCTGCCTGCACGCTGCCCCTTACCCCCACGTGCTCTCTCTCTCCTGCAGTCTTCGGTTTGTGCCAAGATCGTGCAGCTCCTGGGGCAGAACGAGGTGGACTACCACCAGAAGCAGGTGGTCATCCTGAGCCAGGACAGCTTCTACCGTGTCCTTACGTCGGACCAGAAGGCCAAAGCCCTGAAGGGACAGTTCAATTTTGATCACCCAGGTGAGTCAGGAGGGCGGGGAGGTGGCTCAGTGCTGCCAGGGGAGGGTGCTGCCCTCTGGGCTTCCCCTGGTTGAACGGGGACTCGAGAACTGCCCTGCAGGGCTGTTGTGGGCTTCTGGGGAAGAAGCACCAAGGTGACAGTGGGAAGCATTTGGGAAGACACTGATGTTGTGCCTGGCTCGTGACACACTGTCACTCTGATGGATGTCTGGGGACCTGTGAGAGCCTGGGCCTCAGGTGGGCCAGCCCCGAATGACCCGACAGTGGGTCCTCATACCACTGCCAAGCTGCAGCAGCCTGCACTGCGCCTGTCACCCGCCACCCGTGGGCACCGCAGGTGTCCAGCTCATCGGCTGGCACACAGGCTCAGGGTGGCTGCCTGGGTGTGTCTTGCACTCAGTGGTCTAGCTAGGCACAGGGCTCCTGGTGTCCGTACTCATTGGCCTCCTGGCGAGCATGTGCCAGTCCCAGGTCAGGGCTGAACTCGGGGTGGGGAGGATGGTGCAGGCCTGGGATGCATATCGGGGGCAGAGACCTGCGGGTCAGCTCACTTGGCTGGCCTGAGGCCAGGCAGCTTTCACGTCCACCTGGGGCCTGGAGTGCATGGTCATGGGAGGAATTAACTTAAATCAAGACGTTCTGGCGGTTTGACTTCCTTCAGATGCCTTTGACAATGAACTCATTTTGAAGACTCTCAAAGAAATCACTGAAGGGAAAACAGTCCAGATTCCCGTGTATGACTTCGTCTCCCATTCTCGGTAAGTGGGTACCCGCCACCCAGAGCAGCCTGGGACTGCACTCCCACCCCGTCCTCCACCCTGCCGCTGCCAGTGGAGGGACGATATGGCCCTGTGCCCTGGCTGCCTGTGGGGGGCGTTCCTGGATGGTCAGGCGGGCATGGTGCTTGGGTAGGGCTGCACACGTGTTCTGGCTCCACACCCCAAGCTGTTCCTGAAACAGGATGTAAGGAGGACAGTGGAGGAAGGGCAGGAGGAACAAAGAGCCCTTCTTCCTGCTCTCCTGCTGCCTTGGGATTGGACCGTGGAGGGGTGTGGGGGTTGGAGGTTGCCAGGTGCAGGTCTTGGGATCAGTCAGACACTCTAGGAGGCCTGTCAGCCCAGGCCAAACAGTTCCTCAGCACAGCTTTACTCTTGGTGGCCCTGACTAGAAACAGATGCTGGCTGGGTAATGTGTCCTCCTCCCTCCGAGTGTTGGGAATGGGCTCCTGGGGAGTTCCCTCCTGCTACCTGATGCCGGGCACCTTTGGCCCTTGTAGGACTCTCTACTCACTCTGACCCAGATTTCACATGGCAGCTCTGGGGACGTCCCCGCCGATGCTGACCTGGAGAGCACACTGCACCGGCGTGGCTCCTCTGTGCTCTGGGCTCCTCGCGGCCCTCTGGAGTTTCAGCTGGGTGCTGTGCGTGCCCTCCTGTCTACTTTTCATTCTTCCCTCCTGGCTCTTCTCTCCCATTCTCTCTTGAGTTGAAGTGTTGATAGGAAATTAGAACTCATCTATTACCAGATGTCCCTGTAATCATGAACCAGCCGTCTCTGCGAGCTCTGTGCCTGCGCAGCTCAGCCTTAACGCAGTGTGTACCCAGCCTGCACCTCTCTCAGGTGCCTTAGGCATGACAAGGAACTGTCCGAGGAGGAAGCCAAGAGGGAGGGCATGGGGCTCTAGATGCAGGCAGCCAGGAGTCGCCATGAGGGAGGTGCCCAGCCCAGGACGCCAGGCATCATGCTCCCGTGTCAGCTGGCGACCCTCCCAGATGATACAGGAATAAAGGGGTTCAGTGTAGGAGTTGCAGCTGATCTGAATGTTGGGGCTGGTAAGTGCAGCCAGAGAGTGAGGGAAAACATCAGTGTCCAGCCTGACCCCTGCACCAGCACACCTTGTCCAGCTCCTAGCCCCTGGTGACGCTGAGAGGTGTTCTCAGTGATCTGGCCTCAGCACCATGCTCTCCTGAGCACTGTGGATTCTGCTTCACGGTCGCCTTCCAAGTGTTCATGGCAGAGTAGCCTGGAACCACAGCAGGAGGGCATCCTGGGAGTTAGTTCCACCAACTAACTAACTAACTAGTAAGGTGTGGTAAGCTGGTGACCGAGTCCGCCCCTGCCCAAGCTCAGGAGGAGGCATTGCAGTGTGGTCCCTGAGGGGAGGCTGGGCACCTCCAGCAGTTGCATAGAGCAGCCGTATGTTGGGGAGAGGTTGTTGGCAAGAGATTTCCAAGATGACAGTTGGGAAGCATTTCAGGGATCGTGTTCTGTGCACACAGACAGCTGGGGAGCAGGAGGGATGGGTAGGTGTGTGTGAGCGGCTGAACGAGGAGGCAGGAGCCAGGTAGGCCTCAGGTCCTAGTCCTGCAGGGCATGGATGTCAGGCCAAGGAGCACAGATGAGCTAGCAGCGGGGGCCCCAGGAGCTCCACTGTGCAGGAAGGCCATTCTGGAGCAGGTGCTGCCCAGGAAGAGGCCTGTGCCGCACCTACCAAGGCAGTGGACGGGGGTCTTTTTTTTTTTTCTTCCCTTGGTACCAGGTATTGAACCCAGGGAAGCTAACAACTGAGCCAAATCCCCACCCCCTTGTTAATGTTTTATTTAGAGACAGGATCTCACTGACTCTTACTAAATCACCGAGGCTGGCTTTGAACCCGTGATCCTCCTGCCTCACCCTCCTGAGCTGCTGGGATTATAGGTGTGCGTCTTCGCACCTGGTGGAGTGAGGGTCTTGATGGAGAGAGGCTCCGATCACTGCAGATCTTTGGCGGTGGAAGAAGCGGAGTACTTCTGCAGGAGAGCTCTGTCAAGTTCATGTGTGGACAGTGGCCGCCCTGGTAGAACTCCCAGGACAGATGCCTTTTATTTTAAACCTCTTCTAGTGACGCCACACTAGTTTTGCGCCTGAGTCTGTGGAGGGCAGGAACTTGCCCAGGGCAGGGGCTGCGACCGCGATCCCCCAGCTGACCTGTCTCCTCTGCTTTGCAGGAAAGAGGAGACGGTCACTGTCTATCCCGCGGATGTGGTGCTCTTCGAAGGGATCCTGGCCTTCTATTCCCAGGAGGTTCGAGACCTGTTCCAGATGAAACTTTTTGTGGATACAGATGCAGACACCCGGCTCTCCCGAAGAGGTGTGTTCCAAAAGCCCTGTTGGTGGCCACCTTGGGGACAGGGGACCTGAGAGTCCATGAGTGGCCCTCCCCACCCCCCTGCCTGAGTCAGAAGTCTGGGCCTTCCCAGGGTAGGCGTGTGTCTACATGGCCGAGCCTAGCTACGTCAGTCCAACCCCAGGATGTCTTGCCGCCCAAACACTTGGTGACATTTGAGAAGGGGTTAGTCACTGACTGTTTTGGATGAGACAGGCTGTGAGGTCACTGAGTTGAAACCAGAAGTCCGCCTGCTTGTCATACCAGGGAAAGGTGCCTAAACACTAGTTCCTTGTGGTCCCTAAAGCCCCCCAATGGATGTCTCGACCTTGGCTCAGCCACAGGCCATGGAGATGGGAGAACCTGTCCCCACAGCTCCGGGTGACCCTCCCACCACTGCCGCTCCAGGTTTGCCAGTTTTTCCAGATGGCGCCAAGCAGGCTCTGCTGAGGCTGTGCCCACAGCCAGAGGTGCAGAGGTCTCTGGTGGGGCCGAGCTCTGGAGGGTGTGGTCCACTAGGGGCCTGGGACCTAGATGGGGTTGTTGATGGCAGAGGTGACCCAGGAAGGTGCAGGGCAGGTGAATGGGGGCCACTGCAGGCCCAGGACTTGGTTTGGCTGCTGGCGGGCGGGGACAGCAGGGGAGTGGAGCACTGCTGCTCTCTGTTGGACGGTCATTCTGACAGGAAACATAGCTGCAGGCGGTTGGGAGGCCATCTGTGGATCTGGACTGAGGCAGGCTGTCACGGAGGTGGTGGGAGAGGGGACAAGAGAAGGTACTAGCAGAGCAGGAATTGGGATGGTGATGGACAGGTGGCGGAGAGGGGAATGAAAGGCGACCAAGTCTGCGTCCCTGTTGTGTGCAAGAGGAGAGGGCGCAGCGAGGGCGGCTGCTTGGCCAGGCAGTCTAGACAAGAGAAGAGCAGGATGGGAACCTGTGCTTGGTCCCAGCAGAGTTCCAGCCTGTTTTGTGACTTGGGCAGCTCTTGGGACACCCCAGGCATTGGTGTCCTTGGGGGAACTGTGGGACAGGCCTGCTGTTAGCAGTGCGGTTCTGTTTGGGTAGGGTTGTGTGGCTCTGTGGGTAGGTAACGGGAGCCCCAGCCCAACCTCCACCCCTCGATTCTGCTTCACCAGCCTGGGCCCCCCTCGCCTGCTGTGGGTACTCCTGCCGGGACCAGTGAGGCAGCTTGGGGTACAGAGCGGAGTCAGGAGTGAGTGGTCCTGGGCTCTTCTTCCTATTGGAGGATCATCTTGGATGAGCACCCCAAGTGTCATGAGGATTAGTGGTTCCGTGGGGTGGCCCATGGTTTGTTAGTTGAGGCCTGTGTGGCAGATAGAAGCCCCTGTGTTCGGGTGGCTGGGGCGCTTTCTCTGGGCTCTCTGTAGGACTGCAGGGGCCACATCCTGGGAGCTAGCACCACTGGACTGATGTGGTCACTGCTGCTGGGCCTCACTCAGCCGGGAGTGCAGGGTGTTGGGGAAGGAAGCAGGGGAGGGGATCGGGAGGGACCCAGCAGGCCCTCACTGTGCGGGCTAAGCTCCCGTGTCCTCTTCTGGCATGAGATCCCCATGAGGAGTGAAGAACCCCCTCGCTGGAGGCCTCGGGCCCAGCTCTGCTGACCCGTGCACCCTGACGCTGCAGTTGCTCGCTGTTTCCTTCTTACCTGGTGGGCCTTCTCCACGCTCCACCCTGAGCCTCCATTCTCTCCACATGGGACACACAGAGGGCCTGGCATGGGTGTGGGGGGCACCGGGTACTGAGGAAGAGGGAGGGATGAGTAGGAGCAGCTGTGGGGCTCGAGCCCTCCAGCCCCCTCCTCGCCACGCCCTGCCGCGCACATGATCCCGTGCTGAGGCAGCCCTGGTGGGGGTTCTGCCTTGGAGAGGTGCTCCTGTACTCAGCACGTGGCTTCCAGGTACTCCCTATTTCACAAGCTCCTCACCTTGCTCACCCGGAGTACAGGGCAGGGGGCACATGGGCAGGGCGAGCAGGGCTGCTAATGCCCCTCCTGCCACCCCACTCAGGTAGGGAGCCAGGGTCTGTGGGATGTGCAGTCTGCTCTTTCTCTGTGGGTGACACAGCTCCTCAGCCACTTGCTGATGTGAGTCCACGTGACCAGTGAGGGATTGTCCTTGTCGTGGCTCCTCCTGAATTCCTCTTGGCTTTATCAGGCCAGGAATAGCAGTGCTGGGTTGGAAGGGCTGAAGTGAGGAGGCCAGGCACGGATCATGGACAGACTTGTCACTTCCTGAGCTTGACCCCGACCTCTCAAAGGGCCTGTCCTGGCCCAGCAAATGGGTGGGCTTCAGACTGTGGACAGCTGCCAGTTATGAGTCCCAGGAGTTCTGGTTTGTGCCAAGACCTTGCTCTGACTCAGCCCCGTGGCGTGTCCTGTTTCTGGCTGTGTCAAGGGGCAGGCTTCTCATTGCAGTGGGCGGTGCCTGCGGGGTCTCTGGCTGCAGAGTTGGGCCGGGCCTTCTGGTCTGCAGGGTTCCTGTGCCAGGACAGCCTTCTGGCCACTTTCCTGAGGCACGGTCCCTCTCTTCCTCTCCGTTCCCCCTCCCTCCCTGTCCCTCCCTCTTCATGTGACTCTAATGCACATCTGCTTTCTGCATGACCAGGCACTTCTCGAGCCCAGTGGATGAGCATCCGGGTCTGTAGGACACAGGGAGCCAGGACCTAGTGGGGCGGAGGAGGCTATGTGTGGGGTGTCCTGGCCACGCAGGAGCTCAGGCCTCCCACAGTGCGGAAGCCATGCGCGTCCTGTGTTGCGAAACAGAGCCCGCACCAGGGCTGTGGGGAGCCCCGGCCTCCTGGGTGCCAGGGTACTCGCTCTCCTCCAGTCTGACGCCCCTTTGATCGGGCTTCCTTTACTGTGGGCTTTATCTGGGGACTTGCCGCAAGGCTGGACAAAGCTGCTTCCTGGCAGGAGGCAGTGGGCTCTGTGGACAGGCAGAGTGGGTGTGAGGCAAGTCCTGGCTCACTGGGGACCACAGACTTTGCATAACCAGAGCTGGTATGAAAGCCAGCCGCCCCTGTGGGGTGGCTCTGGGAGGCGGGATCAGAGCCACTCCATTCCTTCCTGGTCCAAACCTGCGAGTGTAAGCAGAGTGATTGTTCCCACACGGCTTTCCAGAAGTCCACCCTCAGATCCTGCCTCTGTGCGTTTGGTGCGTCTCACCCACACTCGAGCCGTTACTTGAGAAATGTGGGAGAAGGAGCCGAGGGCCCCTTACAGTTGATGGTGGGTGGGGTGGCAACCTTGGGCTTGGCTGGAACACACAGCAGCTGGGCAGCAGGATCCCAAGCCACGGAGGGCCGTGTTGGTGAGGGAACCTTCTGGGCTCACTGCCTAAGGGGCGGAGGCTGAAGGAGGTCGGGGTGCAGTGGCAGAGCCAGGGCTACCGGCCCCCTTTCTGTTTTTTGACAAAGGAATTAACAAAGTGGCGAAAGTCCCTGAATGAAATGGACCAGGCGAGGATAGCGGTGGCCGAGTCTTGTGCCACCTGGGTTGCTTCTCTGCCCCGGGCCACTGTGTCCTTTCAATAAAGACAGTCCTTCAGTTTGCAAACCTCTATGCCTGAAGTGGGCAAGGCCTCCCTGCCCAGGTGGCTGTGGGCAGCCAAAAAATGAACTCACCTGACCTGCTGTAGGGGGTTGCTGGACTTCCAGACAAGACGAGTGGGAAGGGTGCGTGGAGCCACCACCTGCGTGGGTCCTGGTGGCGGCCTGTGACCCTCAGCCCTCAGGGCCGTGCTGGGTGTGCAGTTCACCTTGGAGTCTGGTTTGGGCCCGCTGTGGGCTGACACAGGAACGCTGCGGGCTCTGGGCCAGGCAGTCTTCTGTTTCCCGCCATATTTTTGGTGAAATCCGGGGAAGTAAGACTTAGACGCATAACTTGTTTCTGTGAAGCTGCTGCTGCCCTGTTCTCACAGGTGAGGAACCAGCTTGTGGCCTGTGGGAGTGAAGGGAGCCCAGGGCCTGCTCTCCCGCGGGCAGCTGCCTGGTGGCCCCCACACTGTTTTATTGATCCTTGTTTTTCTTCTCTTATAGTACTGAGGGACATCAGCGAAAGAGGGAGGGACCTTGAACAGATTTTGTCTCAGTACATCACGTTCGTCAAGCCTGCCTTTGAGGAATTCTGCTTGCCGGTGAGCTGCATTGTGGCTTGTTTTGTTGGATGTACACTTAATTTTGTGGTGCACTAAAGGTATGCAAGTCGCTGCAGTCCCCAGCTCGAATCTCCTTCCTGTCTCCGAGCATGTCCACCCTGAAGTCCCAAGAGAGGGCCGCCTTAGGTGCGTGGTGTCCTGTGTGTTCCTGGGAGCTCCGTCCTTCTGTCCTTCCTCTGAGAGCCAGTGAGGGCCATGTAGGCCTGCTGCTGGCTCTGTAGGTTCTCAAGTTCTGCACTTCGTGCGAGGTGGTGTGGCTGTCAGGTCCAAGGGTGGTCCCTAGCCTGCCGCAGGGTGGCCCTCTCAGCCTCCTCTTGTGCCCTCCAGTCCTGCCAGGCAGCCGGGAATGCTGAGGCGAGACATTGTGGAGACAAGGAAGGGGGTCGAGGGCCTTGGAAGCCAGCCCTCAGCCTGGGGCACACTGTGCTTCCTTGGGGACCCAGAGAGGCCTGCTGGGAGCCTGCTGGAGACTGGGGCGTGACCCAGGGTGGCTGAACCCTGGCTGAGCCCCTGGTGATTCATGACTGAGCCCCAGCGGGAGGAGGTGGAGGCTGGTGAGGGAGTTAGGGAGGTCTTTTGGGGACTGCAGTCTGGAGAGTCCTTGAGCAGGGTGGGAGTAAGCCTGGGCCTGGGCATTCCTCGGCCTGTCCTGGTGATCAGCTTCTTTCTCCTCTCCTGGGAAGCTGTCTTCCCAGCCTGTCTCTTGAAGTCTGTTGGTAGATCTTACATCAGGTTGGACTTGACTCGTTTCCAGCCAGCACAGGGGGGCTTCCTAAGCTGGCCTGAGCAGCCTTGCCACCTGTCCGTCAGCCGAGGGGACGCAGGAGCTGTGCAAAGCTTTGTGTCCATTCAGCTGTCCAAGGCCCTTCTTGATCTAAACTCAATAATAAAAACCCAGAGTGACCTCATTGTCAGACACCACTTTGCCATTAACCTAGTTGGAATGGAGTGCAAGATTCTGGACAAATGCTTTTTGGGTTGTTGCTGCTTATTCCCACTGTCAGCCCCACTTTGCTCAGGAAAGACCAACTTGTTCCTCCGCAAGCCGGGGACTGAGACCTGTCTGGATTGGCCTTGGGCCTGGCAGGACTGTGTGCCAGCGCCTGGCGTGGAAGTTCACCGTGAGGCTGCTCACACGGCAGGCGCAGAGTGTGCCTACAGAGCCAGGGAAGCTGGTCGGGGGCCACGGGCCTTTTCTGGCCTTTCCTGGACTGGGATAAGTCCCGTCACCTTCAGACTGTGTCAGATCCCAGATGGCCTGGCCCCCTTGAGCCCGGTGGTTCTTGTTCCTCTCTTTCCTAGTGTTAGGGCCCTTGTGTGCCTGGCCCACGTTCTGTGCAGGTCATGGTACAGACTGTTGGGCTAGCCCAGGAACTAAGAGGCCCCTGGTTTGCTGGAACGTGGATGGAGTGCATCCAGGTCAGGCGCCTGATGAGCAGTCGGATCGTGGATTGCTTTGAGGTGCCGCCCAGTCGGGACCAGTGCCCTCACTGACACGGAACACCTTCGCCCTGTTCCTCTTGCCCTTGCCTGCTCCCTTCCTCCCTGGCTCTGAGGAAGGCTGGCCCTTGTTCCTGGGGAGGGGCTGGTCCCTGCACTCTGAGCCCCTCTGTTAACACACTCTGCATGTCTTTCTTCACAGACCAAGAAGTATGCCGATGTGATAATTCCTAGAGGTGCAGACAACCTCGGTGAGTCCCTGCGGGTGCTTCACCCCTGCGGCTGCCAGCCACAGGCGGGGCGGGGTGTGGTGGCATGGGCTCTGTGCTCTACGATGGGAGCAGAGGCATTCCCTCTGCAGCCCTGTCTTGGGATCATGCCCTGAGTGGTGTGCAGTGTGTGAGGGCAGGCAAGGGCTGTGCCCTTGGAGGAGCCGTGGCCTTCTGCTAGTGCCCAGGGTGACCCCTGGGTGCCTCGCCACCTGACTGCACAGCAGGCCGCCTCCTCAGTGTGACGCAGAGGATCTGCTCTCGTGAGTGCCCGCAGAACACAGCCGGCTAGACCCCTGGGTGCTGTGTGCGGGTGCTGGCTCGCCTGGGAGCCCACCCAGCTCCTGACTTGGCGTCTGCGGCAGAGTTGGTCTGTCAGATAGGACCCTGTCTTCTCTTTTTTTTCATTTGTCCTCCATTTAAAACGTTGATTGCCAGGTGCAGTGGTGTACGTCTGTGATCCCCGTGACTTGGGAGACCAAGGCAGAAGGTCTGCAAGTTCCTGGCCAGTCCAGGTAGCTCAGCAAGACCTTGCCTTACAATTAAAAACAAAACAACAACAACAACAACAAAATGGTGGTGCTGCTCAGTGGTAAGGGTGCTTGCTTCACGTGTGGGCGGCCCTGGTTCAGTCCCGAGCAGCGCACTCACACAGTTGGCTGAGTGGATGGGGAATTTGTCATGGTGACCCTTTTTTTTTTTTTGTAAAGCAGTACTGAGGACTGTGCCCCAGGTCCCCTGCATGCTAGGCAAGCAAGTGCTCTGCACTGAGGTGTACCCCCAAGCACCACCGCTCCCTGTAAATTCTGAGACAGGGTCTCACTGAGTTGCCCAGGCTGGCCTCGATTAAAGTACAGGCCCCAAAGGATGGACCCATGGATTCGGCTCAGGCTCTCGAGACCCAGGCTCCCTTGCATCGTCTCACACAGCTTTTGGGGGAGACCTTGTATCCAGATCACAGCCCTGGAGTTAGAGGTGTGGGCCACCATGCCTGGCATCACCGCGCGGCGAAGAATGAGGACATTCTGACCCACAGGCACAGTGCGGTCACCGTGTTCAGGAGAAGCAACATTGACATGCTCTCTAGCCAGCAGAGGCTCCTCAGCCTGTCTCTGGTCTTCATGACAGTGACAGTGGCAGTACAGGGTTGCTGGTGGGCAGGTGGCCCTCAGCTGGGGCCATCCTTTGTGTCTGGTGACCAGATGAGTGTGGATTGCAGCAGGAGCACCCCGTGTCTGTTCCGTGCTTGGTGACATTTGCATCGGTTGGTTGAGGGGTGTATTTTGTTTCTGGTGGCCATACATGCGGCTCTGCCCTATGCTTCTGAGGGAGGAGAAGCCCTCTTCCTGGGGTTGCCCTCTCTAGGTGGCAGGCTCCTTAGTCAAGGGCCTCATGGCCAGCTGGTGGTGTCGGAAGTAGGGCCAGCTGCCCTCTCCGGAGAGTTGTGCTGGTTACCTTGCCGCGGGGCACTCTGGTCCTCGCTGGTGACAAGCCCTTTCTTTGGCATTGTCTGCCTTCCTCCTCATGTGCTCCTGTAGGGGACATCATGGTAGCCCGTCGAGGCCTGGAGGTTGTGATTTGGCTGCAAATGCCACTTCCCGGGGTGCCTTGCCTGTGCTTCCTGTGTGCCTGTCCACACATCAGCCCTGTGTCCCCTGCCACCCCAGCCCTCTAGCCTGTCCCACTGTGTCCACCAGTGCTCCCAGCCCTGCGCATGTGGCCTCCCTCCCTCCCAACCCTGCTGCTCTCTGTCCTGCAGTGGCCATCAACCTCATCGTGCAGCACATCCAGGACATCCTCAACGGAGGGCCTTCCAAGCGGCAGACCAACGGCTGCCTCAACGGCTACACCCCTTCACGCAAGAGGCAGCCATCGGAGTCCAGCAGCCGGCCGCATTGACCCTGGTTCTGCACACCTGCCCGCCTCCGAGACACCGCTCACCTGTACACACCGTCTCCTCTGACATCGCTGTATTTAGGAAAACACCTTGGGGATGAAATGCCTTTGATGATTTTCTTTTTCCTGTTTATACTTCGGAACGGCGAAATCCAACAGAACTTGACCTCAGCTTAAGCAACAAACCGTGCCAACGTCTCCTGGTGATGCCTGATTATGAATCCAACGTGTAACCAATTATAAATACATACGTAGAGAGAGATATATATAAAAGGATCTATTTTTGTGTAAATGTACAAATACTGTACAGCTCTTTGCCGTAAGTATTTTACAGGGGCCTGGCCTGTGTATGTGGGGCCTGGAGCTGCAGCTGTGTTGTGGGGAGTGGGCCGGCTGATGCCCCTTGGCTTGGCATCCAGGAGCTCGGCTGGAGCGGGGTCGAAGCCTGATGGCCTCCTGTGCGATGCCCTTAGGAGCTGAAGCTTGGGTGCTTGAAGGAGGGACTTGTGTCCTCCTTTGTGTGAATTAGTGAGCTCTCAACTTAGAATCGGTCCCAGGGGAGAGGACAGGTCTGCAGAGGCTGCTGGCCCTGCCCCACCTCTGGTTGCTGGCCAGTTCTTTCTGGCCTCCCCAGGAAGCCAGAGCCACAGGGCTTGGGGGTCGCTTCCAAGTGATAAGTCGGGAGGGAGGGAGTGCAGTTGAGTCTCCGGCCTGTCTTCGAGGACGTGCTGGTTCTCAGGTGTGGCATTCCTTGGCATTTGTGTCTCTGCAAGGTCATGCAGCCGAGCTCCCGGGCCCTGGGGATGAGCTGCCCACATGAGGGACTTTTGTTGGACGTGATGGGGGGATATGCAGTGAGGGGGCTAGTATGCCCAGGTCGGGGATCTGGCCAGCCGTGGCAGGACAGGAGGGGGCTTCCTAGGCAGACTACAGAGGAGGTGCTTTAAAGGAGCATATTTAAATCATGGCACGAAGCTGGAGTCCAGGTGGAGAGCACTGGGTGGTGATCCCTTTCCCACGGGCAGCCTCTGGGTGGAGACCTTGTGGGGAGGAAGTGTGCATTCTAACGCACTGGCAGGAGGCGGAGGAGCTGGGGGCCCCGCGGGATCAGGTGGGTGTGAGTGAGGAGCCCGGTGCCCCAGTTCCACCTGCAGAAGAGCCAGGGCTCGCCACACGGGGGCACCCTCCTGGTGCTTGGCAGGCCATCCCTCGGTCACCCCGCTGTGGCTGCCGTGCCGACATGGCAGAGCCTTCTCCCTCTGCGGCTCTTGGCCTCTGGAGCCTTCAGGGCAGTCTGCCTCCTTACTCTAGCCACCCGCTTCCCTCTGGCTCCGCTCGCACTCCATCGGCCCTCCAGTCTGGTTGCCATCTGCTGCCCCCGAGGTCCCCAGGAGGCCATGCAGGCTGGGAGGGAAGCTCGAGGGCTCCGCGTGGCTCTGAGGTGGGTCCTCAGCGAGTGGCTGCACTGGAGAGTGCTTCAGGGCCAGACTCGCCTCTCCACAGTCATGGCTGGTGCAGGGTAGGTGGCAGGCTGGGTTAGCATCCCGAGGATGTGGCCCCCAGCCTGGGCCCGCCCGGGCTCAGTCGGAGCCCGTCCTGCAGGGAGCCTCAGCCTTCAGAGGCCAGCGCCCAGCATGCTGACGTTACTTGACGCTCCCAGGTGCCAAACCATTTAGTGCCTTGGCCATGTATCCCACTGCCCGAGGGCCGGTTCTCCTCCTCAGAGCCCTCACTTACTGAGCCGCTTCCTCATCTACCTGTGGTGTTGGGACCAACCCCCAGGGTCTCTGAGCCACCCACTCCCAGCCTGGGCACAGTCAAGGGCTGTCCTGTCCCCTCATGAAATGATCACAAGTCCTCACAGCTCGGCCAGAGGCCCTGGGCAGTGCATGCTTGGGGTTGGACACACTGCCTGGGACAGGAGGGGGATGGCAGGGGGAGGGTCCACCCTCTGTGGCAACCCAGCCTCCAGCCTCCTGTGTGTCGGACTTGAGCTTCCTGTAAGACAAACCAGGTCTGGATTTTTAAGTCTCTGGATGTCCGATACAACTGGAGAGTCATTAGACCGCAGGCCTCGGGGTCTGTCCCCTGGCACTCTGGGCTGTGGTGGAGGAGGCATGGGTGAGCAGAGCAGGCAGTGTCACAGGAGGAGGCAGTGTCACACGGGAGGCCGGGCCTCGTCCACACCAGTGCAGCTCCAGCTGGGCACGTTCCTTCCTGGGCAGCTGAGACTGGTGTAGGGAAGACAGGCATCTGAGGAGGGCACGTGTTGTGGCCTCAGGTGTCCTTTGATTTGGAGCGGGAAGGGAAGGCCCCAAGAGCAGTCATAGGTCCCACAGAGGACCTGCGCAGACAGGCCAGGGAGGGGTGGGGAGTCCCTGGTTTTCCTGTCCCCAGGAATCCAGACGTTCAGCGTTGGCCCCACTTAGCCATCGTGGGCAGCCTGACCCCTGCTGCTCCTGGGCTGGGGACTGGGCTTGTTGCCGTGCCCAGGTAGGTTGCCAGTCCCCTGCCCTGGAGTCTCCCAGGTGCCTGTCCCAGGTCTGGATGTAGGATACCCTTTTCTCAGGGGGAGCGGGCCAACATACTTGGTGTCACATTGAGAGAGTGCACAGGCCGGGAAAGGCACGTTTAAGAGCCCTGGAGCTCAGAGCCCCTTCAGGCTTCTGTCCCTGGGCATCCCTCCTGTACTGGGTGTGGTGACTGGGTTAGGGTCAGGGTCTGCAGCTCTGGGGCAGCGAGTGGCTCAGAGACTTCAGCTTTCCTTCCCTTGGAGATGCTTGCTTCCCCTTTATTGTTGGTGGCCACAGAAAATATGTACTTTGCTGTAAATAAAGACTGAATGAAAAGACCCCACTCTGGCCTTGTTCATGGTGTCTGGTCAGAAGAGCCTGTGGGTGCCGGCTGGGACGGCCGGGCCCCGCCGTTGCAGAGGAGCTGTGTTCTGGGGTGCAGGAACCCTGGCTGAGCATGTGCTCCTGTAGGAACGGCAGGCTTGCCCCGCTCATCATGCAGAAAGCCCAGGCTTCTGGGGGGCCTGGTGTCTCCCGTTAGGCAGACTCACTGCTGAGGGGCGCGCCGCGGGTGAGGAGAGGCACCTTGACTGTGCAGAGGGCTCACGTGGGCCACAGGAGCTTACCGCACTATGGAGTGAGCGTGAGCCTGTCCTTGTTTGCAGCAGACCCAGGTCACCTGCCACTCTAGCCCCCGCCTCCTGGATCCCAGTGACACCCTACCTATCCCTGTCTCCTGGTCTCCCAATGACACCCTAGCCCCCGTCTCCTGGTCTCCCAGTGGCACCCAACCTAGCCCCTGTCTCCTGGTCTCCCAGTGACACCCTACCTCACCCCCGTCTCCTGGTATCCCAGTGACACCCGACCTAGTCCCCGTCTCTTGGCTCCCAGTGACACCCGAACTAGCTCCCCTCTCCTGGTCTCCCAGTGACACCCTACCTCACCCCTGTATCCTGGCTCCCAGTGACACCCGACCTAGCCCCCCTCTCCTGGTTCCCAGTGACACCCGACCTAGCCCCCCTCTCCTGGTCTCCCAGTGACACCCTACCTCACCCCCGTCTCCTGGTCTCCCAGTCTCCCAGTGACACCCGACCTAGCCCCCATCTCCTGGTTCCCAGTGACACCCGACCTAGCCCCCCTCTCCTGGTCTCCCAGTGACACCCTACCTCACCCCCGTCTCCTGGTCTCCCAGTGACACCCTACCTCACCCCCGTCTCCTGGTCTCCCAGTGACACCCTACCTCACCCCCGTCTCCTGGTCTCCCAGTGACACCCGACCTAGCCCCTGTCTCCTGGTCTCCCAGTGACACCCTGCCTCACCCCCGACTCCTGGCTCCCAGTGACACCCGACCTAGCCCCCGTCTCCTGGTCTCCCAGTGACACCCGACCTAGCCCCCGTCTCCTGTTCTCCCAGTGACACCCGACCTAGCCCCCCTCCCCTGGTCTCCCAGTGACACCCGACCTAACCCCCCTCTCCTGGTCTCCCAGTGACACCCTACCTCACCCCCGTCTCCTGGCTCCCAGTGACACCCGACCTCACCCCTGTATCCTGGCTCCCAGTGACACCCGACCTAGCCCCCTGTCTCCTGGGTCTCCCAGTGACACCCTACCTCACCCCCGTCTCCTGGTCTCCCAGTGACACCCGACCTAGCCCCCGTCTCCTGGTCTCCCAGTGACACCCCACCTAGCCCCCATCTCCTGGTCTCCCAGTGACACCCGACATAGCCCCCTGTCTCCTGGGTCTCCCAGTGACACCCTACCTCACCCCCGTCTCCTGGTCTCCCAGTGACACCCGACCTAGCCCCCGTCTCCTGGTCTCCCAGTGACACCCGACCTAGCCCCCCTCTCCTGGTCTCCCAGTGACACCCGACCTAGCCCCTGTCTCCTGGTCTCCCAGTGACACCCTACCTCACCCCCGTCTCCTGGTCTCCCAGTGACACCCGACATAGCCCCCTGTCTCTTGGTCTCCCAGTGACACCTGACCTAGCCCCCGTATCCTGGCTCCCAGTGACACCCTACCTCACCCCTGTATCCTGGTCTCCCAGTGACACCCTACCTCACCCCCGACTCCTGGTCTCCCAGTGACACCCAACTAGCCCCCGTCTCCTGGTCTCCCAGTGACACCCGACCTAGCCCCCGTCTCCTGGTCTCCCAGTGACACCCTACCTCACCCCCCTGGTCTCCCCAATGACACCCGACCTAGCCCCCGTCTCTCCTGGTCTTCCAGTGACACCCAACCCTAGCCCCCCGTTATCCTGGCTCCCAGTGACACCCGACCTAGCCCCCGTCTCCTGGCTCCCAGTGACACCCGACCTAGCCCCCTCTCCTGGTCTCCCAGTGACACCCGAACTAGCTCCCCTCTCCTGGTCTCCCAGTGACACCCTACCTCACCCCTGTATCCTGGCTCCCAGTGACACCCGACCTAGCCCCCCTCTCCTGGTCTCCCAGTGACACCCTACCTCACCCCCGTCTCCTGGTCTCCCAGTCTCCCAGTGACACCCGACCTAGCCCCCATCTCCTGGTTCCCGTGACACCCGACCTAGCCCCCCTCTCCTGGTCTCCCAGTGACACCCTACCTCACCCCCGTCTCCTGGTCTCCCAGTGACACCCTACCTCACCCCCGTCTCCTGGTCTCCCAGTGACACCCTACCTCACCCCCGTCTCCTGGTCTCCCAGTGACACCCGACCTAGCCCCCGTATCTGGCTCCCAGTGACACCCGACCTAGCCCCCGTCTCCTGGTCTCCCAGTGACACCCGACATAGCCCCCTGTCTCTTGGTCTCCCAGTGACACCCGACCTAGCCCACCGTATCCTGGCTTCCTCAGTGACACCCGACCTAGCCCCTGTCTCCTGGTCTCCCAGTGACACCCTACCTCCCCCCCGTCTCCTGGTCTCCCAGTGACACCCGACCTAGCCCCCGTCTCCTGGTCTCCCAGTGACACCCGACCTAGCCCCCCTCTCCTGGTCTCCCAGTGACACCCGGCCTAGCCCTCCTCTCCTGGTCTCCCAGTGACACCCTAGCCCCCGTCTCCTGGTCTCCAGTGACACCCGACCTAGCCCCCGTCTCCTGGTCTCCCAGTGACACCCAACCTAGCCCCGTATCCTGGCTCCCAGTGACACCCGACATAGCCCCCGTCTCCTGGTCTCCCAGTGACACCCGACCTAGCCCCCGTCTCCTGGCTCCCAGTGACACCCGACCTAGCCCCCCTCTCCTGGTCTCCCAGTGACACCCGACCTAGCCCCCCTCTCCTGGTCTCCCAGTGACACCCTACCTCACCCCTGTATCCTGGCTCCCAGTGACACCCGACCTAGCCCCCCTCTCCTGGTTCCCAGTGACACCCGACCTAGCCCCCCTCTCCTGGTCTCCCAGTGACACCCTACCTCACCCCCGTCTCCTGGTCTCCCAGTCTCCCAGTGACACCCGACCTAGCCCCATCTCCTGGTTCCCAGTGACACCCGACCTAGCCCCCTCTCCTGGTCTCCCAGTGACACCCTACCTCACCCCCGTCTCCTGGTCTCCCAGTGACACCCTACCTCACCCCCGTCTCCTGGTCTCCCCAGTGACACCCTACCTCACCCCGTCTCCTGGTCTCCCAGTGACACCCGACCTAGCCCCTGTCTCCTGGTCTCCCAGTGACACCCTGCCTCACCCCCGACTCCTGGCTCCCAGTGACACCCGACCTAGCCCCCGTCTCCTGGTCTCCCAGTGACACCCGACCTAGCCCCCGTCTCCTGTTCTCCCAGTGACACCCGACCTAGCCCCCCTCCCTGGTCTCCCAGTGACACCCGACCTAACCCCCCTCTCCTGGTCTCCCAGTGACACCCTACCTCACCCCCGTCTCCTGGCTCCCAGTGACACCCGACCTCACCCCTGTATCCTGGCTCCCAGTGACACCCGAACCTAGCCCCCTGTCTCCTGGGTCTCCCAGTGACACCCTACCTCACCCCCGTCTCCTGGTCTCCCAGTGACACCCGACCTAGCCCCCGTCTCCTGGTCTCCCAGTGACACCCCACCTAGCCCCCATCTCCTGGTCTCCCAGTGACACCCGACATAGCCCCCTGTCTCCTGGGTCTCCCAGTGACACCCTACCTCACCCCCGTCTCCTGGTCTCCCAGTGACACCCGACCTAGCCCCTGTCTCCTGGTCTCCCAGTGACACCCGACCTAGCCCCCCTCTCCTGGTCTCCCAGTGACACCCGACCTAGCCCCTGTCTCCTGGTCTCCCAGTGACACCCTACCTCACCCCCGTCTCCTGGTCTCCCAGTGACACCCGACATAGCCCCCTGTCTCTTGGTCTCCCAGTGACACCTGACCTAGCCCCGTATCCTGGCTCCCAGTGACACCCTACCTCACCCCTGTATCCTGGTCTCCCAGTGACACCCTACCTCACCCCCGACTCCTGGTCTCCCAGTGACACCCAACTAGCCCCCGTCTCCTGGTCTCCCAGTGACACCCGACCTAGCCCCCGTCTCCTGGTCTCCCAGTGACACCCTACCTCACCCCTGTCTCCTGGTCTCCCCATGACACCCGACCTAGCCCCCGTCTCCTGGTCTCCCAGTGACACCCAACCTAGCCCCCGTATCCTGGCTCCCAGTGACACCCGACCTAGCCCCCGTCTCCTGGCTCCCAGTGACACCCGACCTAGCCCCCCTCTCCTGGTCTCCCAGTGACACCCGAACTAGCTCCCCTCTCCTGGTCTCCCAGTGACACCCTACCTCACCCCTGTATCCTGGCTCCCAGTGACACCCGACCTAGCCCCCCTCTCCTGGTCTCCCAGTGACACCCTACCTCACCCCCGTCTCCTGGTCTCCCAGTCTCCCAGTGACACCCGACCTAGCCCCCATCTCCTGGTTCCCAGTGACACCCGACCTAGCCCCCCTCTCCTGGTCTCCCAGTGACACCCTACCTCACCCCCGTCTCCTGGTCTCCCAGTGACACCCGACCTAGCCCCTGTCTCCTGGTCTCCCAGTGACACCCGACCTAGCCCCCCTCTCCTGGTCTCCCAGTGACACCCGACCTAGCCCCTGTCTCCTGGTCTCCCAGTGACACCCTACCTCACCCCCGTCTCCTGGTCTCCCAGTGACACCCGACATAGCCCCCTGTCTCTTGGTCTCCCAGTGACACCTGACCTAGCCCCCGTATCCTGGCTCCCAGTGACACCCTACCTCACCCCTGTATCCTGGTCTCCCAGTGACACCCTACCTCACCCCCGACTCCTGGTCTCCCAGTGACACCCAACTAGCCCCCGTCTCCTGGTCTCCCAGTGACACCCGACCTAGCCCCCGTCTCCTGGTCTCCCAGTGACACCCTACCTCACCCCTGTCTCCTGGTCTCCCCATGACACCCGACCTAGCCCCCGTCTCCTGGTCTCCCAGTGACACCCAACCTAGCCCCCGTATCCTGGCTCCCAGTGACACCCGACCTAGCCCCCGTCTCCTGGCTCCCAGTGACACCCGACCTAGCCCCCCTCTCCTGGTCTCCCAGTGACACCCGAACTAGCTCCCCTCTCCTGGTCTCCCAGTGACACCCCTACCTCACCCCTGTATCCTTGCTCCCAGTGACACCCGACCTAGCCCCCTCTCCTGGTCTCCCAGTGACACCCTACCTCACCCCCGTCTCCTGGTCTCCCAGTCTCCCAGTGACACCCGACCTAGCCCCCATCTCCTGGTTCCCAGTGACACCCGACCTAGCCCCCCTCTCCTGGTCTCCCAGTGACACCCTACCTCACCCCCGTCTCCTGGTCTCCCAGTGACACCCTACCTCACCCCCGTCTCCTGGTCTCCCAGTGACACCCTACCTCACCCCCGTCTCCTGGTCTCCCAGTGACACCCGACCTAGCCCCCGTATCCTGGCTCCCAGTGACACCCGACCTAGCCCCCGTCTCCTGGTCTCCCAGTGACACCCGACATAGCCCCCTGTCTCTTGGTCTCCCAGTGACACCCGACCTAGCCCCCGTATCCTGGCTCCCAGTGACACCCGACCTAGCCCCTGTCTCCTGGTCTCCCAGTGACACCCTACCTCGCCCCCGTCTCCTGGTCTCCCAGTGACACCCGACCTAGCCCCCGTCTCCTGGTCTCCCAGTGACACCCGACCTAGCCCCCCTCTCCTGGTCTCCCAGTGACACCCGGCCTAGCCTCCTCTCCTGGTCTCCCAGTGACACCCTAGCCCCCGTCTCCTGGTCTCCCAGTGACACCCGACCTAGCCCCCGTCTCCTGGTCTCCCAGTGACACCCAACCTAGCCCCCGTATCCTGGCTCCCAGTGACACCCGACATAGCCCCCGTCTCCTGGTCTCCCAGTGACACCCGACCTAGCCCCCG
This sequence comes from Marmota flaviventris, assembly GCF_047511675.1. Lineage (NCBI taxonomy): Eukaryota > Metazoa > Chordata > Mammalia > Rodentia > Sciuridae > Marmota > Marmota flaviventris. The sequence goes on along the minus strand of NC_092509.1, from coordinate 107,993,415 downwards.
TCTCCTGGCTCCCAGTGACACCCGACCTAGCCCCCCTCTCCTGGTCTCCCAGTGACACCCGAACTAGCTCCCCTCTCCTGGTCTCCCAGTGACACCCTACCTCACCCCTGTATCCTGGCTCCCAGTGACACCCGACCTAGCCCCCCTCTCCTGGTTCCCAGTGACACCCGACCTAGCCCCCCTCTCCTGGTCTCCCAGTGACACCCTACCTCACCCCCGTCTCCTGGTCTCCCAGTCTCCCAGTGACACCCGACCTAGCCCCCATCTCCTGGTTCCCAGTGACACCCGACCTAGCCCCCCTCTCCTGGTCTCCCAGTGACACCCTACCTCACCCCCGTCTCCTGGTCTCCCAGTGACACCCTACCTCACCCCCGTCTCCTGGTCTCCCAGTGACACCCTACCTCACCCCCGTCTCCTGGTCTCCCAGTGACACCCGACCTAGCCCCTGTCTCCTGGTCTCCCAGTGACACCCTGCCTCACCCCCGACTCCTGGCTCCCAGTGACACCCGACCTAGCCCCCGTCTCCTGGTCTCCCAGTGACACCCGACCTAGCCCCGTCTCCTGTTCTCCCAGTGACACCCGACCTAGCCCCCCTCCCCTGGTCTCCCAGTGACACCCTACCTCACCCCCGTCTCCTGGCTCCCAGTGACACCCGACCTCACCCCTGTATCCTGGCTCCCAGTGACACCCGACCTAGCCCCTGTCTCCTGGGTCTCCCAGTGACACCCTACCTCACCCCCGTCTCCTGGTCTCCCAGTGACACCCGACCTAGCCCCCGTCTCCTGGTCTCCCAGTGACACCCCACCTAGCCCCCATCTCCTGGTCTCCCAGTGACACCCGACATAGCCCCCTGTCTCCTGGGTCTCCCAGTGACACCCTACCTCACCCCCGTCTCCTGGTCTCCCAGTGACACCCGACCTAGCCCCTGTCTCCTGGTCTCCCAGTGACACCCGACCTAGCCCCCCTCTCCTGGTCTCCCAGTGACACCCGACCTAGCCCCTGTCTCCTGGTCTCCCAGTGACACCCTACCTCACCCCCGTCTCCTGGTCTCCCAGTGACACCCGACATAGCCCCCTGTCTCTTGGTCTCCCAGTGACACCTGACCTAGCCCCCGTATCCTGGCTCCCAGTGACACCCTACCTCACCCCTGTATCCTGGTCTCCCAGTGACACCCTACCTCACCCCCGACTCCTGGTCTCCCAGTGACACCCAACTAGCCCCCGTCTCCTGGTCTCCCAGTGACACCCGACCTAGCCCCCGTCTCCTGGTCTCCCAGTGACACCCTACCTCACCCCTGTCTCCTGGTCTCCCCATGACACCCGACCTAGCCCCCGTCTCCTGGTCTCCCAGTGACACCCAACCTAGCCCCCGTATCCTGGCTCCCAGTGACACCCGACCTAGCCCCCGTCTCCTGGCTCCCAGTGACACCCGACCTAGCCCCCCTCTCCTGGTCTCCCAGTGACACCCGAACTAGCTCCCCTCTCCTGGTCTCCCAGTGACACCCTACCTCACCCCTGTATCCTGGCTCCCAGTGACACCCGACCTAGCCCCCCTCTCCTGGTCTCCCAGTGACACCCTACCTCACCCCCGTCTCCTGGTCTCCCAGTCTCCCAGTGACACCCGACCTAGCCCCCATCTCCTGGTTCCCAGTGACACCCGACCTAGCCCCCCTCTCCTGGTCTCCCAGTGACACCCTACCTCACCCCCGTCTCCTGGTCTCCCAGTGACACCCTACCTCACCCCCGTCTCCTGGTCTCCCAGTGACACCCTACCTCACCCCCGTCTCCTGGTCTCCCAGTGACACCCGACCTAGCCCCCGTATCCTGGCTCCCAGTGACACCCGACCTAGCCCCCGTCTCCTGGTCTCCCAGTGACACCCGACATAGCCCCCTGTCTCTTGGTCTCCCAGTGACACCCGACCTAGCCCCCGTATCCTGGCTCCCAGTGACACCCGACCTAGCCCCTGTCTCCTGGTCTCCCAGTGACACCCTACCTCGCCCCCGTCTCCTGGTCTCCCAGTGACACCCGACCTAGCCCCCGTCTCCTGGTCTCCCAGTGACACCCGACCTAGCCCCCCTCTCCTGGTCTCCCAGTGACACCCGGCCTAGCCCTCCTCTCCTGGTCTCCCAGTGACACCCTAGCCCCCGTCTCCTGGTCTCCCAGTGACACCCGACCTAGCCCCCGTCTCCTGGTCTCCCAGTGACACCCAACCTAGCCCCCGTATCCTGGCTCCCAGTGACACCCGACATAGCCCCCGTCTCCTGGTCTCCCAGTGACACCCGACCTAGCCCCCGTCTCCTGGCTCCCAGTGACACCCGACCTAGCCCCCCTCTCCTGGTCTCCCAGTGACACCCGAACTAGCTCCCCTCTCCTGGTCTCCCAGTGACACCCTACCTCACCCCTGTATCCTGGCTCCCAGTGACACCCGACCTAGCCCCCCTCTCCTGGTTCCCAGTGACACCCGACCTAGCCCCCCTCTCCTGGTCTCCCAGTGACACCCTACCTCACCCCCGTCTCCTGGTCTCCCAGTCTCCCAGTGACACCCGACCTAGCCCCCATCTCCTGGTTCCCAGTGACACCCGACCTAGCCCCCCTCTCCTGGTCTCCCAGTGACACCCTACCTCACCCCCGTCTCCTGGTCTCCCAGTGACACCCTACCTCACCCCCGTCTCCTGGTCTCCCAGTGACACCCTACCTCACCCCCGTCTCCTGGTCTCCCAGTGACACCCGACCTAGCCCCTGTCTCCTGGTCTCCCAGTGACACCCTGCCTCACCCCCGACTCCTGGCTCCCAGTGACACCCGACCTAGCCCCCGTCTCCTGGTCTCCCAGTGACACCCGACCTAGCCCCCGTCTCCTGTTCTCCCAGTGACACCCGACCTAGCCCCCCTCCCCTGGTCTCCCAGTGACACCCGACCTAACCCCCCTCTCCTGGTCTCCCAGTGACACCCTACCTCACCCCCGTCTCCTGGCTCCCAGTGACACCCGACCTCACCCCTGTATCCTGGCTCCCAGTGACACCCGACCTAGCCCCCTGTCTCCTGGGTCTCCCAGTGACACCCTACCTCACCCCCGTCTCCTGGTCTCCCAGTGACACCCGACCTAGCCCCCGTCTCCTGGTCTCCCAGTGACACCCCACCTAGCCCCCATCTCCTGGTCTCCCAGTGACACCCGACATAGCCCCCTGTCTCCTGGGTCTCCCAGTGACACCCTACCTCACCCCCGTCTCCTGGTCTCCCAGTGACACCCGACCTAGCCCCTGTCTCCTGGTCTCCCAGTGACACCCGACCTAGCCCCCCTCTCCTGGTCTCCCAGTGACACCCGACCTAGCCCCTGTCTCCTGGTCTCCCAGTGACACCCTACCTCACCCCCGTCTCCTGGTCTCCCAGTGACACCCGACATAGCCCCCTGTCTCTTGGTCTCCCAGTGACACCTGACCTAGCCCCCGTATCCTGGCTCCCAGTGACACCCTACCTCACCCCTGTATCCTGGTCTCCCAGTGACACCCTACCTCACCCCCGACTCCTGGTCTCCCAGTGACACCCAACTAGCCCCCGTCTCCTGGTCTCCCAGTGACACCCGACCTAGCCCCCGTCTCCTGGTCTCCCAGTGACACCCTACCTCACCCCTGTCTCCTGGTCTCCCCATGACACCCGACCTAGCCCCCGTCTCCTGGTCTCCCAGTGACACCCAACCTAGCCCCCGTATCCTGGCTCCCAGTGACACCCGACCTAGCCCCCGTCTCCTGGCTCCCAGTGACACCCGACCTAGCCCCCCTCTCCTGGTCTCCCAGTGACACCCGAACTAGCTCCCCTCTCCTGGTCTCCCAGTGACACCCTACCTCACCCCTGTATCCTGGCTCCCAGTGACACCCGACCTAGCCCCCCTCTCCTGGTCTCCCAGTGACACCCTACCTCACCCCCGTCTCCTGGTCTCCCAGTCTCCCAGTGACACCCGACCTAGCCCCCATCTCCTGGTTCCCAGTGACACCCGACCTAGCCCCCCTCTCCTGGTCTCCCAGTGACACCCTACCTCACCCCCGTCTCCTGGTCTCCCAGTGACACCCTACCTCACCCCCGTCTCCTGGTCTCCCAGTGACACCCTACCTCACCCCCGTCTCCTGGTCTCCCAGTGACACCCGACCTAGCCCCTGTCTCCTGGTCTCCCAGTGACACCCTGCCTCACCCCCGACTCCTGGCTCCCAGTGACACCCGACCTAGCCCCCGTCTCCTGGTCTCCCAGTGACACCCGACCTAGCCCCCGTCTCCTGTTCTCCCAGTGACACCCGACCTAGCCCCCCTCCCCTGGTCTCCCAGTGACACCCGACCTAACCCCCCTCTCCTGGTCTCCCAGTGACACCCTACCTCACCCCCGTCTCCTGGCTCCCAGTGACACCCGACCTCACCCCTGTATCCTGGCTCCCAGTGACACCCGACCTAGCCCCCTGTCTCCTGGGTCTCCCAGTGACACCCTACCTCACCCCCGTCTCCTGGTCTCCCAGTGACACCCGACCTAGCCCCCGTCTCCTGGTCTCCCAGTGACACCCGACCTAGCCCCCGTCTCCTGGTCTCCCAGTGACACCCGACCTAGCCCCCATCTCCTGGTCTCCCAGTGACACCCGACATAGCCCCCTGTCTCCTGGGTCTCCCAGTGACACCCTACCTCACCCCCGTCTCCTGGTCTCCCAGTGACACCCAACCTAGCCCCCGTCTCCTGGTCTCCCAGTGACACCCGACCTAGCCCCCGTCTCCTGGTCTCCCAGTGACACCCGACCTAGCCCCCCTCTCCTGGTCTCCCAGTGACACCCGACCTAGCCCCTGTCTCCTGGTCTCCCAGTGACACCCTACCTCACCCCCGTCTCCTGGTCTCCCAGTGACACCCGACCTAGCCCCCGTATCCTGGTCTCCCAGTGACACCCGACCTAGCCCCTGTATCCTGGCTCCCAGTGACACCCGACCTAGCCCCTGTATCCTGGTCTCCAAGTGACACCCTACCTAGCCCCCGTCTCCCGGTCTCCCAGTGACACCCAACCTAGCCCCTGTCTCCTGGTCTCCCAGTGACACCCGACCTAGCCCCTGTATCCTGGTCTCCCAGTGACACCCTACCTCACCCCCGACTCCTGGTCTCCCAGTGACACCCAACTAGCCCCCGTCTCCTGGTCTCCCAGTGACACCCGAACTAGCCCCCGTCTCCTGGTCTCCCAGTGACACCCTACCTCACCCCTGTCTCCTGGTCTCCCCGTGACACCCGACCTAGCCCCCGTCTCCTGGTCTCCCAGTGACACCCTACCTAGCCCCCGTCTCCCGGTCTCCCAGTGACACCCGACCTAGCCCCCTCTCCTGGTCTCCCAGTGACACCCTACCTCACCCCCGTCTCTTGGCTCCCAGTGACACCAGACCTAGCCCCCGTCTCTTGGCTCCCAGTGACACCCTAGTCCTGTCTCCTGGTCTCCCAGTGACGCCCGACCTCACCCCTGTATCCTGGCTCCCAGTGACACCCTACCTCACCCCTGTATCCTGGCTCCCAGTGACACCCGACCTAGCCCCCCTCTCCTGGTCTCCCAGTGACACCCGACATAGCCCCCTGTCTCTTGGTCTCCCAGTGACACCCGACCTAGCCCCCCTCTCCTGGTCTCCCAGTGACACCCGACCTAGCCCCCCTCTCCTGGTCTCCCAGTGACACCCGACCTAGCCCCCGTCTCCTTGTCTCCCAGTGACACCCGACCTAGCCCCCGTCTCTTGGCTCCCAGTGACACCCTAGTCCTGTCTCCTGGTCTCCCAGTGACACCCTACCTCACCCCCGTCTCTTGGCTCCCAGTGACACCCGACCTAGCCCCCGTCTCTTGCCTCCCAGTGACACCCGACCTAGCCCCCCTCTCCTGGTCTCCCAGTGACACCCTACCTCACCCCCGTCTCTTGGCTCCCAGTGACACCCGACCTAGCCCCCGTCTCTTGGCTCCCAGTGACACCCTACCTCACCCCCGTCTCTTGGCTCCCAGTGACACCCTAGTCCTGTCTCCTGGTCTCCCAGTGACGCCCGACCTATCTCTGTGTCCTGGGCTCCCTGTGATCCTCATTAATGAGCATAGTGATCTGCTGCCTCTAGCCACTGGCACTCCTGTGACTCATGTCACCCCATCTGGGACTTCAGCAGGACCGACCGGGCTGGTTGCAGTGTTTCAAATGCCTCTGTCCATCACCAAGCTGGACGGCCGCCTCCTGGCTCACCTGTGCCGTGGGCAGAGGCCCTGCACGCCAGTGCTGGCTGTGGTTCGGGTCTCCCCACCCGAGTACCACCCAGGGATGCCCTGAGTGGGTCAGCTGTCCTCCCCATCACAGGTGCTGTGAGCCGGCCTTGCCTGGCCCAGTAGGGCTGCTTCAGTGCAGGCCAGCCGAGGCACGGACTCCTTCCTGTTAAGATTTGCCTCAAGGTCAGAGAGGGGAGGGGACGCAGGGTGGGGGGAGTCAGCTCTGAGAGAACAGAGCCAGAGAGGCGGGTCTCAGTTGTTTGGTGCAGGGGGAAGTTCAGACTTTTGTTCTGAACATCAATGATGTCTGGGCTGGGGGTGTAGCTTAGTGTCAGGGCACCTGCGGGCCACGCGCGGGCCTGGGGTTCTACCCAGCACTGAGAACAAGCAATTCTGAGCCCAGGATGAAGTGAAGCCACCAGCTAGATTGTGGGTGTGGCTGCTAATGTGGGTGCATATATATGTCAACCAAAATAAGAGCCACGTGAGTGAGCGCTAAACCCAGACTTCTGTTCTTATCAGATGGGGGGAGGCGAGGGGCAGGTGAGGGCAGGACGCTGGGACAGACCAGCTCATTTCTGCGCAGCCTGTGCTGTGTCCTTTCCTAGGAGGGCTGTGGGGCCTCTGGGGTGTTGCCTAGAGTGGACTGTGCGGCCTTCAGGCAGCCATGCAGTCCAGCCTGAGCCTGGTCCAGGGAGACCAGCTGGCCTCTGCCTCCCAGCTCACCAGGTGGCTAGTGGTGGGTGTGCATCCTGCCAGGGCCAGGCCTCCGTCTGTCTCTGAGCTGCTGGCCTCAGTGTGGTGCTCACGTTTGACCACTGCGCTTGTCACGCTTTATGCCAAGAGCAGTCCTGAGGGTATTTAAGGAATGTGGCCGCGCTCCAGTTCCCAGGGGGAAGCTGATTCAGCTCCGAGCTGCGGGAAGGGGGCCGGAGGTTGTCTGGGGCGTGTCTGCCATCTAGTGGTGGGCCCCGGGTTGCCTTGGGTGCTGGACTGCGTCCATCTCTTGGCCACCATGGCTTCCAAGAGTGGACCTAGTGCCCTCCAAGTCTCCTGCTGGACAGGGCTGGACTTCGCCAGGGTGAACAAGGCTGACTCTCCCTCGCTGCAAGCTTGGGTGGCTCCTTCCGACCAGCTTGCAGTCTCTGGGGGCTTGTTAGGGGTCTCGCTGGGATCCGATCCTGACAGTGCTGCTTCTGCAGGCCTAGGGAGGGAACCCTGCCTATCAGCTGTCCCGTGAGGCTGGGGGCGGAGCCAGGGACCTCGTGGATCTGACCACGTGCACCTTGGATCTGCGGTGTGCGCAGTACCCGCAACCCTACTGCTCTGAGTGCCCTGCTGCTGTCCGAGGCAACTTGCTGCTGGGCGTCCTCAAGCCCATTTGTGGCTGGCTCAGTGGCCTCGACAGACCCCACAGGCGCTGCCTGTCGCTTTGCTGGGATGTGTAGGGCGTCTGGAGCTGGGCGGGTCTCTAGCCGACCGTGGCCTTCAGTGTGCCTGCCGTGGGGCCCTCACAGAATCCTGCCTGAATCTCCAGGCAGAAAACAGCAGGGGCCCACAAAGCTGGCGAGGGTCCAGAGCTCTGCAGGCCCAGGGCCCCCATTCCACAGGCCAGAACAGGCCCAGTCACAGTCACTGTGTCCGGTCCTACCAATGGGCTCTGGGTCTGCAGTGGTTGATCACACTCTGGGGAGAGAACTGGAACTGAACACCTTTGAAAAGTGCATTCAGCAGTCAGTGTTGGTGTGTGCTGTAGGGGTCCCTCCGTCTGCTAAGGGTGTCCATGTTGGTGGCCTGTCTGGGAAATAGCACTGGCCCTAAGCGGACCTTGCTCCCTCTCTTGGCAGCGTGGGCCTTGGCAGGCTGTTTGGCTTCAGCATCTACACTTATGGCTTTAGGGTCCCCCCCTGTGCCCCCCACCTTGCCTGCAGTACTGGGTGAGAGTGTGGGGGTGAGTGGCAGGCCTGCTCCTGGACGTGAGTTGCTCTCCAGGTGGCAGTGCCCATGCTCCAAGGGCACCCTAGTGACAGTTGTGGTGAGGCTGCGTGGCTTGGGGAAGAGTCCCTTGGAGGCCCACCACCCACCTGTTTCCGAGCCTGTTCCCTCCTGGTGCCCACCCCCAGGTGGGGCTCTGAGTGAAGGTGGTTCCCGGGTGGAGCAGGGAAGGACGTTGTGGAGCCATGACAGTGGGCTCTCCCACTTATTGGTGTGTGAGGCCACAGGGGTGAGATACTGTGTCCTCCCGTTCCACAGCAGCCTGCCTGGGGTAGACCACGGAGGGCACGGCCCTACAGGAGGGCAGCCTGCGCCCTGCCTGGAGCCATGTGCCTGCTGCTTGTGACGTGCCAGCACCCAGGCTGCAGAGGCCACACCTTCCTCCGTAGGCTGCAATCGGTTTATTTTTGGTGCCACAGGCCCCTCTGGTCTGCAGAGGGACCCTTCTCAGACTAATGTCTCTACCTTCCTGAAGGAGCTTCACAGGGCCAGAGGAACCCGTGGTCATAGAACCCCGCTGCGTGTCCGCGGCAGGAGTACAGACGTTGCCTAGGAACACACCACGTCTAAGTCCAGTCACCAGTTCAGCATGTGTTGGGTCTGAGCCTCAGTGACACTTGGGAATCTGCAGTGACACACTCAGCTGATGTCCCTGTGATTCTCTTGCCTCTGACAGTCACCGTGGAAGGAATGCTGGTAAAAATGAATGGGTCATTTTTCAAGTTCAGGGGCCCCCTGAGTCCTGCTGAGGGCCTCTGCCCTTAACCTCTGATCAGGAACCCTGACCTGCATCCCCAGCCAGCCCAGGAGACCAGGGTTGGCCCCAGGTGCTCCCCTTCTTGCTTGCCCTGCGTGAACCCCCAGTGTGCAGGCTCCTGGAGGGACCCTGTGCCTGGCGGTAGCAGCCACAGGGACCACAGAGGGAACTTCGTGTTCTTGGAACTACCTTTAAAGAGTCAAGTTAACGTGAACTTATAAAATGTATCCAAAATCCTATCAGCAGGACCCGAGCAGTTACTCTTGGGGCATCTGTGTGTGTGCCACCTGGCGTCTCGCACCCACTGCTCGGGGAGCTTGGACCATGGCTCAAGGGCTCAGTGGCCACGTGTGGGTAGCTGTCATTGGCAGCATGGCTCACATGTGTCAGGGCTGGGCAGGGGACTTGCACAGTCCTCCCCTTTCACCGAGGGGACACTGGCTGGGAGTGGGGGGTGGCCTGCCCCGGGTCATGGCCAGCTAGCTGAGGGCTGAGCTTTGGTGGGGACGGCCTGGGGCTCCACCAGGCTGCACTCTAGCCTGAGGCAGGAGGAAGGCTGTCTCCATGGCCCAGGGCGGCCCAGGGGGCAGTGAGGAGCCAGGCTGGACACGCAGCTGGAGCCCGTGGGGTTCAGTGAGGAGACCCTCACGCACTGCGGGAATGGCTCAGCCCGCCGCTGCCTTTCTCTCCTGGGTGGAGGGGAACAGCAAGCCGTTGGCAGGGAGCGTGCTGGGGCCGTCTCTGAGGTGCTGTTGGGTGGGTGGGGACAGATCAGGGATCCTTGCTCCACAGTGTCCAGAGGAGCTGGTTAAGCTGGTCAAAACTCACGGGATTCCAAGGGAAAAGGTAGGGGACATGAGGGTCCTCTGCTGGCCTGAAAGCAGATCGCATCTGCAGAGCTGTCTCACTGCTGCCCCTGCTTGACCCCGGAGGGCTGCCCACTTAGTGGTCCCAGATGGAGGGCTCCCACCGCTGGTCTCCGTGTCTCCCACGACCTTGGCGTGCTGTGCTGGGACTTCCTGTCCCCGGCAGGCGCTCCACAAACACCCAGCACACAGAGCTCCTTCGGCCTGGACCCCTTTGAATTTGAAGTCCTTTCTTTGGAATTCTTTTGGAATTCTTGGTGATATTGACAGTCACTCGCTCCGGCAGCCCCCTGCTCTGCAAAGTGAGGAGGACAATCCCTGCCCTCCTCAAGTTCGTGGCTTGATAAAAGGTCACATGACATAGCCACAGCAGGACTCGGAAGGTAGCAGCTGCGATGTGGAGCGTGACGCTGATTTTCAGCACAAAGCGTGACGAGGCAGGGCGTGTCGAGAGCTCCTCAAGTCCTGCTCAGACATGAGGAAACGAAGAAGGCCACGCACCAGAAGGAGGGAGAGCCGAGGACAGCAAGGGGCCCAGGGAGGTCTGCCTCGTCAGCCGGGCTGGGGCAGGGCGGGCAGCCAGCATGGGGCATGAGCGCTGTTCATTTCTCTTGTGCCTGATGTGCCAGCTCGTCCCAAGCACTGACCTTTCCAGGGTCTTCGCAGTCACATCACCACACCAAAGGTCATGGAGAGGGGCTCTCAGGATTCAGTTCAGTTGCGTATAAAACTAACAAAGGCCCCAAATAACCAGCGTAAACAGTTTATTTCTCACAAAAGAAGTCTAGGGGGGCTGGGGATGTGGCTCAAGTGGTAGAGCGCTCACCTGGCATGCGCGGGGCGCTGGGTTCCATCCTCAGCACCACATAAAAATAAAGATGTTGTGACCACCGAAAACTAAAAAATAAATATTAAAAAAATTCTCTCTCTCGCTTAGAAAAAAAAAAAAAGAAAAAAAGTCTCAGGGAGCTGGGCCCAGTGGTGCACTCCTGTGATCCCAGCAGCTCAGGAGGCCGAGGCAGGAGAATTGCAGGTTCAAACCCAGCCTCAGCAACTTATCGAGGTTAGAAGCAAACTAGTGAGACTCTTTCTCAAAAACTAAAAAGGGCTGGGGATATGGCTCAGTGGTTAAGTGTCTTTGAGTCCAATCCCTGGTACAAAAAAAAAGGTCTAGGGGTTGGATGACCAGGACTAACCGTGAATTCAGCATGTCATCATGGACCTGAGCTCCTATGTTCCTAGCTTCAATTCTTGGTTAACATTTGCAAAGTCACTTTGTGGCCCCAAAGGGCTGTTGGAGCTCCAGCCAACAGACTTCATTCCATACAGGAGGAGGACGAGAAGGGTTGTTCCTGTTTAGGAAGACTTCCAAAAGTATCTGTGACACTTCTGTTTACATCTCGTTGCATTAGTCTTTCTACACCTACCTCCCAGGGAGATGGGGACACGCGGTCTTCTTAGGGGAATGCATTCCTACTCTGATTAAAATAAGGGATGTGCAAAGAAGCATGAGAAGCCCTTGACAGGTGAAAGTGTTAACATGATTTTATTTTTTAGAACAACTTTGTGGCGATACAGCGGACATACAATAACTGCTAGTCCTCTAGGTGTGTAGCTGTGACGTTCGTATGCCTGTGCAAACAGCACCGTGTCAGGACAGCAGACATCCTCACCTCCCAGAGTGTGCTCAGGGCCCTTCGCAATCCTCCCTTCTCCAGGGAACTGCGGATCTGCATTGGAGCTACGGAGGACACTTTGTGTCTTTTAGAATTTTATAAAAGTGGAATCACGTTACACACTTCTTTTAGTCCAATTTCCTCACGGGGCATGATTTTGAGCTTCATCCATGTATCACATTTCTGCGTCTTTCCGTGAGCAGGAGGGAGGTTGTTGTTTGGTTGTGAGGGCTCTTTACATATTCCAGACATGTCTTTTCAGATATATGATTTGTAATTATTCTCATTCCATGGTTGTCTTAATTTTCCTTTGACAGTATCTTTCAAAGAGTTAATACTTAAAATTTTGATGAAGCCTGATTCATCAGCTGTATCAATTCTTTCTTTTTCTTTTATCCTTGGTGATTTGAGTGTCACAGCATTTTCTCTTGTGTTGGGTCCTGTAGTTGGTAGGGTCAGTTTTACGTTTAGGTCCATGGTCTGTTCTGAGAGGACTTTTGTTCACAGGTGAGGTGTAGATGGAGCACCGCTGTGGGGAAGACCGCCCTTCCTCCCTCCATGTCTTCTGTGCTGTGTAAACAGTCGCCGGTCTCAACATGCGCACCACACTGACCTGAAGCATCCATGTACAACAGCCTCAAGTCAGGAGGTGCTGGGCCCACACCTTGGCCTGCCGGACGTCGTTTTGGCTGCTCTGGCATCGCCCCCAGGAGGAGGGGTCTTTGGCTTCACTTTGATCAAAGTCACTAATAGGCAAGGACAGCTCTCGAGTGCCGTGGCTCTGAGCTCTGACTGCCACAGCTCTCAGCTCTTAGTGAGGCCCCCCGGCTGCCTTCCTGGGAGCCGGAGCCAGCAGCGGCCACAGCGGGGGCTCCCTGCACCTCCCTGCCCTCCATCACCCCCTGATGGCTGCTGCTCGGTGCCGCACCTCGGCTCTGAGAGAGGCTTTATAAGGACTTACGCAGCAGTGCACCCAGGGTCCAATCCGACTATGGGGAGGTTTCAACGGGGACTAAAACGGTGGCCTCCTGCGTGACAGTGCCCTGCCAGCTGACCACAGGCCTCCTGCTCACTCCAGGCAAGGGACAGCGCCTCGTGCACTGAACTGGGGATGTTGAAGGGGCTCCAGAGAGGCTGCAGGGCGGAGCCCCCTGGGGGGGACCCATGACTGACCTGCAGCCACCAAAACAAAAGTCTCCCAGCAGTGGCCGCAGCGGCTGTGAACGACAGGAAAGAAGGGAAAGCAGCCCCCGGAGTCTGGGGCCGTAGCCCAGCTGGTAGGGTGCCTGCCTCCCCTGTCCAAGGCCCTGGTTCAGGCCCCAGCACCACAAAAGAAAAGAGCATGGGATGGGATGAGATGGACATCATTGTCCAAAGTACATGGATGAAGACGTGAATGGTGTGAATCTATTTTGTATACCACACAGAGATGTGAAAAGTTGGCTCTATATGTGAAATATGAACTGTAATGCATTCTGCCGTTGTACATAACAAATTAGAATAAAAAAATAAAAAGGAAAAAGAAAAGCAGCCCTTGGGAGCATGATGCTCTTGCTTCCTGAAGCTCTGCTTGCTTCTCATCAGGCCATTTGCGTGTCTTGATAAATCAAAGAAGGAGCTTGTCCATGTCTGTGCCAAGCCTGCTAGGACTTGATCTGGCATGTGAGGGATCCATCGGTCACTGGGCAGCAAGCCGTCTTAACAAGTCTGGGCTGTTGGCCTACGAGCAGGGGTCTCCGTCCATAACATCCACCTTTTAAAAGTTCTCAGCAGTGTTCTGTTGATGTCAGCGTGCAGATCGCGAACGTCTGTCCTCAGACCTCTTGCTGCCTGCTTCATAGTTTATGCTGCTGTTGAGCCTCTTTCTTAAGCACCGTGTTCTGTGGGGCGGTTTGTAACCTGCAGAGGTCCCTTGGTATTTGAGAAGGCTTTTCACTGACATAAGGGAGCAGGTGGGCTGCCCCCTGGCTAACCTCACTTCTGGCACTCAGGCTATTTTTACAGTGGTTTAAAAAGGGAGCAGGATAAAACTGATCCATCCACCGCGGTTAGCGGAAGGCCTTCAGTCGGTTCTTCCTTCTGTCCTCTCTGCAGGTTTGGAAATGACCCTCTTGGGTGAAACCAGCCTGTGCACCTTCACGGCAGCGTCTCACGAGCTCCGCTCTGCCCTGGCGGTGAGGCTGTGAGCGCCGGCCTGGCTCTTGCCCGCCCCTTAGTTTTCACCTCTGTTTTGTGCTTAGGGTGGTGTTCACTCTGCCCAGATCCCCCACTGGGATCGCCGTCTCGTGTTGAGTGACAGCCTGGGCTCTGGACCCGTTTCCCTCAGAAGGCAGGTTCGGGCTCCCTGGCAGGGCGATTGGGGGCCCAGGAGATTGCTGTCACCCTCCCTCCAGCGCCTCGCTGTTTCTCCTGACATCTTGAGCAGACTTCTCTGTCGCCTACCCTAGTTTGAAGAGTCCTCCGTGGACGTCCTGCGGTCTGCCTGAGGTCCTTGGACGTCCTGCGGTCTGCCTGAGGTCCTTGGAGGTGGGCTCATTCCCTCCGCCCTCTGGGCCTGCGCTTCCTGGCGGGGGGCGAGGTCCTGGAGAGCTTGGCACCATGGTCCCTCCTCTCCCTGCTTTCCTGCTCCTGTCCTCCCTGCGCTTGCAGCCCCGTGGTGGGGCCTGTCCTGTGGTCCCCCCCCCCCCCGTGTCCATCTCTCATCCCCAGCTACATCAGGAGTTCCACAGAATTCCTGGCTCACTTTCTCCTCACTGCGATCCTTTTGCTGTCAAAGCCCACCCATTGAGTTGATTACTTTTAGCTTTTTAGAAAAACAGTTTTTCCACATTCGGATCTGCTTGCCGACTTTCTGCAGTGTCTTCTGTTTCACGTCCTGTTCTTGCCGCTGTAGAGTCTGTTTTCTTCTATGCCCGCCGTGCCTTAAGCAGGACGTTTGTTCCCACATTTTTATTGGTGCTCGGGCGGGGAGCACCTTGCATTTCCTGCCTCCCAGGAGCCTGCAGCTGAACTTGGAGAACACGGCGTGGAAGCCAGGCACCCAACGGAGCCTGGCTTTATTGGTGCATTATTAAGCAAGATTTTTTTTTAAAAAAAAAATCATTTCACCTAGAATTTTCAGTAGTTTGCATCAGGAGGGTTTTCTGTGTATCTGAACCATGACAGTGTCGACAAATAAGTGTCATCTTGGTTTTTCTCCAGAGAAGTGCTGCCCAGGCTGTCACTCAACACGAGACGGCGATCCCAGTGGGGGATCTGGGCAGAGTGAACAGCACCCTAAGCACAAAACAGAGGTGAAAACTAAGGGGCGGGCGAGAGCCAGGCCGGCGCTCACAGCCTCACCAGGCACCCACGCCGTGTTCTCCAAGTTCAGCTGCAGGCTCCTGGGAGGCAGGAAATGCCAGGTGCTCCCCGCCTCTGGAGCGTCCCTGCAGAGTCCGTGTCCCCACGTCCTGGCCTGATAGACAGCGGCTGACTCCCTTTCTTGGCTTTTGCTTTGCAGCCGGACGCTGTGCTGGTGCCAGGGGCACGTCTGATTTTCCGTGTCACGGTCCCCAGTTGCTCTTGAGGGAAGGGTGTGGCCGAGCCTCCCACTGGTGCTGGACGCTCAGTGGCTGTCGCTCTCGGCACTGGCCACTAGGCGGGGGGAGCGAGCCACAGCACTGTCCGCCCCTGGCGTGTGGGTGGAACCGAGTGCGTGTAAGGAGCGCCCACTCCAGCTCCTGTGCCCAGGGCCTCAGAAAGGAAGAGCGCGAGTCCTGCCCTGTAGGACCCCGGGCCACCCCGGACGTCCCGGAGCTGCCTGCCCCCCTCAGTGCTGGCCTCTTAGCACCACAGCCTCCGGCTCTGCTGCCTCCAGGCCCTCTCTGCCCCTCGTGGCCAGCGGGGGGACCTAGGTCAGTCACCGTCATCCTTAGCCTCTGCTCAGGCACGAGTGCCAAGCCCTGACCAACCACAGGGTTGTGCCAGGTTCAAGTGAAAGGACGAAGGTGAAAGTGCTTTGAAAATTCCCAAGTGCCACATACACACAAAGTAACTGTCATCATCAATGTCCCTAAAACTCCTCCAGAGCCTGGGCAGGCTGGGTCCCCTGTGGACCCTTATTCAGGTGACTGGAACATCAGTTCTTCAGGAGAGAGCCGCAGCGGGCTGCTGCGCACCCAGGAAGTACGGTGTCATCGGCGTCGTGGCTGAGCGTGGCGCTGGGACTCTGGCCAGGGTGACTCAGCCTGTGTCAGGGCACCCGGGGCAGGGCTCGGCCTGGCTGGGGCTCAGGCTCCTTCTTTCCTTGCAGAGGAGGGCAGAGGGTGGTCAGGCCTGTGGGTGGACGCTGCCATGACCCCAGGCCAGCTCCCAAGACAAGAGGCCCTCGCCTCAAACCAGGGCACCAGAGGGGTGAGTGACTGCTGGGGGTTCCCTTCCCACTCTCTGAGGGAGGCAGAACAGCCCCTTCCCCAGTGGGTGGGAGACCTCAAGCGCCCCCCATGGTCCCTGGGGAAAGACTGTTTAAAACGTTCTGCTCATCGATTGACCCACAGGAGCTGTCGAGCCCCAGGTAGGCGGGATTCCCAGGCAGGCGCCTGGGGTGCATAGGGGCTGCTGGGGTGGGAATGGGCCCAGCGAAGGCTATTTTTAAAAGAGCATTTTCCCCAGGAGGCTGCTGATTGCTGCGCTGACTGCTGTTTTATGGTGGAGATTTACTTGTTCCTGCAGGACTCTGCAGTCAGCAGCGGCACCGTCTGTGAAATAGACATTTCATAATGGAGACCTTGGCCCTGGCTTCCGGGCACACTCAGACCTGGGGTTTGCTCTTGGTTGTGTAAGCACAGAGAAAAGGACTAACAGCATCGCCCAAGGAGGGCCCAGAGGTGGTAGAGAGTGGGTGGGTGGGCCACCACGTAGTCCCCAAGGGCTTCTTCAGCGGGGTGCAGTGGGCGTCGGTGCTCCACCAGGGGGCGCCATCGCGACCTCCCCGTCAGGCTGGTCCCTGGGCATTCACCTGGCTAACTTCTGAATGCCCGTCACTGCGTTGTTTGTGCACAGCCTCATCTGAATTCTAGGAGAGATGTTATCACCTCCCTTCCATGAAGGGAACTGAGGTTTAGAGAGGCCAAGTAAATTACGCCCAGTCAGCAAGACACGGGGAAGCTGGAATCCAACCTGTGTTTTCCTGATTGCGAAGCGTGAACCCTACACCCTCACCCCCAACCCTTGCCTCCTCCCTGTCGCGTGTCTCAGATACAGTTCTGTCCTCCCACCTCCCGCTGGGTCTCTGCAGAGCTCGGCTCTCCCCTGGGTGAGGCCTTGGGAGCCCCTGGGCCCTTGACCAGCCACGGGTCGCACAACCTCGCCACCTGGGACCGCGTTGTTCGCATCTGCATTGTGAAGGCACCTCTCCCACTTGGGTGCTGGGCGGCAGCACCCACATTTCCCTCAGCTAGTTCCCTGCTCACCCCGAGTCCCCTTGCAGGTGGCTGTGTCCTCAGGGAAGGACGGCCCTTCTGCTCTCTGCCCAGTGGCTCTCTCCGCAGGGTGTAGGCGGGGAGAGGGGAGCCTTGGCAGCTGCTTGAGGAGGCCAGGGGCTGATCTGCCCGCGTGGAAGGACGTGGGACCGCAGGCTTGGCCCAGGGAGGCGGTGAGCCGAGGCCTGGGCCGTGGGCCTGCGCGCGAGGACCTGGCCAGGCTGGGGCGCGGCAGTGGTGGGCCTGCGTCACGGGGCTTCGGGGGAGCCCAGTGATCACCTCTGTGCGGGGCTTGGTTTTGTTTTGTTCCAGAGTGGAGACCACGGGTGGGCAGGGAGGGGGAGTCTAGTGTCCACTCGGCCAGTGGGGCTCTTTTTGTTTTTATTCATTTCACAAATTGAAATTGAAGATTGTTAAGTCTATTCCAGGACCTCCCCACGGCTGTTGATTGCTCTTTCTGAAAAGACACCCGTAAGTCAGACTTTCTAAAGGTGGGGTGCGGGAGGCCCCGGCCTGTGGTCCATTGTGTGTCCACCTCGGAGCACAGGGAGGACTGTTCACCTGCTGCAGTGGCTCCACGCCTGCTTCCAGAAGTGCTCCTCAGCTCTGGCCTGCCCGCCCAGCCAGCCAGGGGACAGCCAGGAGGACAGCAGGAGGGACGTGGTGGGAGCTGTCCTGGCAGCCCTTGGCAACCCTTGCAGACCCACCCACCATGGACCCCCGAATCCCGGCCTCGGGGTTCCCAGAGAGCTGGGTACGAATCTCCACTGCAAGAACTACCCCAGGAGCTGGAGTCGGCCTGCTTCCCTGGGGGAGGGGCTGGACGGGCGAGGCTGCCTCAGGCCTGGCCGGGTGTGCGGTGTGTCCTCCACCGTCCCTTCCAAGCTCTGCGCTGGTCCTTGGGCTCTTCACAGCACGCGTCAATCGAAGGCATTTCCTTAGCGGTGAGCCCTCTGAGCCTAGGCTTCTGGTCCAGGTGGCAGGCCCCTGCTGCAGCCCCTGATGCTCGGGAACCCCTGTCCATGCCCGGCAGCCGAAGGCCGCTCTGCATCCCCCTCCTCGATTGTCCTCCCCACTGCCCTCAAGTCCCCTCAGGACACGCACTGAAGTCCTTTTCTTCCCCCCTGAGCTTACCCTTCTCTCCTGTGTCCCCGCAGCTCTGGCAAATGACCCACTGGCCCTTCAGACTGCACTTCTCCCCGCCACCAGACTGTGGGTGGCACACCCTGTGATACACACCGTGGTGCCCGGCAGCCATGCTCAGGATCACCCGGGAGGGCAGTGTGGCCACTCTAGTGGACGCCTGGCGTGGCTTCCTGAGCGGCGGATTCGAAGTGCTTCCCAGCGCTGTCCCTCTGCTCCACCGCCCTGCTTGCAGCAGCATGCTGTGTTTGCACCACCGGGAAAATGTCACTGGAAAAGGAGGCAGAGTTTCAGATGGCGCATCTGGCTGCCATCTTGGCGGGAGGGGACGAGGACCAAGCTCCACTGGTGACGGGGCTGGGCCTCAGGCTGGACGCCTTGCTCTAGGGCATCCTGTGCAGAGGTCCTGGCCAGGGCTCTGGGGGCTGCTCCCCAGGGGCTCAGCTCCCCAGGCTCACCCGCCTGTGCTTCTTGCCCCGGGCGCTGGGTTCCCTGTTCTGTGTGGGGGTCGCACCCTGCTTCCTCCACCACAGATCCCCAACCCAGCTGCTTTCAGTGTCTCCCCGGATTTCCACGTCATCAGAGGAAGCACTGTCCCAGCCGCTGGCTGGGCTCCCTGCCTCCCTGCCCTTTCAGCCTGTCTCCCTGAGACAGCCACATGGTCAGTAAAAGCCAGCCGGCGGCGTGAGAGCTGACTGATGCAGGTGCCTCATTTCTTTCATTAGCAGGGAGGGGCAGGCACGGTCCTTCTGTCACACGACTGCCCGGCAGTGTCCTTTCCACGGTCCCCATTCCCGATCCCTGTGCCACCCTAGTGTCAGGCTGACAGTAGCTCCCGGGAGCACAGACTGCGCCTGCAGGAGGGCTTCCCGTGAGGTTGGAGCAGCCCCCGTCAAGGCCCCTGGTCACCCTCGCCCAGGGTGTGACACCAGCTGACTGCCTGGGGTTTCTCTGGAGTGCATTCTGCCGGGTGATGCATTTCCAGGCACCTGGTGGCTGCTTCCTGCTCCACCCTGGAAGACAGAGACACAGACCTGTCTCTCCCCTTGCCTCAGAGTTTTCAGATTTGCTGTCCTATGGAGAAATGTCACAGAGTTAAGACGCCAGGCTGTGTCGAGGTGCGAGCTCCTGGAATCCAGGGCCTTGGTTTTCCACTGCGGCTGCCACACATGGCCGCACACCTGGAGGCTTAAACTACACATGCCACCTCTGACGTCCTGGAGACGCGCACTCCCCAGTGGGCCAGGGCCCAGCACCCTGGCTCAGCAGGGCCGTCCCTCCCTTTTCCTGGGCAGCTTCTAGAGGTCGCCTGCTCCACTCCAAGGCACGTGATTTGACCTCTGCTTCCCCACGACTCCTCTCACTGGCGATTCTTCTTCCTCTGGACAAGGACCCTGGTGATGGCAGCAAACCTAGGGTACTCTGCCATCTCGAGATCTTTGGTCACATCAGTGAGGTCCCCGTGTGGCACATTCTAACAGGCGAGGTGCCCAGGAGTCGTATTCCAGGCCTCAGGCTGGGGGCGCTTTGGGGAGGAGGGGCGCCATCTGGCCTGCGGTGCAGGAGCTCCTCCTGCAGGGGTGACCGCCTGGGCCCCTCAGTGCTGCGTCACTGGTTGGTTGGCTCAGGGTAGGCGCTCCGCAGCCGTCAGCTGCAGGTTATTATTGGCTCCCGTCACTGCCCTCGGCACTGCTCTCACCAGTCAGCCATTCAGGAAAGACCGGGGGTGATCAGAAATGGAACAGGTGCCACAGTCTGGCTGGGCACAAATGCCGCAGTCTGGCTGGGCACACAATCACGAGCCACCACACAGCTTGTAGATTCAAACAGCAACTCTTTATTCCCGAACTCACACCAGCCGTCTACAATCACGTTCTGGGGAAATCCACGTTCTCTGCCCAAATCCACGTTCTCTCCCAAATCCCCCTCCACTGGGCTTCTATCTCCAAAATATACTGTCTGAATCCCGTGAGAACTCAAGGGGAACTCAGGCAGCAGGATACGCCCTATTCCCAGCAGGAATAATCTTAAACCTTAAACCTGGAACCTAAACTGGGAACGCCCTAAACACGATTATCTTAAAACCGGGAACACCCTAATCTGCCTTGGTCCTTGAGCAAGGTCACCTACATTCAATGTCGCTGCAACATGTCAGCAACATGGGGTACGCTGGCAAGGAAATTGTCATACCTACTTGGCTAATGGCTCCCAGCAAACAGGCACTGGGCAGAGGGACTGAGAAGGCTGAGAACACGGGAGTCAGCCCGGGCAGGACGGGTCCAAGTAGGGTGCTGCCTCGAGCAGGGTGCCTCAGAGTGACCCGGGTGGGGTGTCGTGTGCAGAGGTGTGTGCCTGGGTGGGGAGAGTCGTGTGCAGAGGTGTGCGCATGCCACCAAGGGGGGTGGTGGGAGACCACCCGAGAGGAGCATCGTTTGCCTACCAGCTGGCCCTGCTGTGTGAAGTCCCCCTGGTCCTTTAGATGGCGATGTCCCTCTCAAATGGCCCCACTTTGCCCCACCCTTCTGCAGCACCGTTCACAGACCTGCTCTTCTTGACGCCCAGCTCAGCCACCACGCCCCCAAGAGCCTTTATCAGTCAAGGAGCCATCACGGTCATTTCCTCCCCTTCAAGCACCAGCCACGCGAGCCCCTGGGGTGCGCCTCCACCTAGTTTTCCTAATTAGGTCCTGAAACACCTGTCCCACCCTGCCCTGCTGCTCCCAGAGGTGAGTGCGTCTCACGGAGCCATCCCATGTCAGCCAGGGACCTCCCTCCCCTGTGTCAAGTCCTGCTCCTTTTCCTGTCCCCCAAGGCTGCCGATCTCTGTTCCACCAGCCGGGGAACAGCGTCTTGGTGGTCAGTCTTAAGAACACAAGGCAAATTGTGCGCGGGGGACAGGACACAGTGGCAGAGTGAGCAGCCAGAACAGCGCCTCCTCTGGGCATTCCAGTCTCTACCTCTCAGGAGCGGCATGACCTTGGGAATGGCCCCGTCTTCACCCTCCTGGCCGTAAATCGAGGGCACCGTGCCAGACGGCCAGAGTTTCCTCCGAGCTCGCGCAGCCTGCCTCTGTTTTAAGACCACTGTGCGCCAGGGCCGTGTTCCCAGGCCTGTGTTGGGCCCTCTTCCCCTGTGGAGGTGGGAGAGGTCGGAGCTGTTTCACACACCTGTTCTGTTAGACCAGGCCCTCTGCAGAGGACGGTCACTGATCACGGAGCAGTTTGTTGGAGGCATTGGCAGGAACCAGCAGGAGCGGTGGGTCAGGACGTGGCCTGAGGAACCTCTCTCGGGGCTGCGCTCGCCCTGAGCGGAGCACTGGCAGCCGACAGGCTGGGTCAGGGTTGCGTGGGGGCTGCTGGGTGCCCGAGAGACGTGACGGCTGTGTCCTTTTGTTCTCTTGTGAGTCACTGTGAGACTTCCCCACCAAGGGACCTTTAACAGGGCAGAGGGGACAGCTGTCCACGTGGTCTACCCCGCACTGTGAAGCGAGGGAAATGTGGACCAGGAGGGGCCGGGTGCCTCGGGCTGGAGAGGAAGGTGGGCTCCGAGCAGCGCAGTGGCTGTGCGCCGACTCCGGAGGGTGGACAAGGCCACTGGCAGGATGAACGGCTACAGGGCTTGCGTGGGGGTGGGGGTGGGATGAGATCCCAGAAGAGGGACAAGTTCAGGCAGCAGATGGTGACGGATTTTGCCTAGATGGTAACATCCCACACAATGTGAGGCAGAATTAGAAAGACAGATCAGGTTCCGCTTGTCTGGCACTTGGAAAGACGGTGGACTTAATCTGCTGCCCACGAGGACACCTTGGTTTCCTAGAGGGGAGGAAGGCCTGCACCGTGTTCTGAGATGGACCAGGAACCCTGCAGAAGGGAAAGGAGGGCTGCAGGTGTCCCATCCCCAGTGTCCGTGGGAAGTCAGCAGCAGGGGCACGGGCTCCCGCCTCAGGTTCCGGACCCAGGGTTCCCTGGGCCGTGGCTGCCCAGAGGCGTCGCGAGAAGCTCTTCTCCCCAAAACACGCAGCTGCCAGGTGCGCGTGCATCTGGTTCAAGAAAGAGCCACAGGAGATGTTTGTTTCTGAATTCCCTCCAGGGGGCCAGGAACAGGCCCTAAAATAGTTAAATGGGAGTGGGAGGGGGAGGCTAGAGAGTTCAGAGGTGCTCAGCTGAGCAGTGTATGTGGCTGCTTGAAGTATTTCTGGAAGCATTCAAAGGAGGCCCTTCTGGTTCTTTGGTGTCTGTTTGCTGAGGGTCTGGTGGAGACTCTGGACGTGGGAGTAAGTGATCTTCACACTGATTAAAGTCAAAATAAAGCAGCCACAGGCCCGAACTATGCTGAGCAGGGCACCGTCCTGGACTGACATGTGCTTATGCTGCTGCTGGTCATGGACACAGAGAGGCGAGGACAGAGATGGACAGAGGGCACTTGGGGCTGGGAAGGAGGAAGCCGGTGCCCGTCCCCCGGCCTCCCAGGCCCGGTCATGCCTCTTTGTCTCTGGACTCTGCAGGGCTGGAGATGAAGGCCCAGGGCGGGCCCGTGCTGGCTGCTCTGGTGGAGACGGAGGGTCACATCGTGCTGGATGCAGGAGAGAGGTCACAGTGGAAGAGACGGATGAAGTGTCCCTTCCATTGCGGTCCCTGTGGGGAAGTTCCTTCCCAGCTCCTCTTGAACCTTAGCAGGGAACTGGCTCTGAGGCACAGCGGAAGCCGTCCTGTGCAGGCAGGCCAGGCAGGGTCCTGGGGACATGCTTCTTGGTCACTCAAGTTGAGATGCCATAGCCTGAATTCCCTGGGGAAAACGTGGGGCGGGGCTCTCGGTCTGTGGGAGTCCAAGGTGCCATCCAGGGAAGCGAGAGGGAGCCCAGGCAGGAGCGCAGGACGGCAAGTGAAGGGGACGAGTTTCCACGCTGGCTGCAGTAGAACCAAAGGTCACACTCCTGCTCCGAGGAAGGGGAGGGCTCTGGAGTTTCACGGGGAGCTGTCGGGTAGCTGTGATAGGAGGGAGGAAGCGAGCACAACGGACCACATTCCCCTGGGCTCAGCTCCTTTGGGCCTCCGGGTTCTGTTACCCAGACCCTCTGGGCAGCTGCCGGGGAGGCAAATGCTGCAGTGTAGATGGGGGCAGGAGCCGCCCTGCAGCAGAAGCCTTGGGGGGCACCCAGCATGCACTGGGCACGGGGGCGGGGGTGCAGTGGGTCCCACAGTCGGGGTGGGGGGAGGCAGGACAAGCAGTGCCTGCCTGGGCCTGTGGCACTGGAGCCCAGAGGCGGGGGCAGCTGCGGCCCAGGAGTCTGTGCGTGTGGAGCAGTTACCATGGGGTAACAGGAAGGCAGGACCAAGGTCAATGACCAGCCCTCCTCTGTGGCCTCCAGGAACGCGGAGCAGCGTCAGTGACACCAAGAGGTAACCTGGGCCAAGACTGGGTCCTGCACATTAAATGTGAGCTTAGGGGGCGCAGGGGAGGAAGGGGCAGGAGCACAGAGGCTGCTGGGGGCTAGCTGGCCCCTTGCCTAGGCTGTGAGGTCCTCGGCAGAGGGGCCATGTCAAGCCCTGACGCTGAGTGTGACACCTGGCCCACAGTAGGCACTCTGCTGATGGAGCGAGTCTCCCAGGAAGGCCCCTGTGCCCTCTGGCAGGGTGAGTCACTCCGTGCAGTGGACGGCCGGGAAGGGGAGGCCGCCCGGGTCTGCTGGCTGCTGGCGTGGCGTTGTGATTTACACGATCGCACAGCCCCACTTTCAGATGTTCACTCACCGTTTACTGCTCTGCTCCTAATAAACATCGTGTCGTAATGATGAATGGGGCAGCCAGGGGGACGTGGGCGCCATGTTTAAAGAGCCTCGGTGCTCCACCGAGTGCCCAGTCCTGCCTGAGGAGTAGATGGCCCCAGATTTATTTTTAAAATCTGACTTTATTGTCGAGGTGACTGAGATCCCAGAGAGGCAGTCGGGAGGGCTGCAGGGCCGACGGGAGCTGTCCAGGGTGCTGGGCGGAGGGTGCTGTGGTCCCTAGGCCAGCCGACCTCCTTCCACGTGGTGACCAGTGCTCAGCAAGCTGTGATCAGGAGGACGCCGGAGGCCTCCTCGAGGGAAGGTTTTCTCAGGTTTCAGGACAGCAAAGTGCCACAATCCCCGGTGCCCGCTGCGTGGTTGGAGTGGCGTGGGGGCCGGGCAGAGCCGCCCTCCTGCTGCAGTGCAGGATGCTTCCGGCAGCTTCCTGGGACAGTGGTGTGAGACACAGGTGTGCCATGCGCCGCTGCCCCTGCCCCGCAGATCCCAAAGCACCCTGCGTTGGCCCCCCCGGTGGCCTCAGGTGCTCCTTCCTCCTCCTCTCGTGCCCCCCCCTTCCCACTGCGACAAGCTTCCCGCCTGCCCCGGGGGGAGGCTGAGATGTGAGGAGGCCTGGCTGCAGGGGCTGCTGTTGCTCAGGCGGGAGGAACAGTCATCCACAGGCAGGTGAGAAGCCTCAGTGTGACCGCAGCCGGGCAGAGGCCAGTCTGGGCTCGCCGACCTCGGATTCAGCAGATGTGAGGCAGCTGGTGAGCCGCCTGTTGTCCATGATGCTGCTGCTTCCAGAGCAATGAGGGGGTGTAGAGAGGCGCCAGTCACCGGGTGTGAGGCCAGCGGCCTCCGTGCCTTGGACCAAGGGCCTCATTTGGGAACAGAGGAGGTGTGCCTGTTCTGAGGCTGCCACAGTGAAGAGCCAGCTCCGTGCTTCGGGGGCATGACTCCGCGGTCCAGAGGTCTCTCAGCATCCTCAGCGTAGGTGAGTCTTGGGCGTCCAGAGAGACCAGTCCTGGGCAGGCGTGCCTCACCACGCAGCAGTGAGTGACCTCCAGGCCAGCTCCAGAGCCCGGGCCTTGCGGCAAAGGCTGGGAGGTGGTGAGAGAAACTGGGAAGACCCCCCCCCCACACACACACACCCTTAAAATACCATTCCACAGTGCAACCAGTCGCAGATGCCGCTGGGCAAAAGTTTCTTACTTGGAAATTTAAATGTCCCCTGGAAGGCTGAGACTCTGCAGGAATGCAGGGCTGCTGAGCAGAGACCTCTTCCCAGAGGGCTTGGCCCAGGGGCGGAGTGACTGCCAGCCACACTGCTGTCCCCTGGCAGCAAGACTCTTTTCAAGTCATGCCTCACGTCGGGGATCTGACATGACGCACCTGTGGAGCACGGTTTCTGCACCTCAGCCCCAGCTCCCTCTTTCCCTCCCGCCTCCCACCTTCCGCCCCGTCCTGTCCTCTATGGTCTTCTGGCCATTCACTTGCTTCATGGAGGGACATCAAGGTGAAGTCCCCTTGGATGCTCATCTGTGTGCAGTGACCAAATCCTGCCACACACCAAGGCTTCTGAGAGGCTGCTGAGCTCCAGGCCCCGCCCTGATCCCCACGGTGGCCCAAGTCTCCGCGGCTCTGGGACGCACGGGGCAGAAGGCTGGTGGCCCCTGGCTTCCTCCACACGGTGTAAGAGCAGAGGCTTTGGAGTCACACTCGGCTTCCCCGCTTCGTGGCCAGGAAAGTTTCTGCCTCTGTCAGCCAAGAAGAAAGGTGCCCCCCACGTGTTGTGAGGGTCAGGGAGGCAGCGTAGGTGCTGTGCCTGGCACACAGTAGGCCCACAGCAAGGGTTAGTGTCTCGGGAGAAGAAGCCACCCGACTCCACCACAGGGACAGTTCTCTTCAAGCCGACGCTTCTTGTTTCTGTCTCTGTCTCACCGGATGGTCCAGAACTTGATGACAGGGTGACAGACAATGGTGGAGTGGCAGGCGTCCCTGTTCTAGGCCTCCCGGCTGGGCAGCCAAGAACGTCGTCCGAGGGAAATGGGTCGCTGAGCTGAGAACCGCTCCTCAGTTCTCGCCGCTGAAGTGGCTGTGTTTGGGAACGCTCAGATCTTATTAAATGTCCTTTGCCTGCCCCATAGAGATGATCTGATGTCACCTCCAAGGTGTGACAGTGACACCCACAGGTTCTTAGCCTTGGTCTGGTGTGGGAGGCTGTCGCCCTGAATGACTATCATTTTCCTTTCTGTGATTGGAAGAGGCTCTGTTGGTCACTTTCGTAGTGACCTGGTCACTTTTGTAGGGGCCTGGATGCTGCCCTGATCCTCAAAGTAGCAGAATGTGTCCTCATGCGTAGGCGTACCTTCCTGCAGCCCCAGGGGTCGGATTACTCTATTCCTTTGTGATATTACCCCTTTGCCCTGTTTGGGATAGCATGTTCCATGGAAACCCCCTTGTGTGTCCCCTTCTCTTTCTCTGCCCTTGGGTGTGGCCTTCCTGGATGTCAGTCCACCTGCTGACAGCAGACGTCACAAGCTGGACTCAGCCCCTGAAACCTGACGCCTTGCCTCTTTTGAATGGCTTCTCCTCAATATAAGGGTTCAGCACACCTCACTTGCTCTCTTCTGTGGGCCCTACGGTCAGAGGAGCCGTCACAGGACCCCAAAGGAAAAGGTATCCTCTGTCTCTGGTTATTCCACACAGCCCAGTCCCCTGGAGTGACCCTGAGTGTTTCTGTCGTGAGGAACGCGACATCTGCTCTGTATTCGCGACAAACGTCAGGCTGGAGATGGTCTCCGTGTACTGAATCGTAATCGTTGAAGGTGTCTTCCCGTGGCCATCTTTCAGTCTAAACTCCTTGGCCGCCAGAATGGTCTTCTGGAACACAAGTCAGGTCACTGCCCTCCTTCAGCCTCTGCAGTGGTCACCACGGTAAGGGGAGGAAGTCAAACACAGCTCCCCAGGGCCACGCGTCCTCTGGCTCCCGCGGGCTGTCCTCCCGGCTGGCCTTGCCCGGGCGGCGGTGCTGGTGTGGATAGGCCGCCTGGCTGGCCTGCAGGTGGTGTTCTCCCAGGCCTTTCCTGGGTGCCCTTCCTGCTCACTCACCTGACTCTGCTGCCACCTTCCCGGGAGGCTGTCCGGCTCTTTCCCGGGAGGCAGCCTCTGGATGCCTCCGCCCCGTTGCCCTGTGCGCTCCTGGCTACCAGGCTCTGAAGCTGCTTCCTGTTTCCTTGAGGTGCCAGTGACCCCCCTTGAGGGTGTGCCTTCTAGAACGCTCTGCTCCTGAGGACTCCCTCCAGGCCACACGCGTGTGAGAAGGCTCTCCAGTCGGCTTGGCCTGCTCCACCTTTCCATGTTTGGTCCTCTGTCCGGCTTTCCGATCACCTCTCATGCTCTTCTGTGCCTGGGGTCGGCCCACTTGGCACAGGACCCTCAGTGGAAGGGGGACCTCTCCTTGTGCCGGGAGCCCCGTCCCATCAGGAAGGCAGCCACCAGCCCCTGCAGACCTCTGGGAGCTGTGCGGCTTCATCTTAGCCTAGAAGCTAGTCTTTACTCTTCAGGGGGGAGAGGGTGGAGTGGGAGGCGCCGTGACGTTTGCAGAAGCGTGGGGAGGTGCGCGCAGGCCACAGGGTCCACTGTCCAACAGGGAGGCCGATGTCTGACTTAGTCTCTCATCCTCCAGCGGTGTCTGGAGCCATGAAGGGAGCCTGGTCCTGGTAGCCCACCTTCCTGGGCCTGAGTGGCCTGACGAGCGCCCCACTGTGCGACTTAGCCCAGGTTGGAGATCCCTGCTGTAGGAGGCAGAAACACATTGCTTGGCATCTGCAGGGGATTGTTTCCAGGACATTCCATGAATGGAAAAATCCAAGGACGCCTGTCTGCTATGTAGGATGGCCAGATGTTGGCCCGTGGCCTATGTGTGTCCTCCTGTAGACTTAAGCCATCTCTTGGTGACTTGTGATGCCAGGGGCCATGTAAACGCTGTGGAGGTTGTGGTTAGACTTTGTAGTTTAGGGACTTTGTCCCTGTTCAGCACGGATACACCCCACCCCCACTTCTATGGGTGGCTGGTTGGCCCCACGGATGGGAAACAGCGTCAAGGACCGACTATGGATACGCCCCTTTCTCTTCTTCCATCCCTGTGTGTATTGTGTCTTCTCCTTTTCTCTCAAAAACATCCTAGCACTCACCTGTGGTCCTGCAGGTCCTGGGGACAAGGGAAGGAAGCAGGGGCAGCAGTCGCCCAGGCTACCGACTACCATCTGCACGGGAGCCTCCTGGCCTCCCGTTTCCCAGGATCCTGAGCCTGTGACCAGGTGTCTTCCTTGTCTTTGGAAGCTCAGGGCCACTTCTTCATGAGTCATGGAGCAGGGTTGGACCCATCTCGGATGAAGGACGCATGCTGTTGGATCTCTGGTGACATCATGGAAATGTGTGTGGCTCCTGACTGCCGAGCGTTTGGACCTAGGAGCTGCTACCTCCTGCGTATGATCTTGGGCGTGCTGCTTTCATATAGTGTCTCAACTTTAGGGTCTTGTTGTTTTTTTAACATGAAAAAGGAGATAATAAACCTCTACCTCATAGACTCATAGGAAGAATTGTCCAAAAAGTGATTTGTTCAGTGCCCGACTTTCCCCTCCTCCCAGATCTCCAAGCGGGCTCAGTTGATTTACCCTGGATAATCAGCCTCGGCAAGGGGGCCTCCCTCGCTCCTCATCAGGCGTAATTACCCAAGTGAAGTCACCCACAGGGAGGGAGGTGCCATCTGCTCTGAGGCCTCCTGCTCGGGCCTCCCTCCCCACTGAGCCGGAGCAGATGTGGGGGCCCAGGCTAGGCTTCTGAGGCTGCTGTTCGCAGCTGAATTTCTAGAATCCCTGCCAACAGCCCCATCGGGAGGCAGATGGCTCTGTGCTTCTCGGGCCCTGCCAGGCTTCCTATGTGCAGGGAGCCCGTTCCATCTTCCTCCCGCCCCCCAACCTCAACAAATGCTGGGATTTTCTGCTGTGTGGCTGTGTAGAACAGGGCAGGGTGGAGGGCAGGTGGTGCCGGGGGACGCAGCAGAGGGGTCTCAGGGCCCCCAGGACAAGGTGCAGAGTGCGTAGAGAACGGGAGTCGGTGTCTGGGGTTGGAAGCCAGTGTTCCCGTTCATGCACCTGGAGTTGTAGGCATCTTGCTCCCTACCTCTGGGGCTCAGAGTCCTTCCACGGTGACGAAGGGCCCACCTGGACAACTCCTCGGCCCCTTGTGCTCTGAAGGCCCATGACTCTCTTGCCAGACTTCTGGGTCTCTCCCGAGTTATCTCAACCACAGCGCAGTGTTTCGGATCCTCTACGAGATGTCGGATGGTAGAGTCTCAGGTTGTCACAGAGACTCATTTTTATCTTCCTAGGGGCCTTTCTTAATAGAATAGCATTTTCAAACATAGACGTTGGAATTTATTTTTAAGTTTTTAATTGACACCACAGTCGTGACTATTTGTGGGCTGTGATGTGATCGCTCTCATATCCTTATCCGTATCTAGGACAGTGATCTGCTGAAGGCACCTGGTGTGTCCATCACCTCAAACAGCTTCATTCCTTTGTGTCGTGAACATTCAAAATCCTCTCCACTGCCTGTTCTGAATCGCACGACCACACGTTGACATCGTGTCGCCATGCTCTGCTAGGGAGCACCAGGGGTCTCCTGTCCCTCTGCACCCCTCCGCCCACGGACCCTCCCCGGCCATCCCTCTTCCCCGGCAATAGAGTTCCCGATGTTGGGGTTTTCCACTGTGCAGGGACTTGGGGAGACTGTGTGACCAGGGCTGGGGGGTGTGGTGACCTGATCAGTGGATTAATGGGGTTGTATCTGTAGGCAGGTGGGCATGTGGCTAGAGGAGGGAGGTCACATGACCAAGCGGTTCATGGAAACTGCTTTAAGTTGTATCCCTGCCCGGGCAAAGGATATCCCTGGATTGCACATGGAAGGTGAGCATGGAGTGTGGGTCCCAGAGAAGACCTCATCTGCTGGGGACAGGCAGATCAATGACCAGGTGTTCTAGAACATTCTCCAAGATGAACACCCATGAGAGCAACAGGATCCACTTCTAACTCACATCACTGTCGTCCAGGGGGGTATCCTGGAGGAGGCGTCGCCGGCTGGATCAGGAAGGTGGTAGGTGGGCTGGGGGAGGGCATCCTGGGAGAGGTCCGGCTGAAGGGCCTGCTTGTCAGATGCGGCGACGTGGCTGGAAACAGGGCCCGAGGGACTGAGGAAGTATCATGGAAGAAGGCCTAGAGGAGCGGTGCTCTGGTCCTAGGAAGTGGTCGGGCAGCACAGAGGGTCTAGCTCAGGGCAGGGGTGGCCAGCAGCCGGCCGCAGTGGGCCACAGAGCAAGTCCAGCACCCCAGCGGCGGAAACCAGCATGGCAGGTCTACCTGGGCCTGGTCCCTGCTGTCCGTCCTCCTCTGGGCTCCGGCTGGCGGAGCTGGAGGTGGTCAGAGGGAGGGGACATGGAAGTGTGTAGCTCGGGACTTGTCATTGCACTCACTGCGGGCAGGGAGGGGCAGGGGGTCCTGCCTGTGCCTGAGGCAGAGACCGGACGGCTGGTGAGGAAGCGTGGATCACCCCGACCTGGCTGTGCCCGTAGGTTGTGCCTGGGCAGGACTGTGACCCCCGGCTTCCTGGCACCTGCTCCACACGCCCACAGGGTCTCCTTCCAGAGTGAAAGGGCCTCTGCCCCTGGGTCTCCTGAGCACACACACTGGCCCCACTGCAGCCCAGGGTGGGACTGTCGGTGCACGTCCCAGAGAACCAGGTGGCATCCGTCTCCCTCCCTCGGGGGCCACAGACTGAATGCCGCAGCAGGGTTTGCTGGGCAGACAGATGACCTGTGGAGCCTGGGGAGGTCTACGGCTGGGTGTCCAGTTAACTTGGAAGAGGAGTTGTTTGGGCTTCTTCCTTGGGAGGTCATTCCTGGTGTTTGGTGGTGATGATTGCGAAGAAAGCACAGCGCTTGTGTCCCGGGAGAGAACCTGCTCCTCTTGACGCTCTCCCCGAGGGCCTAGGCTCGGTTTCCCCGCACATGAGGCACCTGGGGCTGCTGCAATCTGGTTGGTGTGTCTGGAAGCCTGGCCTTTGTCCTGCCCCGAGCCCTGCTGGCTTCGGCTCCAGAGAGACCCGTGGGGGGCCTTGGCCAGGACAACCCAGGAGAGCAGAGCACCGTGAAACCTGCGGTGCTTCCGGTGGCCCCAAGCCTGACCGGATCAGAGGCCCATGCGGGTAGCTGTGTCCTGGCTCCCCAGGGCAGGCAGAGCTGCCCGGCAGGGCCAGACGGGGCAGGCCATGATCCCCTCCCGTCGCACGCGGAGGGTGAGTGGCTTCAGTCAAGGCCAAGGCCGGCTTGGGCTGCCTGGGCTACTCCTGGCTATTGTCTGCTTGCACTTGGATGGTTCTAAATGGCCACAGAGGTTTCTGGCATGGACAGGGGACCGGCCAGCACAGTCTAGAGCCAGGGTCCCAGCCAGGAGGAGGAGTGGACGACTGGGGAAAGGGGAGAGAAGGGGGTCCAGATCAGAGCAGAGGTGAGGTTAGAGGCCCAACCTCCACCCTCGAACCACTCTCCAGCACAGGGAGGCCGAGGTGTCTACCCTGATGGAGCAGGAGGAAAGGCAGGGCCCCTGGTGGGCAGTGAGCAGTGGGGGCACAGGGCCAGAGTGTGGGGCCCTGCCCCAGGCTCTCCCTGCTCCTTTCCAGCCATGTAGCCTCGGGCAAGTCACCTGCCGTCCTCTCTGCCATTGTCCTGGAATCTTTGGGACAGGGCCTTTGGACTAGGCGAGCTCTAAGTTGGGGGTCACTAGAGCTACGACTCAGTTTGGAAGGCATCAGTAGGGCCCATGACGACCTACTTGTAAGCATGGTGGTACATGCTCCTATAGTCCCACTGCCCGGGAGGCTGAGGTTGGAGGGTCACTTGAGCTCAGGAGTTTGAGACCAGCCTGAGCAACATAGTGGGAACCCTGTCTCAAAACAGTTATGTCTTTATGTGTGTGTGTGTGTGTGTGTGTGTGTGTGTGGAGAGAGAGAGGAGAGAGAGAGAGAGAGAGAGAGAGAGAGAGAGAGAGATTGTATGTATGCAGACACCTCTGGAATCCATTTATTGGTTAAAAGTAGGCTTGTGGTTCAATTTCCCTATCTGTAGAGTAAGGATTAAAATAGTACCTTCTTCGCACAGTTACTGAGAAGTTTAAATTAGCTCATGCATACAAGGTGCTTAGCACAGTACTGGTCTGTAGTGAGTGCTCTGATGTAATGGGAGTGTGACTTGGAGGGCAGGTGGATTTCCAGTGGTGCTCACAGAGGGGACAGCCTTAAGGGACGTTGCAGAGGGGAGACGGGCCTGAGTTGAGTGGTGCCCGTTGTGCACGTGAGACAAGTGCTTTGTCCCCGGTGAGTGAGTGGAGGATCTTTGACTCCTGGTGGTGGATGATGTGTCCTCAAGGCGCTAACCACCGCTCGTTCCCTATGCTGGACGGAGCTGGACTGCACAGGAACAGGTCTGTGTGCTGTGTACGGCTATTTAGAACCTGTCAAAAATGAGGGTGACTCCTTTCCAGAGCTACTCTAACGCAGCGGGACGGAAGCTTCGGGGAGCCCCAAGGCTGTGAGGAGGCTCCCTCTGCTCCTTCCTGACCAGCACTGGCCATGGTCAGACCTTGCATGCCCGTCTTCCACTCCTCCTGGAGTGGGTGTCCTCAAGTGCTTGGACAGCCTGGGCCCTCGAGGGCAGGTCCAGATGGGTGCGCTCACACAGCTGGGCGGGACCTCTCACCGCTGTCCCTGGGGCAGAAGTTTGGGGCCTGTGTGGTCAAGTGATAACTCTCGCCTCATTTGGTTGTCGATAGAGACGCAAAGACCACGCCAACTGATTCTGTATGTGGAGGCTTAGGAGGGATTCAGTCACGGATGCATTTCTTCCTTTCCAGAACTTTCTCTGGGCCAGGACCACGTGGTGCTGGTTTAGTGGACAACAGAGAGTTTGACTCTCTTCAGTTCTGTCTCTTCCTGAGAGAGGGTAAGAAAGCATGGTTTGGCAAGGTCGGAGGTTCTGGGGCTCTCCTTAAGTCCTGCCACTTTAGGAGGCTGGTCAGTTGGAGCAGAGGCCGAGGGTGAGCTCAGGAGGTGGCTCAGGGCCAGCTCAGGCTGGGGAGGAGCTGAGCTACTGATGGGCGGCTGGCCTTGCTGGGCTGCGTCCTGGAAGCCATGCAGGGGTGGCTGGGAGGGTGTCCCTGCCTCAGCAGGGGGACCTGCACCAAGCCGTCGTGTTCCCTGGCCTTTGCTGAGCACCAGCCTTCAGCGGGGTTTGTCAGTGTGCTCTGTGCCGGTGACAGGCATGGCCCTCACTGGACCCCCAGGGCTCACACTTCAGTGGCAGAGAATACGTGGAAAAGTATAGCAAGGTGCTCAGTAAAGGACCTGGGACATGGGGGGCCGTGTCCTGCCCCTCCCCAGCTGCCGCCCTCTCCTCCCCCAGGTGACCCTCACACCTCGGGCTACGTGGAGAAAGTGGGAGCCCTCAGACGTGAACAGGGGTTTCCTGCCACTGACTCTGAAGACCTGAATCCACCCCCTGCCCTCCCCAGGTGACGAGAGGACACGTTCCTCCTTCTGTTCAAGCCCATCTCTGGTCACCCCTTCCTCTCCAGGATCTCACCGCATTGAAGGTTGTTTCTCCAGCACGGTGGACCCTCCTGTCCCGGGGTCTTCCCCATACGGCACCAGAACTCCGGAATCTCCAAACCCAGAGAGCTCCTGTGGGGCCTCACCTCTGTGCAGGCCTGGTTCTCTCTGCCACCTCAGTCCCGGCCTCTGCCTCCCACGCGCCCTCCACTCCTGCCTCCCGCAGCCAGCCACTCGCCCTCCTCGGCGCTCGTCACGTTGTGCTGGCCTCTGGCCATACCTTGCATGCTGGATTTTTTTTTTAATTCTTTGGTAGCAGGGACTGAACCCAGGGGTGCTTAACCACTGAGGCACACCCCCAGCCCTATTTTTTTTTTTTTTAATTTTGAGACAGGGTCTTGCTAAATTGCTGAGGACCTCCCTAAGTTGCTGAGGCTGATCTCCGATTGTGATCCTCCTGCCTCAGCCTCCCTGGGGCTGGGATTTTAGGTGAACACCTCGTGCCCAGCTGGAATCCGTTCTGAAGCCCTGTCCGGCACACCGCTTCCTCCTCTCTGATATTGCCTGTTCCCTGCATGTCTGTTTGGTGGCTCTTCCTGTTCCACTTGACCTCTCAAAGCCAGTGTGCCTTAGGACTTGCCTGGAACCCTCTCCAAGTTCTCTCCTCAAGTCGACTTGTCAAAGTCCACGACTCTGCAGGCTGTTGATGTAGATGGACCCCCAGCCCCTTGGCTCAGAGCTTCCCACTAACACTGCAGAACTGCCCGTCACCGTACCTTCTCCGCAGGCCCAAACTCTGCAGGTAGGACACCGGGCGTCTCTCACCTGCCCTGCTGATCCAGGCCTCTCCAGCTCATCTGCCCTCCCACGGTTCCTCAGTGGGACGCTGGAGTTATCCTAGGTCCCTGCTTCTCTTCTCTCTCCAAAACGCACCAGGAGACTCTGCGCCTTTCCACGTCCCTGGCCGCGGTCAGTCTCAGGAAGTCACCGC